>NW_020954548.1:14211523-14491232 GCF_900497805.2 Vombatus ursinus
ACACACACACACACACACACACACACACACACACACACACACACACAAAGATTCCAGGGAAAATTAGTAAAAATCTAACCATTTTAAAATGAAATGCACCAAATACTTCTGACATACATATGGGGGCAAGGCTATATATGTACATGTGTATGTGACTATTTTTATATATAGGCACAACATACACACATATCCATACACACATACACATACACATCACTATAAGATCATTCCAAGAGTATAGATGAAACTGAAAAGAAGACAGCAAATAGAAAATGAAACAGATAATCTAGCATTTCTATAATGCCCTAGGGTACATTTCAACTACATAAAACCTTCTTATGCAATGTGTTATATGAGGAAGTGATACTTAACACAATTAAATTGGGAAGAACAAACAACTAGTGGCCAGAATAAGTTAGAGAAAGTATTTTGTTCTCAAACATTTCCATTTTGAATAATATGTCCCAGAAAAAGAGACTTGAAAGTTAATTATTCACTATGTATTATTCAAATTACTGATTCGTTGCTGAAATCAATATATAATTTTCCTTTTCAAATGAACTCTTTCCAAAAATGAACTTTTGTGAAGGTAAATATGAATAAATTAAAACCCTAAAGTTAAATCAACTCTTTTGTTCAGAACAGAGAACAACAATCACTCCCTTAAATCCAGCAGAGGGTGCTAAAAGAACATTAATGTATTGCTTAAAAACCTAAAACCCAAAGCCTTCCAAATAATACTTTAAGAAAGAACTACAACTTTAATTCCCATGTTGGAATTAAGTTTTATAAAATAAGTTTTATAAAAATAAAACTGCTGAGTGCCTGAAAACCAATGATACTACAAAATAACAATAATTAGGGAAGAAAGCCTGACATAGTGGCTAGAGGGCGAGTCAGGAAGACTATTTTTAAGTTCCATCCCTGACAAGCACTATCTGTATGTTCCTGAGCAAGGTACTCAACTAGTAAATCATACCCTGCCCACGCCAGCAATTCTGAACTTCCCACTTTCATTATACTAACCTCATTCCCCTTCCTCTCCCCCCATACTCATTCCCTTATTCCAACAGCCTTCAATTCAATCTCCAACATCTCAATCAAGATCTTCCCACCCTGTATTTTCGGGAAATTTGTTTCATAGGTTCTTTCTATTTTCTTGCAATCAATGAAACCTAGGTCCCACCTAATGACAAAGAATCCCTAGCAACCATTAACAGCACTAGATGCACTTTCATTCACTATCCTCCAACGCCGGTCATGGTAGGGGAGGTAGAATACATTTTGCTCCCAATTTCCACTTCCGGAATACTCTCCCTCTGCCAACATCACTCGGTAACCAATTCCTATGAAATTCATTCAAGAACTTAGTAGTTGTTATCTACAGAATTCAAAGATGTTTCTCTTTACTTCCTCATGGAGTTTCTTTCACTCCCAACCCCAATCCACTTACTAGAGACTTCAATCTTGATGATACCTCAAACACCCTAACTTCTCAGTTCCTATGCTTACACATGCATGCTTAGAAACCTCAGTTTAATCCATCCATCCCACTTATCAATTTTCCTATATTTCTCCTTTCTTTCCTCAAAACTAAACTCCATGAGAAAGCCTGAACTTTTCCTCTCATTCTCTACAGTTCTCTCCAAATCTCTGTAGTTAGGCTTCAGACCTCATCATTCAACTAAAATAGATCTCTCTGAAGTTACCAATAATCTCTTAATTACTAAATCCAATGGTCTCTTCTCAATCCCCATACTTTCAAATTATTCCTGAGTCCTGTCAATGCTACTTTCAGAATATCTCTAGTACATGCCCTCTATCTCCTCTAGCATTACCACCACCTTGATGCAGGCCCTTGTCAACTTAAAACTAGACCACTGCTATAGCCTGCTGGCTGATCTCCCTGCCTCAAGTCTCCCCACGCCAGTTCATCCTCAGCTAAGCTATCAAAAGTAATCACACACACACACACACACACACACACACACACACACACACACACACACACACACACACACACCCCCTACTGAATAAAATCCAATAGCTATTTATTACCTTTTTGATTGAATACATAATTCTGTTTGACTTTCAAAGTCTCCACAACCTGGACCCTTCCTCCCTTTCAAGTTCTCTTTCACTGCCTATCCTCCATCCCTGGAATGCTGTTCCTCATAATTCTGTTTCCTGGTTTCCCAGGCTTCCTTCAAGTCTCAGATAAAATCCCAGCTACTACAAGAAGACTTTCCTGGTTCCCCATAATGCCTTCCCCCTGATATTACCTCCAATTCATCCTGTATCTACCTTGTTTGTACCTAGAAATTTCTATGTTCTCTCTCCCGGTAGATTGTGAGCTGCCTGAGGAAAAGGACTACTTTTGCATTTCTTGATATCCCAGAACTTAGCACAATGCTAACTCACAAGTACTTAATAAACATTTATTAGGGAGTTGGAAACAATAAGACATAATATATGAACAGTACAGCAAGCTCCATCCTTCCCCTCTCCCTCCAAAATAATTTTTCCAAACAGATACGAAAACATACCATGGAGACATCCAAGGAAAACAGAGTCATTTTTCCAGCCCAGATCAACATGGAAAGACAGAGAGGCTTGTGGACAATGGTGACAAGGTCCAGCAAAGAGCACACTATGTGGAACATACCAGCACCCAGGAACTAAAAGAGGACCAGGGCAAAAAAAGGTCCAAGATGAGATGCCACAAGAACTAAAGAAGTAGGTGTCAAATGGCATCTTTGTCCCAGTTTGATGTCACAAATCTAGGGCAGAGGAGGATTGAAGAGGGGATCTGCATCCATGGGATGATACTTGTGGACAAGGAGCTGTGGCAAATCCAAGGAAGGTTGTATACTGAGGAAGGAATGTACCTCTATGGCTCTGACCACAGGAACTGAGTGAAGTCTTGATTCCAACTTCAGCTTTTAGCTCAAACTGAAGCGTTCAGAGCATGAAGAAGGGCAGAATCTCACACCAAAAGCAAACCTATGATTCTGTTACTCTGAACCAGAAGAGCATTCCTGATAGAGGCTGAGACCAGCTGCAAACTACTAAAATTCCAAAGGAAATAAGTCCAAAGGTAAGCTGCTCAGACCTAAAGCCAGGTCAAGAACTTGCAGAGCTCAGACCAAAGAGTAGTTACAAGACTCTGCCCTAAAGCAAACAATTTTGGGAAGAACGAAAGCTTGCAGGACCCGAGCCTAAGCTAAGATCCTGAGATCCTGGAATAAGAAAACACTCAAAAAGCAAGAAAGCAGTAGAAGGATCAGCCCAGACATTCCTACCAGGAGTGCTCAGAGCCCAGCTGAAACATGAAGTCCAGAGTCAAAAAATAGGTTATTTGAATGAACAAACAAAAAAATAATCCCACCATAAAAAACAATTATGGTGATAAGGATGCTCAAGACACAAACCCATGAGAAGAGAATGACTGCAAAATCTCAAAGAAAAAAGATAGTGTGGGCACAAATTAAACTAGAATTCCTAGAAGAGATGACTCAAAACTTTTTTTAAAGATTTACTAGAAGTTTTTTTTTTATAAATGTAATGAAAGTACTAGTGAGAAAAAATTTAAAAGAAATGAGAATTATAGGAAAAATTGGAAATGAAATTAACAGCTTGGAAAAAGAGGTACTGAAGAAGGAAATGGCAAACCACTCTAGTATCTTTGCCAAAAACAAAACAAAACCAAAAAAAAAACAAAAGACATTGTGAACAGTCTGAAACAACTGAAAAAGACTGAACAAAAGGAGGTAAAACCATGCCCAAGCAACAAACTGAAAATTGAAACTGATCATATAGAAGCTAATGAATTCATGAGACAACAAGAAATATTAAAGTCAAAAGACTGAAAAAGTAGAAGGAAAAGTAAGGCATCACACACACACACACACACACACACACACAACTGTCCTAGAAAACACAATGAGGGGAGATTCTAAAATCATTAGAATACCAAAAAGTGATGACCCCAAAAAAAAAAATAGCCTACACATTACATTTCAAGATATCATAAAAGAAAAATGCCTATATCTTGAAGAAGTAGAGAGTACACTGGAAACAGAAGGACTATGCTAGCCACCACCTTAAAGAAGCCCCAAAATGAAAGAAAGCCTCAAAAAGAATATTGTAGCCAAAATCCAGAGTTTCCAGGTAAAGGAAAAAATGCTACATTAAGGCAAAAAGAAAGAATTCAAATACTGTACTAAGAAAACAGTAAGTCCCACAGATGACTTAACAGCCACTTTAAAGGAACAAAGAGCTCAAAATATGCTATTGCGTATGGCAAAGAATATAGGCTTACAACTAAGAAAAATGTAAAAAGCAAAACTGAATATGAAAATTCAAAGGGGAAAAATGAACCTTTAATGAAACAGAAGGCTTCCAAACATTCCTTATGAAAAGACTAGAAAGCTGCATAGAAAACTTCAAGTAAAAATACAGGAATCAAGAGAAACATAAAAATGTAAATATGAAATAGCAGTCACAAGAGACTAAACAATGATAAACTGTGTGTGTTCTAATAAAGAGAGATGATTTATGTATCCTAGAAGAACTCTATCATCATCAGGTGACAAGGAGGTCTAATTAAACAGAGGGCCTAGGAGTAGTTCTATTAAGTTTTGATGATCTTAGAAAAAGAGGAAACGGAAAGGAAGAGAAAGGCATAGGGAGAGGGGAGAGATAAGAGGGGAGGAAGGATGAGGAAAATTATCTAACTTAATTGGGATACACAAGTAGAAATCTATAGAAACAAAGAGGAAGGGGTGTGGATGGGAAATAGGCAACACTTGAACCTCATTCTAATCTGAACTGGTCCAAGAAGGGAGGAAAACACACACACACACACACACACACACACACACACACGAGTTGACTACAGAAATACATGTTATTCAATAGGGAAATAGGAGAGAAAGGAGAAAAGGGAAAAGGGAGACTATGAATGAGGGTAGATTAGACTTAAGTGGGGGGAAAATAAACTCTTCAAGAAGGAAAGAAAAAGAAAAGTACAAGAGAAGAAGATAGAGGGAAATACACAATTACCAATCTTAACAGTGAATGTAAATGGGATAAACTCACCTATAAAACAATAGAGTATGACAGAACAGATTAGAAACCAGAATCCAACAATATGTTTATAAAAAACACACTTAAAACAGAAAGATGAACACAGAGTTAAAATAAGGAATTTGAGTAGAATTTATTATGTTTTAGCTAACAGAAAATTCAGGAATAGCAATCATAACATCAGACAAAACAATAGCAAAAATAGGTCTAACACTATAAGAGCTAAAAATTAAGATTTTTTGCCTGAGCAAAGTCAATAGAAAAGGGGGCATTTTGTTTTTATCCATAAGGA
Source organism: Vombatus ursinus (assembly GCF_900497805.2). Lineage (NCBI taxonomy): Eukaryota > Metazoa > Chordata > Mammalia > Diprotodontia > Vombatidae > Vombatus > Vombatus ursinus. The sequence continues at coordinate 14,216,904 of NW_020954548.1, forward strand.
AAATAGAGGTGGTAGAATGAACCTTTTTATTCCAAAGGAAAAATTTTTGGACCTATAAGGAAGTCTAGTCTTTCTAATGTTAAAATAAATAAACTGGGAAACAATATTTTGCTTAAAGTACCATAGAAAATTAATTAATATCAATTATGTATGTGTGTGCATATATATGCATATATATGTATGTGAGTATATGTGTGTGTGTGTGTATGCACAATAAGCAGCATAGCACCTAAATGCTTAAAAAAAAAAAGGTAAATGAGCTATAAGGAGAAATAGACAGTAAAACTATAATAGTGGAGATCTCAAATTTACCTCTCTCTCACCTAAAAGAATCATACCAAATGATAAATAAAAAAGAAATGAAGGACAACCTGAATAAAACTGTACAAAAGTCAGACATCACAGACCTCTGGAGAATACTGAATGGGAACAAAAAGGAGTAAATCTATTTATTAGCTGTGCATGACACCTCAAAAATTCGCCATAAATTAGGGAATTAAAAATCTCACAAATGCAGAAAAGCAGAAATATCAGCTGTATTTTTACTAACTATAAGGTAAAATAACAACCAATAAAGATGAAATAAAAGCAATGATTAGGACTTATATTGCCCTACTCTATGCCAATAAATTGGCAATTGAAATAAAATGGATGAACATTTACAAAAATATGTATTGCCCAGACTAACAGAATAGGAAACAGAAAACCAAAATAATCCTAACACAGAAAAAGAAATTAAAAGAGCCTTATATGAATTCTCAGAGGAAAAAAATTCCAAGACCAGATGGATTTATAAATAAATTCTACCAAAACATTTAAGAAACAATAAATCAAACTTTTTTTTAATAGGTGAAAGGGTCCTATTAAATTACTTTAATGACACTTATAAGATCTTGATACCTAAAACAGCAAGAGTCAAGACCAGTTAAGACTACTTACAGATATATTGGTGGGGACTTCTGGGTCACATAAGCAACAAGATGCAGCACTAGACATTTTCTCCAATACCTACAACCTCTCAAGCCTCACCAAAATAGAAATTATAAACCAAAGATAAAGCAGTGTCAACTGTTTTCATATTCTGTATATCCAGAATCTTAAAAAAAGGTAAATCGCCCCCCCCAAAAAAAACAAACAAACAAGAACTGATACTCACTGAACCTGAGCTCACTTAGCACCTTTCCCCTACCTCCCATGATACCAACAATAAGGCCACCCTAGCAGACTCAAGGACGTTACACAGACATAGAACAAAACACATCCCTGCACCCTGTTTTCCCCTCCCTCTTTACAATGCCATAGAGACCACTGCTCTGGGCTGTCAAAGTTTGCTGGGCTCTCAACAACCAGCTTGGCCAGTCCTTCAGGAACAAAAGCGTGTCAGGGGCTTCAATCAGAAAGTATCAACACTGCAAAGCTATTAGTTGCTCAGGTGCCAGGAAAGCCAACTCTGAACTGCTGGTGCAGGGCCAGAGAATTAAGAAACAGAGGAATCGGGAGAGGTTACCAGGATGGAACATAGTACATTTGGAGGGGAGCTATTCAGCATACTACCAAACCTGAGAGGGAAAGCATAGAATCTAGCTGGGGTCTGTTCTAACCACCCAGAAGTCCTTTGGGGTAGAGACCTAGGCTGGTGAACCATGAATTACCCAGCAGGAGAAAAGGCTGAGACACTTTAAGAACCAACCCCTAAGGAAACCAATAAGTGGGGAGAGAGGAAATGAGCAATATAGAAAAAGGGAGGGAAGAGGAAAAGATGGAGATGTGAAGAGTTAATCAGTATTTAGTTCCTTATAATTACTAGCTCATGTTTGCATTTTTATGTTTTTCTTGATTCCTATATTTGTACTTGAAGATTCTATGCAGTTCTAGCTCTATTTCACTAAAGATACATTTTTTTCCCTTGCAAGACTATACTCAATTTTGTTGGGTAAATTTTCCTAGGTTGTAAATCTGAAAGTATCAAAGATTTCAGGGAGAAGAAATCTCAAAAACCTTGAACATAAACACATAAATCAATAGGAAAAATAGTAACAGAAGGAAATACTGCCTTCAGATCTAGTTTAGTTTTTTTTTTTTTTGTTTTGTTTTGTTTTTAGTTCAGGCATCTATAAATAAATATTACAAAATGAAGGGAAATGATCCAACACTTAAGAGAACTCTATGGAATTTGAGGAGAAGATGGAACTACAACAAACCTATTCTTAAGTGGTTTAAAAGAGAAATAAGAATGAGAGCAGAATTTATGTCTTACCTCTTACTGTCTACCCCCCTCATGCATTTTTCTTTCACTTACTTTACATTCTACCTTTAAGATCATCAAAATATAATACAGCCATTCCTTGGCCCTCTATTTAATTAGATTGCTTCTTTGACCCTGATGATGTTATCTCCCCATAGCAGAAGAAAGCAGAAAATCAAATCAATAAAATTGCAAATGAACAAGATGAAATTTAAAGAAAAAAAGAATAAAAAGAACAATCAGAACATATTGTGCACAGTATGTGCTAGCAAAAATGAGAATATAAAAGAAATACCTTAAAAATATAAAATATCTAAATTATTCACAAACCAGATGGAAATTGCAAATAACCTAATTTGAGAAAAGGAAATGTATAAAGCTATAAAGGAATTACCAAAGGGGGAAAAAAAAACTCCTGCATCTGATGGATTCATAGGAGAACTTAATAAAAAATAATTTTTAAGAGTTAATACCCATAACTTAAAAATTATTCTCAAAAACCGGGGAAAAAACTCTACCAGAATCCTTTTATGAAACAAATATATTCCCAATACCTAAACCAGGGAAAGAAAAAAACATGGAAAGAAAACTGTAAGCCAATATCATTAATGAATACTGACTCAAAATTTTTAAGCAAAATTCTAACAGACTATAATGATTTATCCAAGAAATCATTCATTATGATGAAGTGGGATTTTATGCCAGGAATGCAAGGATGTTCAACATTATGGGGAGAAAATCAATATAATTAATCATAATAAAAATCTAAACAGCCAAAGCCACATGATCACCTCAACAGATGCAAAAAAAAAGCCTATGACAAAATATAACACTATTTTATACTAAAAAAAAAAAAAGTAGAGGCATAGATGCACCTATTTTTAATATCAATTTTTAAAAGATCTATCTGAAACCAAAAGCAAGCATCATATGAAATGAGGATACATTAGAACCTTTTCCAATAAAAACAGGAGTAAAGCAAGGATGTCTACTCTCTCCACTATTATTTAATCTGGAAATGCTAGCAATAGCAAAGACACAAGAGAAGGAAATTAAAGGAATAAAGATAGGTAAAGAAGAGATAAAACTACCACTATTTACTAATGATATGATGGTTTGCTTGGAAAGCCCCAAGAAATCAGCAAAAATAATTAGATAATAGCTTCAGAAAAGTTGCAGACTACAAAAAATAAAAATCCTCAAAAATCAACAGCATTACTAATAACAACAAAACACAAGAAGGAATAAGAGAAATGGAAATTCTATTCCAAATAACTACAAAACACATAAAATATCTGGGGATCAATTTCCCAAAGCACTCAATAGACATATAGATTAAATTATAAAGTGTTCCTTAAAGAAATAAAGAAAAACCTAAATATCTAAAGGAATATTCAGTCTCATGTTTAGATTGTGTTAATATAATAAAAATGGTAATACTACCAAAATTTATCCATACTTTTAATGTTATATTAATCAAGTTAGCAAGAGAATTCTTTATAGAGCTTAATAAAATAAAAAGAGCCTTCATTTGAAAAAACAAAAGATCAAGGAATATGATGAAATATGAGGAGAAATTATGAAAAGAAGTAAGGATGAAGGGGGATTTATATAATAAAATAATAAAATAGTAGTCATCAAAACTACCTAGTATAGATTAAAGAAAGGAGATTCAGAAACAATAACATTCAATAATCCAGTGTTTGATAAAGTAAAAACATTAGTTGTCTAGTGAAAAACTTCCTATTTGATAAAAACTGGTGGAAAAAACAAAAATCAGTTGGCAGAAATTAGGCTTAGACCAACACCTTACAGCACACTCCACAACACATTCTAAATGAATAAATGATTTTAATTTTAAATACAGGAATATTAAAAAATTAAAAACAGATTGTATCTCTCACAGCTATAGGTAAGAATGCATTCATAACCAAATGAGATAAAGGCAATAATAGAAGATAAAATAGATACCTTTGATTACTCGAAATGAAAAGCTTCTGCACAGAACAACATTAATGCATCTAAAATGAGAGAGAAAGTTGTCTAATGGGGAAAAAAATCTTCATATCAAATTTCTCTGATAAGGGTTTTATGTCCAAGATACATAAATAACATACATATATGTCTTATTTAGCCCATCTGCCAAAATGGTTCTACCAGGGCATGGCTGCTGCACATGCTACACCTTTTTGGACCCACAGGTGAAAGTTAATTAAAAAATAAAGAAATGATGAAGGAAATAGTTTCAAAAAACCTGAGGAGGTTTGTATGAACTGATGGAAATTGAAGTGAGCAGAACTAGGAGAACAATTTAAACAATAACAGCAATATTATAAAGATAATTTACTTTGAAAACTTTAGTAACTGATCAACACAATGACCAACAATTCCAAAGGACGAAAGATGAAATATGCAATCCACCACCAAATAGAAAGCTGATAGACTCAATTTTGGCATCCAGCCTAGTAGGAAGCTGGCAAAAAAATAACCAAGGCAAGAAATTCCAGGAAAAAAAAGGGGGGTCCAAGTTCTGCAACTTCTTGATCTAGGTTTGGATCTGCGACATATGCCCCAGCAACAGGGCTTGACTTATTTCAAGTTCCTATAGACTGCTGTTGGATTTAGTCACTATCAATCAGAACTCAGATCAGGAGGGGAGTAAGCAGATTCTGCACCAGATCAAATCATTCTGGGAACACCAAAAGTTTGCAGATCTTTAGCCTCACTTACACCTACCCCTGAAATTCTGAAATACTACAACACACAATATTCCCAAGAAAGTAGAAAAAAGCAAAAAAGTAAAAGTAGCTCAGACATTCCCTTTACAAGTGCCCAGAGCCTTACTCTTGCAAAAAGGACTTAAATCAGGAATTGGCTGAAAGAATGAATAAAGGAAAAAAAAAGGAATTTCATGATAAAAAATACTTATGATGATAGGAATGCTCAAAAACACTCCTTTGCACAGCAAAAGAGGATAACTCCAAAATGTCTATAAGCAAAGCTTAAAAAATATATACATAGCATGGATACGAATTCAACTAGAATTCCTAGAAGAGAAAAAGGTTTTTGTTTTTTTTGTTTTAAAGAATTAAAAATATTCTTTCATAAATTAATAAGAATGGTAAAGGAAAAAATGTTGGAAAAGAAAAGAAGCCAAGATGGCAGTCACCCAGTTGAACTCTCCCCAACACTCCCGTCCAAATAACCTTAAAGTAATGCCTCAAATCAAATTTTTGGAGCAGCAAAGCCAATAAAAGGTTGGAGTGAAACATTTCTCTGCCCTAAGAAAATTTGAGAGGTAGGCAGGAGAAGTCAGTGACACAGAAGTGGAGGCCTGTCCAGAGGCCACACATGGTAACAATGGCCCCAGAAGCACCAGCAGCAGCTTCAGGAGCTCTCAGCCCAGAGATAGTAAGGGGGTCAAAGAAATGGTCAGAAAGAGATTACAGGGTAATCTCTGAGGACACTGGGTATGCCTGGCACTGAGGGGCAACTCTATTGCTCATATGCAATTCTGGGTAGTGGTTCTAGGGCAGAGACGAGTGCTGGTAGTCAGTAATAAGGGAGTAAAAGCTCTGGTCAGAGTTCCAAGTCAAAGAAAGCACTAGCGCTTTTGGCTGCAGGTAGACAGGCGCTCTTCCTGGGTAAAGACCAGAGCGCAGACCAGGAGAAAAGTGACCATACCTCTCTGAGGATCACCTTGGAAACACCAAAAACTTGCAGACCCCCAAAACTAGCTCTAAAAACAGCAGAACAGGTGAGCGCAGCCCAACTTTAACATAAAGTTCAAAGTTTAAAAAATAGGCTGAAAAAATGAGCAGAAAACAAAAAAATAATTTGACCATAAAGAGTTACTACAGTGGCAGGGAAGAACAAGACATACACTCAGAAGACAACAATGTGAAAACAGCTACAAACAAAGCCTCAAAGAAAAATTCTAATTGGACCCAAACCCAAAAAGAATTCATGGAAGAATGAGAGAAAGTTAAAAGAGTGATAGAGGAAAAAAAAGTTGGGAAAAGAAATAACAGTGATGCAAGAAAATCGTGAAAAAAGAATTAACAGCTTGGTAAAAGAGGCACAAAAAATACTGAAGAAAATAACATCTTAAAAACAGAATTGGTCAAATGGTAAGAGGTACAAAAATCATTAAGAACTCCTTAAAGAGAAGAACTGACCAAGTGGAAAAAATTCCTTAAAAAGCATAATTGGCCAAATGGAAAAAGAGTCACAAAAACTGACTGAAATTTTTAAAACTCCTTAAAAAGCAGAATTGGTGATATGGAAAAAGATATACAAAATTTAAGTGAAGAAAATAACATTAAAAATTAGAATTTGGTAAGTGAATACTGACTCCATAAGACATCAAGAAACAAGAAAACAAAGTCCAAGCATCAAAAAATAGAAGAAAATGTGAAATTTCTCATTGGAAAAACAACTGACCTGGAAAACAGATTAAGGAAATATAATTTAAAAATTATTGGAGTGCCTGAAAGCTATAATCAAATTAAGAGTCTAGACATATTTCAAGAAATTATCAAGGAAAATTGCCCCAATATCTTAGATCCAAAGGCTAAAATAGAAACTGAAAGAATCCACCAATCACCACCTGAATGAAAACTCCTAGGAATATTACAGCCAAAGTCCAGAGCTCCCAGGTCAGAGACAAAATATTGTAAGCAGCCAGAAAGAAACCATTCAAAGACTGCGAAGCAGTCAGGATTCCACATTAAAGCAGCTTCCACATTAAAGGAGTACAGGACTTGGATTATGATATTTGGGAAGGGAATAAAAGGATTTGTTTTGTAAAACTTGGACTCAGTCAAAATGCTGCACCCAGGGGCAGCTAGGTGGCGCAGTGGAAAAAGAACCAGTCCTGGAGTCAGGAGGATCTGAGTTCAAATCCAGCCTCAGACACATAGCACTTACTAGCTATGTGACCGTGGGCAAGTCACTTAACTCTACTGCCTAGCCCAAAAAAAAAAACAAAAAAAAAAACCCTGCATCCAAGGACCTAGAGGGCCACATGTAGCCTTGAGACTGCAGGTTCCCCACCTCTGGGCTAGGATTACCAAAAGAGGCATCACCTTGCCAACAAAGCTCCATATAGTCAAAGCTATGGTTTTTCCAATAATGTATGACTATGAGAGTTGGACTGTAAGTCCAACTTATAGGAGTTTCCTCCTATGAGGAAAGCTTAGTGCTACAGAATTGACACTTTCAAATTGTGGTGCTAGAGAAGACTTTTGAGAGTCCTTGGTAAGTAAGGAGGTCAAATCATTCAATACTTAAAGAAATTAATTCAGGCTCTTCATTGGAAGGTTAAACACTGAAGCTGAAGCTTAAATGTTTTTGCCACATAATAAGAAGATGGGACTCATTGGAAAAGACTGATTTGGGGAGAACATGGAAGGCAAAAGGAAAAGGGGACCAGAAAGGATGAGATAGATAGTGTTATGGAAACAACAAACATGAACTTGAACAGACTTTGAGAGATAGTGGATGACAGAAGGGCCTGGTACATTATGGTCCATGGGATCACAAAGAATCAGACAGCACTGAACAACAAAATGAATTCAGGGGGTTTGTCTTCCTCAGTAGTATATTGGATACCTTCCAATGGGGCTCATCTCCCAATGTCATTTCTTTAATCACTTTAGCACTGTCCATGGAGTTTTCTTGGCAAAGATACTGGAGTGGTTTGCCATTTCCTTCTCCTATGGATCACATTTTGTCAGAACTCTCCACTATGACTTGTCCATCTTAGGTAACCCTACACAGCATAGCTCATGATTTCACTGAGCCATGCAAGCCCCTCCACCATGACAAGACAATTTTACCCAGTCCATTTACCTACTAACAATAAGCTAAATATTGCAAGCTCATTTTGAATCTCACTACCTAAGAAAATTACAAGATTTCTAAATGCTAAATGCTAAACTGGTTTATTTTTAATAAAGATAAATTATATATTGTGTCATTCCAATTCAAGGGGTTGGATAGGGTGACCATCTGTATAACAGAATAGTTCCATCTGAATAAATGTAATCAAGAAAAGACTTGTGCTCCTAAATTAAAACTCAAGCACAACTAAAGGAGGTTTTGCATCTTCTATGTACCTTATGATAGATTAGACTGCTTAGTATCTTTGTCTGTAGCATAGTTATTAATACTATCCACATATTCAATAAATAACAGTACCAAATATGTTCACCTACATTTGACCAGGGGTGAATGAAGGGAACAAGAGGAACAGAGAGAATAGTACTTAGAATTTAGACCAAATGTGTAAGCACAAAGTAAATTGCTTTGCAAACCTTAAAATGCCATATAAATACTCATTTTAATATGGTGAGACAAAAAAAATTCACATCTATTATCATTAATTCTAACTGCTAGCATGAATATAGAACTTTAAGGTTCACAAAGTGTTTTAAAATATTATCTCATTTTATCTGCACAAAAACCCTGGGAGGCGCTATTAATATCCCCATGTTACAGATAAGAAAACCGAAGTAATTTGCCTAGGATTTCAGAACCACTAAGTGTCTAAGGAAGAATCTGAACTCGGGTCTTCCTGACTTCAAGTCTAGCACTGTACCACACAGCTACCTAACTTAACTTTGCAAATGATCATGATCTAATCCTGAGTGAGATGGATATTGAAGCTTAATGAAAGTAAAGGTAAAAATGAGGTTGAAAATGGATCAGGTCTCTGATACTCCTATAAAAATCATTTTAGAGTGGAAATATAAGAAAGGAAGATAATTGTGGGCATAAACAGTACGTTAAAATCTTAATAAATCAGAATGGGGAAAAGAGGTGGAATAAATTTTCAAAATTATAGAAAAAGTTTGGATAAACTAAGTTTTAATACTTCCTCCTCTTATGTCCTGCTTCAATGTTTTAATAAGAGAAGATGACGATCCAGAGTAATCAAAGGCTACGAAGTTCTGGCAGGCCCTATCAAGCAGGCAAGGCTTTGAGAAAAGGAGTGACAAATGAAGAGCTTGTCATTCAAAAGTTCATTTAATCAAGTTTAGAGAGGCTCATAACCAGAATTTGGCTCCAAGTAATGAACTACTAGACACTAGGGACACAAAGAGAGAAACAAAACGGCACCAGTCCTTAAGGAGCTGACATTCTATCAGGGAAAAAAACATACACATAAATAAGTGTATATAATAGGTACACACAAAGTAAATATGAGTGATTATGAGTCGTAATACGACTCCTCAGTGCGACTGCATCAGAATTATGAACAAAAGGACAATATGTGTTCTTCTGTCCTGAAAGGGAAGGATAAAAAGCTGAGGGGTGGGACAGATTTCCCAATGTTTTTTAGATATTTAGATATTAGATATTAGATAAATGTTTTAAATATTTATGTAATAGGCCCCTAGCACCTAATACTAGTGCAGAGTGGCTGGCAGGTAGTAGTTCATCACTTGAGAACCAAAGTTCTGGTTATGAGCCTTTCTAAACTTGGTTAGGTGAGCTTTTGAATGACAATTCTTCACTGCCACTCCTTCTCTCAAAGCCTTGCCTGCTTGATAGGGCCTGCTAGAGTTTCATAACCTTTTGAGAACTATGGATCATCAACTCGTCTTAAGAAGCACCAGAGTATTATATAAAAGGGTAAGAATTTAGATGTTTTTATTTATTTGATTTTTTTTAATAAGTCCATGAAAGAGTAGGTAGAGAGCTGAGACCATAGAAGAAGGGAAGAAGACGGTGGCTAAGGCTGGAGTAGTTTTACAGCAACAGTGTGATGGCAAATAGATAAAAGAAACATCCTTTCAGGTGTTCTGAAATGCAAATTTCAAAATTTGAGACTAAGTGAGCTCTGAAAGTGTCAACAGTCAAGCCTTAGATTTAAAAACCATTTAGGTTTAAAAAAAAAAATTGATGGTGCTGACAGTGAAAAATCCTTGGGAATTAGTCAAAGGACAATAAAGGTTTAACTCTCCTCTGTAGCCTATGCTAGAAAGTATTTCTATAACAATGTTGCTACTGCTTTAAGCTGTTTCCATTTCCCAATAATTATTTTACTTCATCTTAAAACAAATAATCATAACTGCTTTACGATACATGTCTGCATATAAGGAGGAAAATGGAATGTGCCAGCAGAACACAGAAATAAAAATCGTTCAGGAAATTTAGACTTCTGGCCATGTGATCAGGATTTCATCATGAACTATGGGGGGCTCCAGGCTGAACTTAATGAAGAGAATATCATTGTTATAATAATGATAATAATTGCTAACATTCCTGTAGCACTTTAAAGTTTGCAAAATAATTTACAAATAATTATCTCATTTTGTCCTCACAACAATCATGGGAAGTGGATGTTATTATTATGCTGATTTTACAGATAAGGAAACTGAGGCAGAGAGGTTAAGTGACTTGTCTAGGTTTATACAGCTAGCAAGTGTCTAGTTGTGAACTGGTTGTGAACTCATGTCTTCCACTGAACAACCCAGCTGCTCTGTGATAATAACATTTTAATAAGCAACTAAGACAACAGAGAAAATCTTTTGTGGCTAAACTTGACCACTATCTACAAGAAGTGCCTCCACTTCCTATTCTCTCACTGTCTTCTCTGTAGTCTAGCTTCTGTCCTTACCATTCAACAGAAAACTTTGTTCTATCCAAAATAATTAATAATCTTTTAACTGCCAAATCTAATAACGTTTTCTCAATTCTTCTTTATGACCCTTGCAGGCTTTGACCCTATCAATCACCTTCTCTTTAATACTTTCTTCCCTCAGGTTTTAAGGACACTACTCTATTCTGGTTATCCTTTTACCTATCTGACCACTCCTCAGTCTCCTTTGTTGGATTTTCATCCAAGTAACTCACTAAGACATACGACTCTGTTCTAGATCCTCCTTCCATCTTCCTCTAGTCTAGACTATTTCATTTGATCTCATCAGCTCCCATGGATTCAATTATTCATGCTGATACTGTTATTTTAATGATTCTCAAATATACTTATCCAGCCCTTGCCTCTCCACTGATCTCCAATAAGGCATCTCCAACTACCTACTAGACATCACACACTCAATGTCCAATAAACATCTTAAATTCAAGGTGACCAAAACTGAACTCATATTTTCCCCCAAACACTCCCTACTTCCAAACTTTTCTATTACTGTTGAGGGCACCACCATCCTCCTAGTTCCCCAGGCTCACAATCTAAATGTCATCCTTGAACAATTCACTCTCTTACCCCTGCTATCCAATCTGTTGCAAAGGTGTGTCAATTTTACCTTTGCAATATATCTGACATATGCCTCCTTCTCTTCTCTTACACTTCCATCAACCTGGTAGAGAACCTCAGTACATCATTGCAATAGCTTGCTTGTTGTTCTGTCACAAATCTCTTCGCACACCAGTCCATCCTCTACTCAGCAGTCATGATTTTCCTAAAGCATAAGTCTAACTATGTCATCCCCTACCTAATAAATTCTAATGGATCCATATTACCTCTAGGATCTAATATAAAATTGTTTGACATTCAAAGCTCTTTATAACTGTCCCTTCCCCTACCTTTCCACTCTTATACCTTACTATCTACCACATATTCCATGATCCAGTGATACTCCATCTCCTCAATCCAGGCATTTTCATGGACACAAGATGATCCCTCTCCACAACCCCACCTCCTAGATTCCTTCAAGTGCCTACTAACATCCCACCTTCTATGGGAAGCCATTCCCACTCCCTCTTATAGTTCCTTTCCTTTGTTGATTATTTCTAATTTATCCTGCAGATAGACTGTTTACACATAGTTGTTTTCATGTTGTTATCTCCTTTAGATGATGAGCTTCCTGAGAACTTGTACTGTCTTTTAACTTTCTTTGTAACCTTAATGTTTAGTACAGTGCCTGGCACATGGTATGAGCCTAATGTATTGACTGGCTGACTATAGATGTGACCTCAGGACTAATTTAGCCCTAGGCTTAAACAGGTCACAGTTGTTAAACTAGAACAAATTCAGGGAAAAAAATCCAAGCTCTGATAGAGAGACGGAATAAACCAAAAGAAAGTTGTGCCTCCAGGGATTACCTACTGGAAGGAGAAAGGTATAGTATGGAAAGAATCTGTCCTGCTCAGCATTATCTGACGGGAGGAGTCAGAAAAGTGAGCGTTCAGTCAAAATTTATATCAGAGTGACACCTACTGGTTAGACAAGATAATGGGTAGGGGGGTAAGGTGAGGTACTATTAACTGGGGGATAAAGAAAGGTTTCATGTAAGAAGGTGGTATTTTAGCTGAGCTTTTGAAGGATGCTAGAGATTGAAAGAGGCAGAGGTGGGCAAAGAGAGCATTCAGAGATCAGACAGCCAGTACTATATGTTAATAAATTTTGATTAATGGAAGACAAATTAATAAAGTCAAACTCTTTTTTGAAAGTAACTAAAACTTCAGTACTCAAAGTTATTTTTTTTAATAAACTTTAAATAAAGCATTTTGTTAAAAATATTACTGTATTTACCATGATAATGTACTACCACGGTTCTTAGGATAATCTACTATTGATAATCAATTTGTAAAGGAGCTTAAAAATTATTTCTGACACCACATGTTGAGCATAAAAATGACTCATCTCCACAGGCTGTCTTATGAATGATTACAAAAGATAAGTAATAAACAAAATAAGGCCCTCTGCATACTGACTCACATTTTCTTTCCCTTTTTCTTCTAGGGTTTGAAGTACAACTTCAAAGCCAAGTTACATTCTAAGGTAGTTCTATTATTATTATATAGGGTATGATTGACAGAAGCAATTCAACAATTATTAGTAAGGATAGTTACTCCACCATAATCTTTTACAGATTCTAGAGTTCTTTTGGAATTAGATTTGAGTTTCCACTTTGTAAAACCTATATTTTGCTGTTATTGAGTTAAGCTTATTTCCCAAGATAACAAATCCCTCCTGGTTGAAAAGTATTTTATAGAAGCAATGGATCTTTCTTTCTCCAGTTCCCTTTTCCCTTGGTTCTTAAGTATTCAACACCACTTTCATAAAATTGAAAAGGGCAGGTTTTTGATCCAAAAGTCCATTGATCCATGTTAAGGTGATTAAGCTATACCACACTGTGTGACTTCTCAGAAGAACAATATTTCTCTGGACCTAAGACATTAAAAAATAACCTCATGAAATGGAATTAGTAGTACTAACTGAAGTTAAAATATTTACAAGATTGAGGTTTAAAGTTCCTTTAGCTTGATAATTAATCACACATAACCCAAAATAATTTTTTCCATTAAAAAAAATTTGAAGTATCTTCCTTCCTTAGTTATTATTCACAAGTCTCGTCTTGGTCCTTTTATATATATTTATTTCAAAGTCCAACAGAATTTAGGAAATAGTCACTCTCTGCTTGGGGGGGGGGGGGCAAATTGATCTGTTGCCAAGAAATGTGAACTTCTGGCTCCTAACATCACCAACTCAATGGACTAACAATGCAGAAAAAAATGAATTTAAATTTAATGTTAAATACAAAATAATACATATAGAATCAAAGATATAAACAAGAGGAAAATGATACTACTAAAATTTATAAGGCAGGCAGAACAAAGATAGTAAAGTAGCAGAAAGCAAGAAGTAGAGCTCCCCTTCACTAAATACCTCCAAATCAACCTAGAAAATGTACCAGATTGAATCTTGATAGGAAAAAAACAGAAAAAGACACAATAAGTCGTAAGTCTAGCCCAGCCTGGCATTGTATCTCTTTGGAGACAAGAAGGTATGAGAACACTGGGGACTAGATTGGGCCAAGAGCAGCAGCACACTGCAGAGCACTCCAGCACACCAGGAAAGACTGTACACCAGGATGACAGGTCCTCCCAAACCCATACGAGGTCATCTCAAAGAGGAGAGACAGTAGGCTCTGCAACCCACTACCTAGTTATGAGTCACAAGTCCAGGGCAGACTAGAAAGGGGACCTGTGCCCAGGGTGGCATTTCAGGCCATGTATAAGAACAGAAGAATTTCAGAAGCAAGCAGTTAACAGTACAGCTCAGCCCCAGGAGCAGAGAAGGTTGTCAATTTCAGCATTTAGGCTAGCTTGTGGAGGAATACCAAGGCAGCAAACCCAGACAAATGGGGAACATGCAATTCTGTCACTCCTTACCCAAAGACTGCCAGCTGGATGAGAGTCCAACTCCAAAAGTGGTCTACTATAGTGCAAATCCAAAAACCCAGGTCAGAAACTTGCAGAGCTTAGACTAGGTGGAAGCAATCAGACTTGGCCCCGAATAAGACTATCTGGGAAGATTAGATGCTTGCACAGGGAATACAGGTGAAGCAGTAGATAGAATGTTAGGCCTGAAGTTAGGAAAACTCATCGTCCTAAGCTCAAATCTTGCCTCAGACACTTATTAGCTGTGTGACCCTGAGCAAGGCACTTAACCCTGTTTGCCTTAGTTTCCTTATCTGTACAATGAGCTGGAGAAGTAAATGGCAAACCACTCCAGTTTCTTTGCCGAGAAAAACCCAAATGAGATCACAAAGAGTTGGACACAAGTGAAAAACAACTAAACACCAGAAGCTTGCATATCTCCAGCCTGTCCCTGAGATTCTTGAATAACACAACACCCCAAGAAAGCTGCAACAAGACTAACCCAGATTTTCCTTCCAGAAGTGCCACAGAGCCTAGACCTCACATCAAGTCCAAATTCAGAAAGCAGGCTAGAAGAATGAGCAAACAAAAAAAAAGAAGGAAAGAAAGAAAGAAAACCACCATAAGAGCTATTAGGGTGGAAAGGAAGCTCAAAACACAAACTCAGAAGAGAATGACTCTGAAACATCTAAAAGCAAAGCCTCCGAGAAAAACACTGCTTGGACACAAACTCAATCAAAATTCCTGAAAGAGATAAAGCAAAAGTTTTAGGAAAAAAAAGACATGCTTTTTTTTTTTTAATAAATGAGAACAGGAGGGGGAAAAAATGGAAAAGAACTGAGAGATATATAAGAAAGAACTGGAAAGAAAGTTAGCAGCTTGAAAAAAGAGGTACACAACCTTGCCAAAGCAACTACCTGAAAACAGAATGAACAAATAGAAGCCCACTGTCTACATGAGACATAATATATATCAAAACAAAGCAAAAAAACACAAAAAAGTAAGATATTTCATACCTTAAACAAATGATTCAGAAAAAAGAAGAAAAAATTTAAGAATCACTGGACTATCAGAACACTATGCCCTCCGAAAAAAAGTCTAGACATCCTATTTCAAGAAATTAAAAAAAAACTTTCCAGATCTCTTAGAACCAGAGGGCTAAGTAGATATAGAAAAAACACATCAGCTACTTCCTGAATAAAACCTCAAAAGGAAAAACCCTCAGCAACATCACAGTCAAAATCCAGGGCTTTGAGGTTAAGGACAAAACAAAACAAAACCTGCAAGCAACCAGAAAGAAAAAATGCAAGAACCAAGGAGCACAGTCAGGATCACACATGATTTAGCAGCCACTATAATAAGGCAGGGGAAAACTTGAATACAATATTACAGAAAGCAAAGGATACAGGCTTAACAGCCAAAAATGACTCATCCGGAAAACCTAAGTATAATGCTATAAGATAAAAAAATGGACCTTTAATAAAATAGAGGATTTCCAAAAATTTCTGATGAAAAGAGTGGCATTAAAACACTGATGTTCAAACACAGAAGAGAAACATTAAAAGGTAAAATGAATGAAGAATGATGAGGACTAAAGGATAAAGTGCTTGCATTCAAATATGGAAGGTCATACATGTGTTCCATTTGAACCCTGTATTATCAGCATCAAGGACCATGGAGGGAGTCTAATTAGACAGGGCCTGTTAGTGGTTCTGTTATAGCTTGAAGATCTTGGAAGAAGTAAAAGAAAAGGAATACTATGGAGAGTAGTGAGAAGGGAGGAGAAGGTTGGAGAAATATGTCTCACATAAGCAGGATACATAGGGAGACAATGAATAGGAGTTAAGGGAGTAGCTGATACTTCAACCTCACTCTCTCTGCATTGACTGAAGGAAAGAAGAATATATACATATACATATATACATACATACATACATACATACATACACACATACACAGAACTGGATACAAATACATTTCACTGAACAAGGAAATGTGAGGGAAAGTGAAGAAGGGGGAGAGGAAATTAGTGGAGGATAAATTAAGGGAGGGATTAGTGATAAGCAAAACAAACCCTAAAAAAAACCCTAAGGATATACCCATAAAAAATTTACAGCTCTTTTAAGATGACAAAGAATGAGAATCCGAGGGAATGTCCTTAAATTGAGGAACAGACGTACAATTCATGGTATATAATAAATGTGATGGAATACTAGTGCTGTAAGAAATGATGACAGAGATGGTTTCAGAGAAACTCGGGAAGACTTATATGAATTAATACAGAGTGAACAGAACCAGGAGAACCATTTATACAATGACAACAATATAACAGACAAAAAATTTTGAAAGAATTAGGAATGCTTATCAATGTAATTACTAATTATTATTGCAGAGGGCTAAATATTTCCCTGAAACTGCTCGTTCCCTCCCCACAAAAAAAAAAGAATTTACCTTATTTATTTTGTTTATATGTTTATATATACTTATTTATGTACATGTTGTCTCTTGAGACACAAAACATGCTCTTTAAAGGTTGAGACTATTTCATTTTTGTCTTTGTATTCCCAATGTTTAATGCAGTGACTGGCAAATGTCAGGCACTTAATAAATGCTCAATGAAAGTTTTATTTTCCTCTGCCTTTGATTTCTTTGGAGTACATGCCCAGTATTGGTAATGGTGGGTCAAAAGATATGAACAGTTTAGTCACTTTCACCAATAACTCCAAATATGTTGCAGAATAGTCAAAGAAATCCAAAGATCCACCAACAGTGCAATGTATTAATGTGCCTGTCTTCCCACAGTTAATCCACCTTTTTCCACTGCCATAGCACAGTGTTAACTTAAATTGAACTTGCAGCTCACTAATATTCACAGATGTTTTTCAAGTCAACTTCTCTGTAGGTACATCTATCTTGTACTTGTAAACGTGATTTTTTTCATCCCAAATCTAATAATTTACATTCATCGTTACTAAATTTCATGTTCTTTGATTCAGCCCACAGCTCTAGCCTATCATGAGCTTCTGGGATCCTTACTCTTTAATTCAATGTGTATGGTGTCCCTCCTAGCTTTCTACTGCACACAAATGCAATAAGCATGATAATCATGCCTTTATGCAATTCACCGATAAAAATATTAAAAAGTACAGAGTCATGTGCTATGTTACTATTTCATCTTCAAAATGGAACTATTTACCTTGAAACCTCACAATGATAACATAAGAATAGATTTTAAATAATCTTCTAGATAAAAAGTAAATCATTTAGCTTATCTAGGAAAATAAAATATTTTTTAAAAATATAATCACAGTAGGAAACCTCATTTTTGTACTGTTTTAAGATTTACATATCATTTTACACATAACCTTGTGAAGTTAGGCAACAAAGTATCATTCATTAGGTAGCCTAGTGGATAATATGGCAGGAGTTGGAGTCAGGTAGATCGAAGTTTAAACCCTACCTCAGACACTTACTGTGTGTTCCAGGGCAAGTTATTTAACCTTGTCTGCCTCAGTTTCCCCATGTGTAAAATGAGAAAATAATACCACCTACCTCATAATGCTGCAAAGACCAAATGAGACAATGTATATAAAATGTTTCATAAAGCTTAAAGTGCTATAAAATGTTAGCTATCATTATTATTATTACCCCATTTTACATAGGAGGAATGTTAGGCCTGAACATACTGAATAACCTAAGATCACAAAGTTAGTATCAGAGCTGGGAAAGTGAAACCAGTTATTCTGACTCCAAATCTACGGCTCTCTCTGCTACTATAAGTTATCTCAGTGAATATCTGGAGTGCAAGAGTTAGAGGACTAATGGACTAGCATGTAGAATGCAATCTACAATGTTTAGAGGTGAAATGCCCTCAGATATGGTAAGGATAAGTGCGTGTATGAGTCAAAGTGAATATGCCATGTGATTAATAAGTAAGAATGCTATTTCTACCATCATTAATATCACTTATTCCCCCTCATATCTCGAAGTGCAAAATATATTACCATTGTTTGTGAAAGGGCAATGATTAATTGCTCATGGGTACAATAATATCTAAGTAGAAGAGGATCATGTCAGCTTACCTCATATTCTTTTCTAAGTAATTCCTCTCGGGAAGAGCTTGATTCAAGTTCACTTGCTTGTCGCCGTAGAAGGTTAGAGCAATCAAGGTGTTCTGATTCTAGTTTTTCCATTTTCTTATGCATATTTTGTATAGCATTATCTTGTTCCTATAAACAAAAGCACTATGTAGTTAAATTTAAACAAAAAGGGGCATGGGATTTAATAAGTGAATATATAGTTGGAATAACAATACATATCGAATATGGTTCGTATGGTCTCAATGTAAGTTTCAATCTGTAAAGTGTCATCACTGTACATTAACTTTGAAAATGTGTTTAGCATATATATTATTAAGTCATACTCATTAACTGGACCTTTGTGGATATTTCTGTGTTGCTTTAATTTTACTATCCTGTACAATGTTTGTTTACCTCATTAATTTCTAAAAGTATTTAATAACAAAAATACATAAGGCTCTTTCATGTGAAGATTGATTGGATTAGCTTGATTTCCTGGTGGTACTTGAGAGATTTTACTGTGAAATCATGGCATTTAAAGTATGCTTACAGTTTTTAATGCAATTTTCATAGTTTATTTCCTCCTTAATTCCAAAGTTTTCAGAAAACTGGTGCAGGATAGGAAAAGCTTTTTCAAGTGGGGTCTACTTAATTCTTCCAACATTCAATTTTAGGCCATATCAGTTACCATTTAAACTTAAAATAACTTCCCTTTTCCAAGGATCCATGATTTTAATGGCATAGCTCTTCTACTGACACCAATTATAAGCCTTCTACAACTTAAGTAGACCATTTTTTTTTAATTGTGAAGTTACCCATCAACAAACACAAACACTTAAAATATACAAAGCAGGCCAAGATAGAGATTTGGTAAGAAATTTTGAACTTCTACACATAATCTTTTATATTTTGTGTACAAAAAATAATCACTCTCAGGCGAACCTGGTGATAAACCTCCCCAGCTTTAAATAGGCTGAACCTCAAACAACAAATACACAGTGAGTCCCTGGACTTACATACAAGGTTTTCCTTCCAGAGCTTGTTGGTACTCTACTGCCTTTAAGAACCCAGGGTCACTTCCATGACACAATGGAACAACTAGACTAAGACTTTAAGGGAGGGAATGTGAAAATAAGTTATATAAAAATTAGTTATATGATAAATGGAGGAAAAAGTCAGGCTCAAAATAATAAACTGATTTCAAGTACTGAGCTGTATTTGGCTTTTAAACCCTTTACAACTTGGCCCTTCCCACCTTTTAAGTCTTCTTACACCTTCCTCCCTGCTAGGTACTCCACAATTTAGAGACACTGACCTTGCTATTCTCACACACAATGTTCTACCTCCTTCCTGATTCTTTAGTTTTTTACTGGTTTTCTCTCATGCCTGGAATGATCTCCCTCCTCACCTCCAGTTCCTGGCTTCCCTCAAAAATCAACGCAAATCTTAATGACTGCAAGAAGCCTTTCCCAATCCCCCTTAATACTAGTGCCATCCCTCTGAGATTACCTCTCATTTACAATGTACATGTATACATATATACATATATATATATATGTATATATAATTTACATGGTTCCTTACAGTGCAAGTTCCTTGAGAGCAGACTATGTTCTTACCTCTCTTTGTGTCCCCAGAGCTTAGCACAGTACTTGGCACGTAGTAAGAACTTACAAAATACTTACTGACCAACTGAACAATAATAAATGTGATCTTACTGTAAAGTATGTCAGTCTTTCGACCCAATATTTTCCCCAACCACATATGGAATCATATGATTATACATGGAGGGATCAATGCTTTCATTTTACAGATGAGGAAACTGACATATAAAGTGGTTAAGTATCTTGCCCAGAGTCACAAAGCTAATAAGTGTCTGAGGGAAGATTTGAACCCAGGTTGTGTCGTCTTCAAGTACAATGCCCTATCTACACCAAACTTCCTACTACTACAACCTTCTACTACATCAGCTTTCCTCCAAAACTTCCTTATTTTCATACATTTACATATATCCTTAGCACAGTGTCTGGTACATAATAGGCCTTTAATAAATGTTTACTGATTGACCCTGACATTCAAACACACATGCACATTTTTACTTAAAAAAACAGTCTTACTCCTGAATGCACATATATACATGCTCACACACAAGCAACTGGATTAACGTTCATAATTCCCAAACATTATAAAGCATTCTCAAGGTTTGTTATATGGATGCATAGGTGAATATGCACTCACGTGTAGATTCTATGAATACCAGAAAAGCAAAGGCATTTTCTTTAAAACAAGGCACTTTGGGTGAGGTCTGGAAAGCACTAAAATGAACTACTGTTAGGGATAAAGACATGAGGGCCACTAAATAATTCCCTAACAGCCCTTCCTATAGCGTTGATTCTGTGGGGCCTATAGAACAGTTCATGTAGATAAATTTCTCCAAGAATTGATGGTAATGTTAGTAAAAATAATGATAATAATGTTAGATAACATTTCAATAGTTCTTCAGTTTTCAAAGGACTTTAAAAACACTATTTCAAAAAAATTAAAAAATTTTTAAAAAAACACTATTTCACTTCATCTTTAAAACCACATGAGGTAGTTAGTAAAGAGATGATTATCCACAATTTATAGATGATAGAATTGAGAGGTTAAATGACTTGTTCATGGTCACACAGCTAATAAAGGAAGTACTGACATGCAGCTCTCCTGCCTCCAACTATACCATCTCTTGCACCTTAGATATTGCAACCCAACACACTCCTTTTTTCAGATATCCCACAGGATGAAGAAACCAAAAAATCCACAAATGAAAAGAAGCATGTGTTGTTGGAAGAAGAAAGAATGTACAAAATCTTCACTGGGTTCCTAAGTCTACACAATAATAAACAAACTCCTCAGCTTGTCTTTAAGGTCTAGCATTATCTGGCTCCCACCTACCTTTCCAGATTTATTTCATAACACTCATTTCCATGTACTCTATGTTCCAGTAAAACTGACCTACTAGCCATTCCTAATTAGCCATTCCATCTCCCATGCCTTTGAACAGATGGCGCCCCACACCTTGAGTGCATGCCCTCCTCACCTCTTATGATCCCTAGTTTCCTTCAAGGTTTCTCCGAGAGCCTTTTCTTATCTCCCTAGTTGTTAAAGTGTTCCATCCCTCTTCAAATTATCCTGTATTCATTTATCCTCAAATGTGTATTCTTCCAGTGGAAAGAAACCCCTTTAAAGGTATTATTTGTTTTTGTGTTTTTATACTCAGTGGTCTACCATTACCACATAAAGTAAAAACTTAATAAATATTTGGTTTTTAATTGAATTCACAACTTTTACCCACCTGGTCCTGGTATTCTCTGTTACAGTTCTATGCTCCCTTTCCTTCAGCTAATAGTTTCCTACTGTAATTGAGTCACCCCAACAGTATGGACCCAGTGACAATACACACTCTTAGTTGGCCCCAATTTTGGACAAATAACTTTACTAAAAATGTACAGGCACAAAAAGTATGAAAATTAAACATTGATTACAATGTGTCATTTACCAATGCTGAACATAATGGCTCCACCATTATTTACTTAAGACCTCTGTAAAATGATCCATTCTCTAGGCCGCTTACAGAGGAAAAGGTATATTTATTACTCCTCACTGCCATTTCGAGACTATCAGCATCACTTGGCCCCTCTACTCCTTTGAGGGTCACTCCATTCATATATACCACTTAGGCAAGATTCTCACCAGTCATCTACTAGCCTCTACTTCCTCCTTTTTCAGTGAGTCGTACCAAGTTCAGTCTTGCCCTCAACTCCAACTTCAATATTCAAACTGATGTGTCAACAAAAACCCTGGCACCTAATCCACCAGTGTTCTCAAATTTCATGACATACATTTGGACTCTAACTACTCTATTTTATACCTCAAAAACCTCTCTACATTGCCTCCATTCTCTCCTTCTTAGCATCAGTTTCTAAGAGGTGGCCCTACCCCTTACCAAGAGTGACACATCTTGGGACAGCTAGGTGGCACAATGGATAGAGCACCAGCCCTGAAGTCAAGAGGACCTGAGTTCAAATGTGATCTCAGATCAAACGCTTGACACTTACTAGCTGTGTGATCTTGGGTAAGTCACTTAACCCTAACTGCCTTAAAAAAAAAAAAAAGTGATACATCTATTCATATTCTATCACATTTCCCTCCAGGATCTGACACCTTTGATCATTCCTTCTTGCTTTCTCTCACTTTCAATTTGCCCTGAGCTACTAGTACTTTCCTTGCTACTCACAAATATACCTAAGTCTCCCCCATCTATTAAAAAAATCTTCACTTCACCCTATGATTTCCACCATCACCACCCCCAAACTATCATCCTATAGCTCTTCTCACTTTCACAAATCCTAGAAAGTCCTAGAAAAAGTTGCCTACATTCATTGCCTTCATTTCAGCTAACCCCAACCCCCTCACCTTTCAAACTCTTTCAGTCTGGTTTCCAACAACATCACTCACCTGAAACTGCTCTCATCAAGGTTGGCAACGTCTTGCCTGCTAAATCTAATTACATTTCTTCAGTGTCCATTCTACTTGACCTGTCTGAAACTGTTAACACTATTGACATCATTCTCTTAGATATTAGCTTTCTATAACACTACTCTCTGTTGATTATCTTCCTATTTGTCTGATCACTCTTTTTCAGTCTCCACTGCTGGATCACCATCTATCTCCTGGCCATTTTGGATGCCTCCCCAAAGGCTCTATCCTGGGTCCTCATCTCTTATACTCTATATGTATTTCCAAGGGTTTTGAGTATTTCTACATAGACACTTCTCAACTATATACATCCAGCTCTAATTTTTTTTTTTTTACTGAATTAGAGACCTGCGTATCAAGGTATCTGCTACACATGTCCACCCAAATTTCCAACTCATCATGTCCAAAACAGAACTCATTATCATCCCTCAAAACCTGACCTCTTCCAAATTTTCCTAAATCTATTGAGGATACCACCATATTTCAAGTCACTTTGGTTCACAACCTCAAAGTTAATCCCAACTCTTACATTTCTTTCATTGTCTATATCCAATCAGCTACCATTCTGCTAGAGGAAGTCCTCATGTGCTTGGGATAGACATCCTCCTAATTCACCAACAAGTTTGAGATCTGTTGGTACCCTCAACCTAGTTAAGCCCATCTGCGGAGATAGTTTTACCAGGAGGTGGCCACTACACAGGCACAGCTTCTTGGAGCCCCAGGTGGGAGCTGGATAATAAGTAGACACCAAAGGAGAATGAGCAGCCTTGAAAAGGGCTCAGCAAGCCTTTACACCAGAGGCACGAGTCCTACCTGAACAACTCATACACCCCAAATTAACAGTCCTAAAACAAAACCTGGATACCTCACTCTCCTCAAAAATTATTAGCGGCTACCTATTATTTACTCTGGAATAAAATAAAAAATCACAGAATTTCTGAGTTGGAAGGAACCTCAGGAGTCATCTGCTTCAATCACAATTGAGAAAGGATCTCCTCTTCAACATACTGAACTTGAAAAGTAGTAATATCTAGTCTTGCCTTCAAGATCTGTAATGACAGAAAACCCATTACCTCCCAAAGCAGCCCTCTTTGACTTTTAGAAAATGTTTCCTAACATCAAACCTATATTTGGTTCTCTGCAACTTTCATCAACCACTCCTAGTTCTACTTATTAAGTCAAGCTAAACATATCTAATCCATTATTCATACGACAGCCCTTCAAATACTTGTGCACAGCTATCATGTCCCCAGCTAAGTCTTCTACAGATTAAACATCCCAGTTTCTTCAACTAATCCTCATTGATTTATTATCGTCCATCACCCTGGATGGCATTAACTTTCTGAACTGCCATAATATACTGATGAATTACATTGTACTAGCAAAACAATGATACTGTATTTCACCACATAATCGTCGCAGATTTTATGCCAAATTTTTTTTTTGCAAAAAAGTGGGGTGCAACCATTATGTGAAGCCTTTTCTTTTAATTGTGCTGGTATTACTTTTATTACTAAACTGTCTTTGGTGCAAGATTAGGATGCACAGAATACTCATGAATATACATTAAAATTAAATACTGACTAATTTTGATAGACTTAGCTCTTCTCAGCAATGAAAGAATCTAGGACATCTCCAAAAGTCTTATGATGGAAAATGCTATCCACATCCAAAGGAAAAACTATGGAGTCTGAATGCAGATCAAAGCATACTATTTGCCTTTTTTTTCGTTTTTTTTTTTGTTTGTTTGTTTGTTTCTTCTTTCTTGTAGTTCCTCCTATTGGTTCTAATTCTTCTTTACAACCTGACTAATGTGAAAATATGTTTAATAGGAATGTATATGTAGAGCCTACATCAGATTGCATGCCATCTTAGGGAGGGAAGGAGAAATTTAAAACTCAGAAGCTTATTAAAGTAAATGTTGAAAACTAAAAATAAATTAATTTTTTAAAAATTAAATCTGACAACGTGCATGCACTGAGAATTCTAGGCTGGTGGCTCTCAATGTAAGAGAGATAAATGCATATCTATATGCCACCAGTGAATACATTGCTGCTCTGTTTACCTTTTAAGAGGCATGATGAATAGAATTATACCATTCGACAATTACACAATGAAAGGCCATAAACAATTTTTGCACTGAAAAACACAGGGTGTGACAATTATGCAGTAGCGACAATTACGCAGTGAAATGTAGTATTCCCAGATTTGTTTTCAGATCAACTGTTATCTAGTCAAACCTATCCCATTTTGGATCTGTGAAGTAGTTATTTGGTTTTTATTTTAAACTTTACTTTTATCTCTATTATACTCATCTTACTAAGATTTGGTCAATATCCTAGTGTATAAAAATCCTTTGTGTATTTGATGTTAGCTATGCTTCCCAAATTTACATCACTGGCTTAAAGCTGGTATGTTGATTATTCTAAGCATTAAAATGAATTCCAGGTAATACAGTTAATAGCAGAAAGAGCACTGGTTTGGGGATCAGAAGGCACTCAAGGGTTGAATTCAATATATTGTTCAAAATAGCAGGCATCTGAAAATCATACTTCAGCCTCCAGAATTCACACCAACTCCAGTCTCCTTGTAAGGTTTTTGACTACCCTTACATGCGTCACCTCTCACCTTCTTTCTAGGCTTCCAGAGGCCCCAACGGCCACAACACCAAAGTCTTGCCCAGGATTGGGCCTGAGGAACAAAAATTTCAAGGACAGGAGCACACAATCTCCTGCTCTTGCCTTGTACAGAAAATGCTTCCAGGTGCCTCCTGAGACAAAGTAATGTGTCAGATGAATTAGTCTGCACCAAAGCCTGGAGGTTCAAGTTCCTATTTACCTGCCTTCACAAGCAGAACTCATGGTTATTTGACTGTTAATTGGTTATTTGATTTGACCTAGCCTCTTTCCCCATTCCAATGATACTAAATCCCAAGACTGCCAAAGATCAAACCCTTTACCCCAGCCCTAGTTGTTCACAGACATATTCCCATCTATCTCATCCCTGCATCCTTAATTTCCCACCCCAAATCTGCCTGGTCCTTCTACTGTGCCCTCTGAAATGCCTATTCCAGATTAAAAATTTCCTCTCATTTCATACAACAGTAAGTTGGTTCCTTTTACCTTTTGAAACTCACAACAACCTGGCTCTTCTAAATGACAATGCATCCCAAACCAATCCTTTCAGAATTGGAGGCACTTTCAATTTTACCCCACCTCTGGAAGAGGGAATGATTAGAAGTCAACCAGATAGATGGCTCTGTGGATAGAGCACCAAGTCTGGTGTCAGGAAAACTCATCTTCCTGAGTTCAAATCCAGTCTTAGATGCTTACCAGCTATGTGACCAAATCACTTAACCCTGTTTGCCTTCATTTCCTCAACTGTAAAATGAGCTGGAGAAGGCAATGGCAAACCATTCCAGTATCTCCGCCAAGAAAATCCCAAATGGAGTCACAAAGTGTCAGACACAATTAAGACAACTGGACAACAACAATAAGATGACATATATCAGAGACTGGCAGAACTCAAACCCAGGCTGTCATGGTTCCCAAGGCCAGCTTTCTATCTAGTGCACATACTACCACTCTACTACTCTGTTTTGCTAAACATTTATCACATCAAATTTCCCTCAAAATTAATGGTCTATCACTTGAAGTTTATTATTTTTATTACAATAACATCTTTACAATGAGTCAAATATATTTCAATTAAATTCTTTCAAGACATAGATAAAATTCAAATCTACAAGTCCACATGATCTGGTTCCTGAATTTCTATGAAGGCAAAACACAGAACAATTTTCTCTAAAAGGAATAACAGACTTTCTTCAAATATTAATGATTTAATAAAATTACATTTACATATGCAATAAAGCATACTTATGATTTTAATTATTGGGAGGAGTAGAAGATTAAGATATGAAATGTCACTAAATGAACTTAGGTAAGACTGTCTATACAATCAGATTTTACAAATGGATGTCTAGTAACTTTCTATTTTTTTTCCTTCTTTAGCTCTTCCTTGTTTTATCTTATTATGTGTGTGTGTGTGTGTGTGTTATTGTATTGGCTTGGCCTATCCATAAACAATCAGTATATCAGTATTTTTCCAATTATTTGGATCTGCCTTTATTTTTGCGAATAATATTTTGTAATTGTGTTTATATACTTCTATGTGTGTCTTAACAGGTAGACTCCCAAGTACTTTATACTGCATTTATAGTGAAATTATTTTAAATAGAATTTTTCTATCTCTTCCTGCTAAATTTTGTTGATAATATGCAGAAATGTTGATGATTTGTGTGTGTTTATTTTATATCCTGCAAATTTGCTGAAGTTGTTAATTGATTCGCTTAGTTTTTTTGGTTGATTCTCTAGGATTTGCTCAGTAAACCATTATATTATCTGCTACATGTGATAATTTTACATCTTCCTTGCCTATGTTTATTGTCTCAATTTCTTTTTTCTTGTCTTCCTTGCTTTTTCTTAACATAGAGCGTTCAAGTCAAGTGCATGGCACATAGTAAATATCTAATAAATGTTTGTTTATAGATTGACACAGTTTGTACAGTATTTTCCCCTCAGTATTGGCATATGACCACTCTTCTATCATTCGTACATTTATTTGACGACATTCTTGACTCAGCCTCTCTTGTATGTAATGTGTTACACTCTGTTCATCCTTATTATGCAATCTCTCCAATGCCTTTTGGGAGATTTTCAGTTTTTAATTCTTTAGTGAGGCAGCATTGTCCAGTGGAAAGAAAATAAGCTTTGGAGTCACGAAAACTGGGTTCAATTCCTGCAAGTAAGGCAAGAAATGTCATGAGCTGCTGGCAAGGTAAATAGCAGCGAGCTGAATCCATCCAACCAGTCTCCATGTATCTATGAGCAAGTGGCATCTCTACTTCTTTTGTATTTGTTTTTCCCAGATCTTGGGTGAATGAGCACCCAGAGACAGAATTCTCTAAGTAAGAGGTCCTCCTGGCACAGTGTCAGCATCTACAAGAGGCAGAAGCAAGAACCATAGAGGGGTGGTGGCTAACAACACAGTAAGCACCTGCAGAAGGAAATGAAAAGCCTTTTACCCAAAGATATCAGCAACATCAGGGAAAATGACCCTTAAAGAGAAAAGGATTGGCTATGTGTTGTAGAAATGAATCAACACTCAGGGCCTAGCTAAAAGCTACACCTAAAGGGAACTTCAGGAGGCCTCTACAAAGTAAAAAAGACCTTCCCAAGCCAGGAATCAGGCAATAACACTTTATCACACATGTTCTCTACACATGTGCCTCACTACCATTATACTTTTTTTTAGAACTTACTCTTCCCAGGGGCCCTATGTGTTTAAAGGGAAAATGTACCTCCCTTTTACAGGAAATGTTTTTTTTAATAACTTCCTCATATACATTCATAGTCAATCCTTTTTCTAAAAGCTAATGGAGTTCATCTAACTGTGACAGATAATGGAGAGCATACTAGTGGCAGCTCAGGAGGAACCCCACCAGCTAATTAATGCTTACCCTAGAAATCTTAGGACAGTGGTCAGTAGCTGCCCCCTGGAAACACAACCTAGAGTGCAAGTGAAAGTTGAGAGGAGCCCAGAGGTGGTATACTATATTCAGAATTTTAAAATTCAGATTTTATTTTTAAAAATGAAATTGCTTCCTATAGAACTTATTTTTTCCCTTCAGTAAGGGCTTTATTTGTTAAAAGACTTTTACGCTTGACCTCCAAATCTGGTTGACAACAAGATTCAAGATCTTTGGGTTGGTCTGATATTTAGACATGTTCACAGGGTTCTCAGACACATACTCAAACGTTACCATCACTTCTGGATCCTAAAAGGCTGTAAGCACTTCTAGGTCATTAAGAATTTCATTGAGCCCAGGTATTTCTGCTATCCCAGGCATAGCCTATTCCATGCCATGAATGACTCCAAAGTTCCCAGGCATCCCTCCAGGAAAACCTGGAAAGGAGTCAAAATGAGTTTGCCAGGCTTCCTCCTTTTGGGCTAGCTCATGTTCCTCCCAAGCTTTCTTTACCCTTTCTATCCTTTCTTTGTTCTCCCGCTATTCACATTTTCTTTCATAGTTTTGCCAATGTTCAGCAATTTTCTGGGCCTATAATTGGGCTTCCTTCAGCATAGCACTGGCATCTTCATCACAATACAGCTTACAAACCATGGTAAGATCACAGGCTGACTCCTCCCAGTGGCCAACAAGTCTGTGGGCTTCCCCTCTCCACTGGAAGGGCTGAGCAGAGTCTGAGTTTATTTCAACTGCTCTGTCACAATCTCTGACAGCAGCACTGGGCTTTGGCAGTTTTATAAAGATATTTGCTCTCTTAGAATATAAAATAGCCCAATATAGATTCAGGTTGATGGCCTCTGTGAGTAAGTAATTCAATGGCTTTCTTAAGTTCACCATTATTTAGGGTATCAACAGTCTCCACCTTCTTTTCATTAGTCTGATCCATCATCATCTGTTATTTCTGAAGTTTCATCCCCCACTTCCTAAGGGAAGTCTGTATCTGTTTCAATCATTCCTTCATTATCAATTTCTACACGACTTCCTAGTTTTTCTAGCTTTGGGGGTTCATCTGGCTGCTTACTTTCAGTTTTTTCTCCTTGACTCTTTCTTCTGGTTTAGTTTTATATTGGTCAAAAATACTGATTTTTGTTATTGCTTATAATTCTACTTCGTATACCATAACACTAGGAGAAAAGATAAGAACTTCAATTTTTTTTGAGAGTCATCATACTTTAGAAGAAAGCATCCTTGCTCTGGAGTCAGAGAAACTAGGCCTGAATTCCTGCTCTTACTTGCATGACTTGGGGTTAGCCACTTAAACACCTTGGGTATCAGTTTCCTAACCTTTAGAATGAAGCAGTTAAGATTAGAAACTAAATTTAAATACTATGAGCCAATAAGCAGGACAAGAGACTGCTACTACCTAAACTAGGAAGCTTTTTGAATCCATGAAATAAAATCACAAACTCAGAACTTTAGAAATAAAAGGTATTTTAGAAGTCAGTTGATCCAAACTATTCTTTCTGCAGAATAACTTTGGAACTCTAGTCCTGGAACCAAGCTTTCCTGACTAGTGAGCCTATGAGCTTAAATTCTCATACTTAACTACATTTAACAGTACTCAGACCAGACTATCCTTCAAGGTAATCACCCCAGCCATTTTCTTACCATCTGTAATTGAACCAAACCAATACAATCACCACTTTGGGAAAGAACTAAACAAACTACTGCGTTATGGCTCTCTTCACCAAGCCTGTGACTTTCCAGTCCAAAAAACCTTCCATGGCCACCAATACCCTAATGTGTAGTTTCTCCTTTTTTTACAATGTAAACTCATTGATAGCCGGAATGATTCTCCTATCATATCCCTAGTGCTTCACACAGTGCTTGGCACACGGTAAGTACTTAATAAATGCTTTTAATTCATTCTTTCACTCTGTTCATAAAAAAAAACTAAGTCAAAAAAAAGTGAATTACCCAGGTTAGTCAAACTGGACCTAGAACAGAAGTCTCCCCAGACAAATAGTCAAGAACTCTTTATACTGAATTACATTGCTATAGACATGTAAATCAGATGCTGCAAACATCAATATCATCTAAATGGAGATCAAAAAGTATTCCTACCGCTAAACCAAAGTATACTATGCCTGTGAGTCATGAAACATTACATTTTCATAGGATCATAGATTGAGAGCTAGAAGGGACCTGAGAGGACAAAGAATCATATCCTTTCATTTTATAGGTGAGGAAACTGAGGAACAGAGAGGTGAAATGATTTGCTCAGGGTAAGACTGTAAGTTTCTAAAGTGAGATTTCAACCCAGGTCTTTCTGACTCCAAATCCAGTGTCCTGTCTATCACATAACTCTGCCTCAATTAAAAAAAAAAACTTAAGGACTAGTGAGGTGTAATAACTCAACCGTAGTCACACAAAAAAACAGCAAATGGCAGAATAAGAAATAAATTCAGGTTCTTCTTGATTCTAAGATCTTTGTCTATTCCACTGGTTCTTTATGTCTCCCAAAAGCTGATACCCAAAAAGGGCACATATGAAGTAAATGATAGAAGCAGGAATTGAACCCAGTTTTCATGACTCCAAGGCTTCTTGTCTTTCCACTGGACAATGCTGCCTCACTAAAGAATTAAAAACTGAAAATCTCCCAAAAGGCACTGGAGACATTGCATAATAAGGATGAACAGAGTGTAACACATTACATACAAGAGAGGCTGAGTCAGGAATGTCATCAAATAAATGTATGAATGATAGAAGAGTGGTCATATGCCAATACTGAAGGGAAAATACTGTACAAACTGTATCAATCTATAAACAAGCATTTATTTGATATTTACTATGTGCCGTGCACTTGACTTGAACGTTCTATGTTAAAAATCAAGGAAGACAAGAAAAAAGAAATTGAGACAATAAACATAGGCAAGGAAGATGTAAAATTATCACATGTAGCAGATAATATAATGGTTTACTGAGCAAATCCTAGAGAATCAACCAAAAAAACTAAGCTAATCAATTAACAACTTCAGCAAATTTGCAGGATATAAAATAAACACACACAAATCATCAACGTTTCTGCATATTACCAACAAAATTTAGCAGAAGAGATAGAAAAATTCTATTTAAAATAATTTCACTATAAATACAGTATAAAATACTTGGGAGTCAACCTGCCAAGACACACATAGAAGTATATAAACTTTATATTACAAAATATTATTCACACAAATAAAGGCAGATCTAAATAATTGGAAAAATACTGATTGTTTATGGATAGGCCAAGCCAATACAATAAAAATCACAATATTACCTAAGTTAATTTACTATTCAGTGCCACACCAAATTACCTAGCATAACATTATCGCACTAGAAAAAAAAAACAAAAATCTGGAGTAGCAAAAGGTCAAGAATATCAAGGAAATTAATGAAAAAAAGTAGAAATGAAGAGGTTATAGCAATAACAGATCATAAACCATAATATAAAACAGTAATATTCGAAACAACTTGAAATAGGAAGGTTAAGTGAAATATCAGTTACACAATGAAGAAAAGGAGCTCAGAAGTCTAGTGTTTGCCAACCCAAAGATTCCAGCAACTGTGGCAAGAACTCACTAACCAACCAAAATTGTTGGGAAAACTGGAAAGCAATCTCAAGGAAACCAGGTACATGCCAAAACCACACATCATATATGAGCACAAATTCCAAAAGCATACATGATTAAAACATAAAAGGTGAAACACACACAAAAAAAAAAGTAGAGGAACAAGAAAGAAATTACCTGTCAGATCAATAAATAAAGGAAGAGTTCAAAATCAGACATGAAGTACACAGGAGATAAAATAGACAATTCTAAAATCTAACATTAAAGTTTCAATATGAACAAAATCAATGTAGAAAAAATTAAAAGAAAAACAGGAAATTAAGGAAAAAACTTTGTAACAAATTTCTCAGATAAAAGCCTCACTTCTAAGATATACAGGAACTGATTCAAATTTCTAAGAATAAGAGTCATCACTCAACTGATAAATAGTCAAAAAAAAAACAACCTAACAGGTTTCAAAGCAGAAATTCAAGTTAACAATAACCACATGGACAAAAAAAAAAAAAAACATACCACACAAGACACAGTAGTCAATGACTATAATAATCTACTGTCTGATATACCCAAAGACTCCAGCTTCTGGGATAAGAACTCATTAACAAAAAGCATTGGGAAAACTGGAAAACAGTATGGCAGAAACTAGACATAGACCAGCAACATATACCTTATACCAAGATAAAGGCAAAATGGGTACACAATTTATATATAAAGACTGATACATTAAGGAAAATGAGAAAGTATGGAATAGTTTACCTGTCAGATTTAAGAGGAACAGAAGAATTTATGACCAAACAAGAGATAGAGAACATTATGAAATTCAAAATGGATAATTTTGATTACATTAAATTAAAAAGATTTTGCACAAACAAAACTAATGCAACCAAGATAAGAAAAAAAAAGCAGAAATGTGAAACAGTTTTTACAGTCAGTGTCTCTGATAAAGGCCTCATTTTTAAAATGTATAGAGAACTGAGGCAAATCTGTAAGAATACAAGTCATTCCCCAATTGATAAATGGTCAAAGGATATGAACAGGCAGTTTTCAGATGAAGAAATGAAAGCTCTCTATAGTCATGTGAAAAAATGTTCTAAATCACTAGTGATTAGAAAAATACAAATTAAAACAACTCTGAGGTACCACATCACACCAATCAGATTGGCTAATATGACAAAACAGGAAAATGATAAATGTTGGAGATGTGGGAAAATTGGAACACCAATGCTTTGTTGGTGGTGTTGTGAACTGATCCAACCATTCTGGAGAGCAATTTGGAACTATGTCCAAAGGGCTATAAAACTATGCATACCCCTTGACCCAGCAATACCAGTTCTAGGTCTGTATCCCAAAGAGATCATAAAAATGGGGAAAGAACCCACATGCACAAAAATATTTATAGCAGCTCTTGTGGCCAAGAATTGGAAATTGAGGGGATGTCCAACAATGTGGAATGGCTGAACAAGTTGTGGTATATGAATGTAATGGAATATTACTGTTCCATAAGAAATGATGAGCAAGCAAACTTCAGAAAAACCTGGAAAGACTTACATGAACTAATGCTGAGTGAAGTGAGCAGAACCAGGAGAATATTGTACACAGTAACAGCAATATTGTGCAATGATCACTCTGATATATTTAACTCTTCTCAGCAATACAAGGATCTAAGACAATTCCAAAAGACTCATAATGGAAAATGCTATCCACATCCAGAGAAAGAACTACGAAGTCCAAATGCAGATCAAAGCATACTATTTTCTCTTTTTTTTTTTTTTTGTTTCTTCTTTCTCATGGTTTTTCCCTTTGGTTCTAATTCTTCTTTACAACATGACTAATGTGGAAATATATTTAATATGATTGTACATGTATAGCTTATATCAAATTGCATGCCATCTTAGGGAGGGGAGATAGAGGAAGGGGGAGAAAATTTGAAACTCAAAATCTTATAGAAGTGAATGTTGAAAACTAAAAACAAACAAATAAATAAATAAAATTTTAAAAAAGAAAAACATACCAAATCATTAATAACTAGAGAAATGCAAATTTAAAAAAATTCTGAGGCACTGCCTCACATTTATCAATAAACAAAGTTGACAAAAAAGGCAAATGACAAATGTTGAATGGGTATGGGAAAATAGGAACATTAATGAAATGTTTATAGAGTTGCAAACTGGTTGAGATATTCTAGAAAGCAATTTAGAACTATACCCAAAGAAAGAGCTATTTTAAACTATGTTACTATACTGCTACTAAAAATATATCCCAAAGGAATCAAAGAAAAAGGAAAGGGGCCAATATGCGTAAAAATATTTACAGTAACTCTTTTTGTAGTAGTGAATATCTGGAAACTAAGCAGGGTGCCCACTAATTGAATAATGGCTGAACAAGTTATGATATATTAAGTTGATACAATTCTATTGTGCTATACAGAATGATGAAGGGGGTGGTTTCTGAGAAAACTGGGAAGACTTATAAGGAATGATGTGAAATGGAGAGAGCAAAACCAGGAGAACAATTTATACAAAAATATCAATGTTGTAAAGACAAACAACTGTCAAAGACTTAGGAACTCTGATCAACACGACGACTAACCACAATTCCAAAAGATTCTTACTTAAACATGCTGTCCTTACCTCCAGACAGAGAAGTGATGGATTCAGAGTGCATATTGAGACTTTTTTTTTAACATATCCAGATATCCAGTACAGGAATTTGATTTGATTGACTATACATGTTTATAACTAGTTTTTGTTTTTCTTTATTTCTCAATTTGGGGAGAGAGAAGGAGAAAGTGAGAGGGAGAAAAATAGGTACTTGAAAATAAAATTGAATTGATTTTTTTAATTTAAAAATAAAAATTATTAAGAAAAAGCATGAAAGAGCCAAATCACAATCGGAAAAACCCTCGGTAGTGAATTTATATGGCAACATGGACAATAGTTGAGAAAAGGAAACATGGAAGGGACACAATCTGCATCACTGTAAAACAAGGGTTCTTGATATTTTTTGTGTCATAGAACCTTCAGACATCCTAGGAAAGCCTATAAAGCTCATATCAGGATAATGTTTTTAAATGTATAAAATAAAAGTAATAGACTCTAGGGTGAGGTAGGAAAGGAGGGAAGAAAAAAAGTCTACAGCACAGAACAAAAGAAAACTCAGATGGAAGCACAGAAAAGCTGCTTTTTTAAAACGATGTGTAGTATTTATTACATAGTTTTTCCAAAAAAGTAAATTGTGAAATGGAAATACATGGTTTCATATCGAATCATTTTTTATGTTGTGCTGTATACATGTACGTGAAAATATTCTTTTTTTTTTGTATTTAAGTACAAAATGAAACCAAAATTTTTTTCTTTTGTTTTAATTTATTTATTTTTAGTTTTCAACATTCACTTCCACAAGATTTTGAGTTTCAGATTTTCTCCCCATCTCATCCCTCCCCCCACCCCAAGATGGCATGTACTCTGAATACCCCTTCCCCTAATCTGCCCTCCCTTTTATCTCTCCCCCTCCTTCTCTTATCCCTTTCCCCTTCTATTTAGATAGATTAGATAGTTAGTTAGATAATTAGATATTAGATATTAGATAGATATTAGATAAATATTAGATAGTTATTAGATATTAGATAGATAGACAATAATCTATTTAGATAGATTATTAGATAGATAGATTTCCATAGAAATCTATCCTGACAGGCAGGATAGATTTCTATACCCCATTTCCTGTATTTCTTATTTCCCAGTTGCATGTGAAAACAATTCAAAAAAAATTAATACTATTGTGCTATAAGAAATGATGAGCAGGATATTTTCAGAAAAACCTGGAAAGACTTACATGAACCGATGCAGAATGAAGCAAACAGAACCAGAAGAACATTGTACGTAGTAACAGCAATATTGTATGATCAACTGTGAATGACTTAGCTATTCTCAGCAATACAAAGATCCAAGATAATTCTGAAGGAATTATGATGAAACATCATCAGAGAAAGAACTGATGAAGTCTAAATACATATTGAAGCATACTACTTTTTGTTTTTTTTGTGAGGGTTTTTTTGGTCTGTTTTCTTTCACAACATGGCTAATATAGAAATGACTGCACACATTTAACTTATATAAAATTGCTTGCCTTTTCAAGGAGGGGGTCGAGAAGGGAGGAAGAGAATTTGGAACTGAAAATTTTTCTTAAATGAATGTTTAAAAAATTGTTTTTAAATTTAATTGGAAAAAAAATTTAAAGAAAGCATGCAAGAAAGAGCTCTTTCAGCTAAAGGGAAAATGGAATGGGAGGCCAGCAATACTTGAATCTCACTTTCATCAGTATTGCTTCAAAGAGGAAAGAAGACAGATATACACATTCAGTTGGCTATGTAAATCTATCTTACACAACAGAGAAGCAGGAGGGGATAAGAGAAAGGATAGGGGAGAGTAGTGATAAAATGGAGAGCAGCTTAAGGGAGGAAGTGATCAGAAGCAAAACAGACTTTGGAGAAGGGACAGAGGAGGCGGGGAGAGGAAAAGAGAAGGAGAGAGAGGGAGACAGAGAGAGAGAGAGGGAGAGAGAGAAAAGAAGATGGAGGGAAATATAGTTAGTAATCACAACTGTGAATGTGAATGTATAAACTCACCCACAACACAAGAGCAGATAACAAAATTAATTAGAAACCAGAATCCAACAATATCTTATTTATAAGAGACACACTTGAAATGGAAATACACACACACACACACACACACACACACACACACACAATTTAAATAAGGGGCTAAAGTACAATCTATTATGCTTCAGCTGAAGTTAA
The DNA here is from genome assembly GCF_900497805.2 of Vombatus ursinus. Classification (NCBI taxonomy): domain Eukaryota; kingdom Metazoa; phylum Chordata; class Mammalia; order Diprotodontia; family Vombatidae; genus Vombatus; species Vombatus ursinus. The sequence continues at coordinate 14,253,817 of NW_020954548.1, forward strand.
AAAAAAAAAGACAGGAGTAGCAATCATGATCTCAGACAAAGCAAAAGCCAAAATATACCTAATTAAAAGAAATAATCAGGGAAACTACAGTTTGCTAAGAAGCATCGTAAACAAAGAAGCAACATCAAAAAAATTTACAGCAAATTTCTCTGATAAAGGCCTCATTTCTCAAACATATGGGAAACTGAGTCAAATTTATAAAAATAAGAGTCATTCCCTAATTGATAAATGGTCAAAGAATGTGAAGAGTTTTCAGAAGAAGAAATCAAAATTATCTAGTCATATGAAAAAATGCTCTAAAATCACTATTGATTAAAGAAATGAATATTAAGACAACTCTGAGATACTACCTTGTACCTATCAGATTGGCTAACATGACAGAAAAGGAAAATGACAAATACAGGAGGGGATGTGGAAAAACTGAGACACTAATGCACTGTTGGTAGAATAGTAAACTAGTCCAACCATGCCCAAAGGGCTATAAGACTGTGTATAACCACTGAACCAGTAATATCACTACTAGCACTATATCCCAGAGATCAAAGAAAAAGGAAAAGGTCTTATGTGTACAAAATTATTTATAACAGCTCTATTTATAGTGGCAAAGAAATGGAAAGTAAAACTTGCCCATTAATTTGGGAATGGCTGAATAAGTTGTGGTATATGAGTGTGATGGAATTCTACTGTGTTATAAGAAATGACAAGGTAGATGGGTTCAGAAAAACCTGGGGAGACGTATTTGAACTGATACAAAGTGAAGTGTACAGAACCAGTACACTTGTACACAGTATAGCAATATTGTAATGATGACCAACTATGAAAGACCTAGCTACTCCAATCAATACAATGAGCAAAGACAATTCCAAAGGACTCAGGATAAACAATGCTATCCATGGGGCAGCTAGGTGGTGCAGTAGGTAGAGCACAGGCCCTAGAGTCAGGAGGACTAAGATCAAATCAGGCCTCAGAAACATAACACTTACTAGCTGTGTGACTCTGGGCAAGTCACTTAATCCCAATTGCCCCATGGGGGGAAAAAATGCTATCCATGTCCAAAGAGAGAACTGAAATGATCTAAGTGCAGACTGAAGAATACTTTTTTTTACTTTATTTTTCTTAAAATATGGCTAATAAGTAAATGTTTTGAATGACATCACATGCATAATTGATATCATATTGCCTGCCTTCTCAATGAGTGGCTGGAGGGAGGGAGAGAATCTGGAATTCAAAATTTTTAAAAATGTAATATAACTAAACATCTTCTTGTGGGCTCTTCAAGAGAACTGGCTTCCTGAGGAAAAAAAAAGCAAAGTGTTGGATAAAAGCAAGTTAGAAAGTTGAACACAAGTAGAAGAAGAAAGCTTTGAAGTTCCAGATTGTTAAGAAAAAAAAAAAATTAAGGTGAATGACTGCAAAGATTCATTTGTTGAAGAAATATGAAGGGGAAAAATAGTACAAATATCAGAAACCTAAGTAAGATTATTCCCTAATATGTACATCTAAAAATATCATCTACAGTAGTCAAGAGGATGCCAGAGAATGTGAGAGATAAGAATTCTTGCACAAGACAAAGAATGAAGTTTGGCATGTATTCTTCCCTATAGCACTATAGAGCCCTGCATCACCTGTCACAACCAACCGAAAAATAGTTGCATTGTCCATGGAAAGATGGGATATCTCATGGCATGTTTACATGTGCTAAGGAGAGAGAGAAAAAGAGAGAGAGAAATAATCCTTGACCATTTTGCTGGCAGTCAATTCAAATGGCTGTGCTAACTTATTTTCTATAAATGTGACATACTAAAAGTCAAACTATATACATTAAACTTCTAAGAATGTTAACACGTGGCTCGAGAAATTTATTTGAAATTTCATTTTTGAACAATATTTCTAGGAAAATTAATATTTTGATCCACATTAGTTGTCTCTAGTGTAATTTGCTTACTTGGAAATAATGTTTTTATTCTTCTCCTTTACGAAAGAATCTCTTCTGGCTACTATTTTTCCATTTAGTTTTCATTTGTATTATTTAAAGAAACATTTATCTGCTATTTCAGGTAAGTTGGGAGTAACAAACTCAAATTGGAGCTGTTTAAACTACACATCCTTTACTATTCATATCCATTAAGAATTACTAGTTATTTTGAAGTTTGAATATTTATATTTGTTTCTGCCAAAATATATTCTTGCAAAATGAATTTGACATTCTCCAACTTCTATAATAAATAACACAAAAAAGTATAGCTTTAAATTTTGTATAACCCATCATAATTAATTGCTTTCTACATTTCATTGCCACCAATACAATAAAAGGCAAGTCTTTTTAAGGATCCCACAGTGCAATTTAGCATTGGTCGTTCAACTGAACACTAGAACATCAGACCCTTTTTACACTTAAAGTTAGGGTTTAAATTGGGAAATGTCTTTTTCTACCAAGTTGAAAGTAATTCAGATGCGACTCAATATATTATCATGATCTAGAAAGATAACATGGCCACAGGTTAGAGTCTTGGTTTTGAGACAATTGTCCTTTGAGACCAAGGACAATTATAAAAACTTAATTTCAAAAACTATACAAATGGAAAAAAGTTCGAAAGAATTCTTTATTTCTTTCATTTTATTAACTTATCAAGTAGAAATGTATCCATTCTTATCTCTACATGAGTTCTCTTACAGAACTGGTTCAGAATACACAGACTGAAAACCTTTCAAAACTGTACATTAGCTTCTTGATTATTCTGCAAATGAAAGTAGACAACCCCAAATTAATCTGTAAGTCCTTTCTCTGTACAAATAATAGCATAAAAGGGCTAATTTTTTGTATATTCCTGTTGAAAATCAGTATTGTGACTAAATTGAGTTTTGGCTGAAGCTATGACCTTGGCCACTTCCACAATGTCCATGATGGGGACAAGTCAGATGATTGAACTAAAACTGGAGAAGTAGAGTTTAAGTATGAGTGATGATAATTTCCTACCCATTTGTGGATAACTTCAGCCAGATGGTATAGATTAATGATGAACAATTTATAATAGCAATTTACATTTTTATAGTACTTACTTCCCAATAACTCTATAGGGAAGGTCATTCAAGTATTATTATCACCATTTTATAGATAAGACAATAGGCCCAAAGAGGTTTAAGGGATTTTTCCAAAGTCTTGGGGCTGGCTAATAAATGATGGGTAGGATTTGAATCTATGTTTTTCTACTGTATCAGAGAAACCTCGCTTTTAAAATATCCTTCCTCTTTCCTTCTTCCCAAATATTCAGGTACTATACAAACATACAGGTAAGCTTTTGTTGTTATTCAGTAATTTCAATCATATCTAATTCTTAATGACCCAATTTGGGGTTTTCTTGGTACAGATACTGGAGTAGTTTGCCATTTCCTTCTCCAGCTCATTTTACAAATGAGAAAATGGAGGCAAACTGGGTTAACTGACTTGCCAAAGTCACACAACTCTTAAGTATCTGAGGCTAGATTTTAATTCAGTGAGATGAGACTTTCTGACTCCAGGCCTAGCACTTTACCTGTCTGTACCTTAAGACAAATATTTTCTCTCAAATATAGAGGTGTCCTTAATTTATATCCAGTTATAATGCAATTTGTGGTGATTCAAAGAGGACAAAGCTGAAGTTTACCTTGTGTAAGGAAAGCTTAAAAGTATAAGTAATTAATGAACAGAGCCAAGATAGTGCAGTAGAGGCAGCAATCCAACTGAACACCCCCAACACTACTCTCCAAACACCTTTAAAATAATGCCTCAACAGATTTCAGAAAATCCTAGGAAGACGTACATGAACTAATGCAAAGTGAAACAAACAGAACCAGGAGAACACTGTACATAGTAATAGCAACACTGTGTGATGATCAGCTATGATCAACTTAGGTGAAAGGAGAAGAAAAAGAATAATAAACAGGAGGAAAATCGGATAAAGGGAAATACATGGTTAGTAATCATAACTGTAAGTGGGATGAATACACCCATAAAACAGAAGCATACAGTGGATTAAGAACCAGAATCCTATAGTATGTTGTTTACAAGAAACACATCTGAAGTAAAGAAATACACAGAGTAAAGGTAAGGAGCTGGAGCAGAATCTATTATTCTTCAGCTGATGTAAAAAAGGCAGGGGTAGCAATAATGATCTTAGACAAAGCAAAAACAAAAACAGATCTAATTAAAAGAGATAAGAAACTACATCTTGCTAAAGGTACAACAGACAATGCAGTATTATCAATACTAAACATATGTGAACCAAATGGTATGGCATCTAAATTTTTAAAGGAGTTAAATGAGTTACAGGACAAAATAGACAGCAAAAATATACTGGTGGGTGACCTCAAGTTTCCCCTCTCAAAACTAGGTAATGTAACAAAAAATAAACAAGAAAGAAACTAAGGAAGTGAGTAGAATTTTAGAAAAGTTAGAAATGGAAGACCTCTGGAGAAAACTGAATGGTAACAGAAAGGAATATACCTCTTTTTTTTTTCCTTTTTTGGTGAGGCAATTGGGGTTAAGTGACTTGCCCAGGGTCACACAGCTAGTAAGTGTCTGAAGCCAAATTTAAACTCAGGTCCTCCTGACTCCAATGCTAGAGCTCTATCCACTGCACCACCTAGCTGCCCCTACCTCTTTCTTAATGGTACATGGCACCTACACAAAAATTGACCATGTATTAGGGCATAAAAACTTCACAACCAAATGCACAAAAGCAGAAATATTAAATGCATCCTTTTCAGATCATAATGCAATAAAAATTACATTCAATAAAGGGCCATGGAAAGATAGATAAAAAATTAAATGAAAACCAAATAATCTAATTCTAAAGAATGAGTGGATCAAAGAACACATAATAGAAATAATCAATAATTTCATTAAAGAGAATGACAATGAGACAACATACAACAATTTATGGGATGTAGCCAAAGTAGTACTTAGAGGGAAATTTATATCTCTAAATGGTTACATCAGTAAAAGAGAGAATGAGTAGATCTATTGATCTTTGAACATGCAACTAAAAAACAAAAAAAAACTAGAAAAAGAAATTTAAAATCCCTAATTAAACACCAAATTGCAAATCCTGAAAAATCAAAGGAGAGATTAATAAACTAATAAATAAAACTAGGAGCTGGTTTTAATAAACCATTGGTTAATTTGATTTTTTAAAAAAGAAAGAAAACCAAAATACCAGCATCAAAAATGAAAAGGGTAAATTAACCACCAATGAAGAGGAAATTAAAGTAATTATTAGTAGCTATTTTGCCCAATTATATGTCAATAAATCCGACAATCTCAGAGAAATGGATGAATATTAACAAAAACATAAATTTCCCAGATTAGTAGAAGAGGAAACAGAATACTTAAATAACTTCACCTTATAAAAATAAATTGGACATGCCATCAATGAATCCCCCAAGAAAAAATCCCCATGGCCAGATGCATTATTCACAAGTGAATTCTACCAAACATTTAAAAAACAATTAATTCCAATACTAAATAAATTTTTTGGAAAAACAGGCAAAGGAGTCCTACCAAATTCCTTTTTATAACACAAATATGGTGCTGATACCTAAACCAAGAGAAGCAAAATTAGAGAAAGAAAACTACAGACCAATTTCCCTAATGAATATTGATGCAAAAATTTTAAATAAAATACTAGCAAAGAGATTACAGCAATGTATCACAAGGATCTATGACCAGGGGGGATTTATACCAGGAATGCAGGGATGGTTCAATATTGCGAAAATATTCAATATTTTCAATGGTTCAATATTAGGAAAACTATCATCATAATTGACCACATCAATAACAAAACCATGAAAAATCACGATTATCTCAATAAATGCAGAAAAAGCTTTTGACAAAATATAATGCCTGTTCTTATTAAAAACATTCAAGATCATAGGAATAAATGGAGTGTACTTAAAATGCTAAGTAGTCCCTATCTAAGATAGCATTAGCAAATATTATCTGCAATGGGAATAAGCTAGAAGACTGCCCAATAAGATCAGGGTGAAGCAAGGATATCCATTATCACCACTATTATTCAATATTGTACTAGAAAAGCTAGCTATAGAAATAAGAGAAGAGGGGCAGCTAGGTGGTGCAATGGTAGAGCACCAACCCTGAAGTCAGGAGGACCTGAGTTCAAATCGAGCCTCATATATATAACACTAGCTGTGTGACCCTGGGGAAGTCACTTAACTCCATTGCCTAGGCGAGAGAGAGACAGAGACAGAGACAGAGACAGACAGAGAGAGACAGAGAGACAGAGAAGAAAAAGAAATTGAAGGAACTAGAATAGGCAATGAGGAAACAAAACTATCACTCTTTGCAGATGATATGCTAATACACTTAGAGAATCTTAGAGAATCGACTAAAAAGCTAGTTGAAATAATTAACAACTTTAGCAGAGTTGCAGAATATAAGATAAACTCACATACATCATTACCATTTCAATATATTACCCACAAAGTCCAGCAGCAAGAGACAGAAAGATAAATTTCATTTAAAGTAACCATAGACAATAAAAAATATTTGGGAGTCTACCTGCCAAGTCAAACTCAGGAACTATATGGACACAATTACAAAATAAATACTTTTTACTTTAATAAAGTTGGATCCAAACAATTAGAAAAATATCAATTGCTCATGAGAAGGCTGAGCTAATTTAATAAAAATGACAATTTCACATAACTGATTTACTTATTCAGTGCCATTCCAAACCATCAAAAAATTATTTTAAAGAACTTGATAAAATAACAACAAAATTCACCTGGAAGACAAAAGGTCAAGAATATTAAGGAAATTAATGAAAAAAAAATGTGAAGGAAGGTAGTTTAGCCAAATGAGATCTCAAACTGTATAATAAAGCAGTAATCATCAAAACAATCTGGTATTGGTTAAGAAATAGACTGGTGCATCAAGGGAATAGGTTAGGTATGCAAGACAGAACAGTCAATGACGATAGTAATCTACTGTTTGATAAATCCAGAGACTCCAGCTTCTGGAATAAGAACTCACTATCTAACAAAAACGGCTGTGAAAACAAAAAAATAGTATGGCAGAAACTAGGCATAGACCAACATCTTGCAGCCTACACCAAGACAAAGTCAAAATAGGTATATGATTTAGATATAAGGGCTCATACTATAAGCAAAATAGGAAAGCAATGAATAGTTTACCTGTCAGATCTATGGAGAAGGGAAGAATTTATGACCAAGCAAGAGACAGAGAACATTATGAAATGCAAAATGGATGATTTTGATTACATTAAATTAAAAGCCTCATTTCTCAAATATATAGAGAACAGAATTAAATTTATGAGAATACAAATCATTCCCCAATTGATGAATGGTCAAAGGATATGAACAGGTAGTTTTCAGACAAAGAAAGAAATCATCTATAGACATATGAAAACATGCTCTAAATCACTACTAATCAGAGAAATGCAAATTAAAATAACTCTGAGGTACCACCTCAAATCTATCAGATTGGCTAATATGATAGAAAAGGAAAATAACAAGTGTTAGTAGGGATGTGGGAAAACTGGGACACTAATGCACTGTTGGTGGAGTTGTGATGATCCAACCATTATGGAGAGAAATTCTGAACTATGCCCAAGGGCTATAAAACTGTGCACATCCTTTGACCCAGCAATACTACTACTAGGTCTGCATCCAAAGAGATTTTTAAAAGGGGGAGGTGGGACCTATTTGTACAAAAATATTTATAGCAACTCTTTTGTGATGGCAAAAAATTGGAAATTGAGGGGACGACAATCAACTGGGGAATGGCTGAACAAGTTGTGGTATATAATTATAATGGAATATTATTGTGCTATAAGAAATGATGAGCAGGATTATTTCAGAAAAACCTGAAGGACTTACACGAACTGCTACAGAGTAAAGTGAGCAGAACCAGTAAAACATTGTACATAGTAATAGCATTACTGTAAGATGATCAGCGGTGAATGACTAAGCTATTCACAGCAATACAATTCCAAACAATTCAAGACAATTTCAAAGGACTCGTGATGAAAAATGCTATACACCTCCAGAAAAAGGACTGTTGGAGTCTGAATGTATATCAAAGTATACTACTTTGCACTTTATTTTTTTCGTGGGTTTTTTTTTTTTTGGTTTGTATTTTCTTTTACAACATGACTGATATGGAAATGCTTTGTAGGACTGCACATGTATAACCTATATCAAACTGCTTACTGTCTCAGGGAGGGCTAAGGGAGGGACGGGAAGACGAAGACAATTGGGAACTCAAAATTTTAAATAACGAATTTAAAAAATTGTTTTTACATACAATTGTGAAAAAATAAAATATTATTAAAAAAAGAAGAACATGCTTCCCCCTACCAGATGTCTTTGCTTAAACTTTTTTCTTTGTAATAAGGAGGGATCACTCTACAGGACAGAAGTGGGAAATGACTGTGATATAAAAACAAAATGAATTATGATTTTTTAATAAAAACTTTAAAAATTAATTTATCTCCTTCAAAATGAAATCAGCTTTTAGTTTGAAAGGAATGGCAATACATTAAGAGCGTTATTTTGCATTATTTTTATTATCTAGGAAATTAACAAGTGGTGAAGTTTTTATTTTCATCACTAGATGGTACTATTTCACTTAAAATGCTTAAGAGACATGCCTGTTTATTAGAGAACAGGTGGTATTTAAAAAGCATCAGAGGGAATCACATCTGCTATATCTGTTAAGAAACACAAATCTTTCCCCTGTCTCACAGAAACTGTCTAATAGTTTATGATTGATTCATTCTATCTGCTAATATGAACCTTATTCCTAAGAAACTTAAGCTTACCAGTTATACATGAAATGATCTATTACAAGCAAGTACAAAAATATAAGAAAAGCAATGTAGCAAAAGGACTGAAGCCTAAATCATTTACCATATTTATTATCTCTGGTCAAAGATACCTCCTGCCATTACCTTAATGTACAACTTATCATTTCCAGTTCAGACTACTGCAACTTCCTTCTCACTGTGCTCATCTCTGGTCAAGGCCCTTTATCACTGTTAATGTCATGTTGATTATATCATTTTTCTAGATGGGGCACCAGTAATTTCCCACTATTTTAAAAAAGTGTCTCAGATTCTTACTTTCTGTATCCTTCTCTCATGCTCTCAATTTCCCTTACTACATTTCAAACTATCCTTTTAAGTTCATGTAGGAAAACTAAATAAATGTTTCTTTCTTCATTTTTCTCTTTGTTTAATGACTTCTCATAAGTTTACAAATGCTGCATTCCAGCCAAACTGGACTATCTCCAGTCTCAAACATGTAATGTATTCTCTGACTTTTAGGATTGTGCTCATGCTGTTACTTATGCTTTCCTTCTTCTCCACCTACTGAATTCTTATTTATCATTTAAAAACATATTCGAATACAATATTCTGCATGAAGCCTTACCTGATTCTCCTAATCAATAACAACCTTCCTCTTGAACCTTATATAACAAACAAACATTTAAAAACAGGAGATACATAGAGACAAACAAGGACAATTTTCTAACTAAGGCAAGTTATTTACATTCTTTAAGAGCATGAAATAGTTGCAATTTTACATGTAATCTCTCTTGCTATCCTTTGTATATGGAAATGTCCTCATCTATGGGTGGATATCAAGTTCAGAATAACAAAAAAATTAAAATTAACTTCTTAAAAATATTTTTGAAGGAGGTCCATAAAACTGTAGTTTAAAACTGAAGTTCTCAGATTTTTTATATAGTGCTTACTTCTGGAGTTCTCAAATATCACTTATCATGTAATATGTTGATAACAATAACATTATATGACAGTATCAAGATCCAAAAATATTTTGGCAGTTCTATGTGATAGGGTTAAATTAATAAAATGAAATTTAATAGGAATAAATAAAAAGTCTTATACTTGGGTTAAAAAAAATTAACATCACAGATGAAAGAGCAGGAGGTACATTTATCTGAAAAAGACCTTGGTTTTTAGTAGACTAAAATCTAATTATGGGGGCAGCTAGGTGGCGCAGTAGATAGAGCTCCAGCCTTGGAGTCAGGAGGTCCTGAGTTCAAATCTGGCCTCAGACATGTGATACTCACTGGTTGTGTGACCCTGGGCAAATCACTTAATCCCCAATTGCCGGGGGTGCGGGGTGGGTGAAAGAAAAGCTAATAAGTCAACAGTGTGACATAGCAAACAAAAAAGAAAATAAAAGCTTGTGCTGGATTGAGAAGCATAGTTTCCAGGACTAAGGATGTACCAATAAGAACACAAGTGGAGCTCTCAGTTTCAGGCATCACAATATAATAGTGACATCAATAAATTGGAAAAGTGTACAAGAGCCATCAAAAAGGAGAAGGGCTTTGAATACACTGCACATGAGGATCAACTGAAGGAACTCGGGATATTTAACCAGGAAAAGACAAGCCTCAGGAGACAACATCTGTCTTTAAGTATTTTAAAACTATCATACAGACAAGTGAGATCATACTCATTCAGTTTAGACTAAGTGGAAAAAACTAGAAAGAGTTTCTTGAAGATGCAAAGAGGCAAATTTAGGGTTGATTTTAAGAAAAGTTCCTCATAGTTAAAACCATCCAAAGTCTTGAGAAGTAATGGGTGTCCCCTTTTTGGAGGTCTTCAGACAGAAATATGGTTACGGAAGAACATGAACAAGTGTTACACAGGACAGACATACATGGAAGAATTGCAAACTGTATATCAGAAAGAAAATCAGATCTATTAGATCACAGATCCATTTGATTATTTAAGTATCAAACACTCCTAAGACTGTAAATGCCACAAAAACAGGAACCATGTCTTAACCTTTGCATCACTTTAAATGTTGAGAACAATGTTCTACTCAGACTATTTGTTTTGTAATAATTTAAGCTGAAGCTGAGTTTATTGAATCAGTAATTATCATTTGCCTACTATGTATTCCTCAATCATTGGAGCTAAGACAGACTTGATTTCTTCCCTCAGGGAGCTTTCAATCTCGAAAACAAGATAAGATAAATACAAATAAATAGAATTTATTCAATATTCAAGTGCTGAACAAATTCAAATATTCAACATTCAAATATTCAACAATTATTTAGGCTCTTATGAGCAACACTAGGTGTTGGAAATGCAACAGTGGTCACTGCCATGGAGAAGCAGACAATCTAATAGGAATGTGATAAGACAAGTACAATACAAAGGGAGAATGTTTTAAGAAAACAAGTGATCTCTTTTTATTATCAAAAATTTTAGGAGGCAGAGCCAAGATGGCAGAATAAATGCAGGGATTCACCCGAACTCTCCCCCAAACCCCTCCAAATACCTTTAAAAAATGAGTCTAAATAAATTCTAGAGCAGCAGAACCCTCCAAAATATGGAGTAAAACAAATTTCCAGCCCAAGACAACTTGGAAGGTCGGCAGGAAAGTTCTATTGCACCAGGGTGAGAGAAGAGCACAGTTCAGCAAAGGCCACACCAGTGCAGACTCGGCCCCAGCAAACCCAGAGCAGGCCTTGGGGCAACTGAATCAGTGGCAGCAGTGGCGATTTCCAGACCTCAGCCCACAGATGCCAAAGACAACGTAGGTCAGCAGGAAAGGTCTGTCACACCTGGGTGAAAGTGGAGTGAAGTCCGGCACAGGCCACACTAACATAGCCCCAGCCACAGCAAACCAGAAGCAGACCTTGGGAGTGACTGAATCAGCAGCCACAACAGCTGCTTCTGGAACTCTCAGCTCACAGACAGTAAGGGGGTCAAACAACTGGTCAGAAGGAGATTGCAGGGGTCTTTTTGCTAGCACTGAAGTGGGACTCTTTGCTTTGTCCACACTCAGATCCAGGTCCCAGTCCTGGGTGGCAGTCCTTGGGTCACTAGCACAGCAAAGTTTGTGACCACAGTGGAGTGGGGACCTGCTCACAGTTTCAGGGCAGAAAAAGAGTGCTTGTGGTTGTTCACAGAGCAGAGCAAAAGATAGGAGAGTTGTAAACACTTCTCCTTAGTTATACCACCTTGGAAGAACTGAAAACTTAGACGTCCCTAGAAATATTTCCAAAAACAGCTACATAAAACCCATGAAGTTTGGGATAGTGTGACTTCCAACCTGGAAGCAGAGTCCTACTTTAACAAAGACTTTAAAGTCAACTAATGAGCTGGGAAGATGAGCAAACAACAGAAAAAAACTCTATTGAAAGTTACCATGGTGACAAGGAAGATCAAAACATACACTCAGAAGAAGACAACAAAATCAAAGCTCCTATATCCAAAGACTCCAAGAAAAATATGAATTGGTCTCAGGCCATGGAAGAGCTCAAAAAGGATTCTGAAAATCAATAAGAGAGGGAGAAGAAAAATTGGGAAGAGAAATGAGAGTGATGCAAGACCATGAAAAAACGAACCAACAGCTTGCTAAAGGAGACACATACACACACATACACACACAAAGAAGAAGAAGAAGAAGAGGAAGAAGAAGAGGAAGAAGAAGAAGAGGAGGAAGAAGAAGAAGAGGAGGAGGAAGAAGAAGAAGAAGAGGAGGAGGAGGAGGAAGAGGAGGAGGAGGAGGAGGAGGAGGAGGAGGAGGAGGAGGAGGAAGAAGAAGAAGAAGAAGAAGAAGAAGAAGAAGAAGAAGAAGAAGAAAATAACACCTTAAAAAACAGACTGGGCCAAATGGCAAAAGAGGTGCAGAAAACCAATGAGGAGAAGAATGCCTTAAAAAGCAAAATTGGCCAAACAGAAAAGGAGGTCCAAAGGCTCACTGAAGAAAATAATTCCTTAAAAATTAGAATGAAGCAAGTAGAAGCTAATGACTTTATGAGAAATCAAAAAACAATGAAACAAAACCAAAGAATGAATAACTGGAAGACAATGTGAAATATCTCATTGGAAAAACAAGTGACCTGGAAAACAGATCCAAGAGATAATTTTAAAATTATTGGAGTACCTGAAAGTCATGATCAAAAAAAAAAATAGACATCATCTTTCAAGAAATTATCAAGGAAAACTGCCCTGATATCCTAGAACCAGAAGGCAAAACAGAAATTGAAAAAATCCACCAATTACCTTCTGAAAGAGATCCCAAAATGCAAGCAGAGAGAAAGAAACAATTCAAGTATCATGAAGTCACAGTCAGAATAACACAGGATTTAGCAGCTTCTATGTTAAAGGATCAAAATACTTGGAATATGATATTCCATAAAGCAAAGGAGCTAGAATTACAACTGAGAATCATCTACCAAGCAAAACTGAGTATAATCCTTCAAGGGATAAAAATGAAGTGAGATAGAGGACTTTCAAGCATTCTTGATGAAAAGACCAGAGCTGAATAGAAAATTTGACTTTCAAATGCAAGACTCAAGAGAAGAATAAAAAGGTAAACAGGAAAGGGAAATCATAAGGGACTTAAGTTTAAACTGTTTACATTCCTACATGGGAAAATGATATTTGTAACTCATAAAACCTTTCTCATTATTAGGATAATTAGAAGGCATATATATAGACAGAGGGCACAGGTATGAGTTGAATATGAAAGTATGATATCTAAAAAAGGTAAAATTAAGGAATGGGAGAGGAATCTACTGGGAGGAAGAGAAAAGAAGAGGTAGAATGGGGTAAATTATTTCAAATAAAAGAGGCAAGAAAAAGCTTTTAGGGAAGAAGAGGGGTAGATGAGGGACAGCTAGTGAACCTTACTCTCATCAAAATTGGCTCAAAGAGGGAACAACATACACACTCAATTAGGTAAAGAAATCTATCTTACCCTTCAGGAAAGTAGGAGGGAAAGGAGATAAGAAAAGGGGAACAGGGTGATAAGGAAGGCAGATTGGGGGAGGGGGTAGTCAGAAGCAAAACACTTTTGAGGGACAGGGTGAAAGGAGAGACAGAATAGAATAAACAGGGGAGGGGTGATAGGATGGAAGGAAATACAGTTAGTAATAGTAAATTGTGGGAAAAAAATTAGAATTAAGTTTTCTGATAAAGGCCTCATTTCTGAAACACAGAGAGAACTGAGTCAAATTTATAAAAATAAGAGCCATTCCCCAACTGACAATGGATCAAAAGATATGATCGGTTTTCAGGTGAAACATAGACATATGAAAAAATACTCTCACTATTGATTGAAGAAATGCAAATTAGAACAATTCTGAGGGGGCAGCTAGTGGCACAGTGGATAGAACACTGACCCTGGAGTCAGAAGGACCTGAGTTCAAATCTGGCCTCAGTGCACTTGACATGCACTAGCTGTTTGACCTTGAGCAAGTCACTTAGCCCTACTGCCTAGCCAAAAAAAAAAAAAAAATTCTGAGGTACTACCTCATACCTATTAGATTGGCTAATAGGACAGAAAAGGTAAATGACAAATGTTGGAGGGGATATGGGAAAAGTGAGACATTCATGCACTGTTGGTGGAGTTGTGAACTGATTCAACCACTTTATAGTGTAATTTAGAACTATGTCCAAAGGGCTATAAAACCATGCATACCCTTTGACTTAGCAATACCACTACTAGATCTGAATCCCAAAAGGGATTAAAAAAAAAAAAAGAAAGGAAAAGGACCTATATGTCAAAAATATTTACAGGGGCAGCTAGGTGGCACAGTAGATAAAGTATCAGCCCTGGAGTCAGGAGAACCTAAGTTCAAATTTGGCCTCAGACACATAACAGTCACTAGTTGTGACTCTGGGTAAGTCACTTAAACCTAATTGCCAAAAAAATGTGTGTGTGTGTGTGTGTGTGTGTGTGTGTGTGTATTTATAGCACCTCTTTTCTGGTGGCAAAGTATTGGAAACTGAGGGGATGCCCATCAATTGGGGAATGACTAAACGACCTGTGCTATGTGATTATGATGAAATACTACTGTACTACAAGAAATTAATGCTCTCAGAAAAATCTGAAAAGACTTGCACGGACTGATGCCAAGTGAAATGTACTTTGTACAAGGTAACAACATTATTGTAAGATGATCAGCTGTGAACGACTTAGCTATTCTCAGCAATATAATGATCCAAGACAACTCTGAAGGACCTGTGATGAAAAATGCTATACATACCCAGAGAAAGAACTGATGGTGTCTGAATGCAGATTGAAGCATACTTTTTTTACTTACTGTATTTTTTTGAGTTTTTTTCTAGTCTATGTTTTCTTTCACAACATCAAGACTATTATGGATATGTTTTGCATTACTACACATGTATAACCTATATTGAGCTGCTTGCCTTCTCATTGGGGAAGGGAGGGAAGGGAGCAAGGAAGAGAATTTGGAACTCAAAGTTTTATAAAGGAATGTTTAAAATTGTAACTGGGGGGGAAATAAATACATTAATTTTTTAAAAATTTATAGACCCTCCCACCCACACAGATACATAAATTGTATTAATTATAATACAAATGAGAAAATGCATGACAAAAGAGCAATGCTTTATGTGCAACATGTGGATCTGCAGACTGTTTGCACTAACTGCAGGCCCCCAGGTTTCCATACTCTGTAATTTGGAAACCACTGGTCTAAACAAAAAATTTTATAGTTAAAAGATTATTAAAATTGTTTAGGACCTAAACTCTTAGTAAAAAGTAATGAGAGCTTGAATTAGAACAGTGACAGTATAGAGGGGAAATGAAAAAAAAAATACAAAGAAAGTATAAGCACATAAAAGAATTATAAGCAAAATGTTCTAGTCATTTCTGGGTGGAACAATTAGGAAAGACTTCACAGAACAAGTGGCATTTCAACTGGTAGCTAAAGGATGGGCATTATTTCAATTAGCAAGCCTTGAACGCCAAGCTAGGGAGTTTGGCATTCATCAAGCAGTAGGAAGCCAAGAAAAAACTTTGAGAAAAGTAAATTACAGAAAAAGGACCCTTCCAGTTCCAAATATATGACTGTATGTGTGATCTTAAAATAATCTAGCAGCAGTGTATGACATGAATTTCATAGGAAAGAAACTGAAAATGATGAGATTGATTAGAAAGTGACCATAAAAATCTAAATGAGAGATACTGAGGTCTAAAACTAGGATGACAAAAGTGAGAATGGAAAGGAGAGAGCACAAGTTCAAGAAATATTATGAAGAGAGAATTTGATTAGATATAATTAGTGAGAGAGAGGGAAGAGTTAATCAACAAGCATTTATAACATCTACCAAGTATCAGGCACTATACTAGGCACTGGAGATACAACACAAGAAACTAAATGACTCTTGCCCTCAACTTGCTTACATTTAACTGAAGAAATAATATATACATATAAGTAAATAAAAAATGTATTCAAAATAAATAAAAGTTAAGTGTGAGATGAGGGAGAAGCACAAGTAGCTAAAGAGTAACAGGAAAGGCTTCCTATAGGAAGTAGCACTTGAACAGAGCTTTGAAGAATGCAGTGGAATCTTAGAGAGGAAGGCAAGGAGGGAGTGAGCTCTAGAAAAGGACGAGAGCCTGTATAAAGGCATGGAGACAGAAAAAGCAAAGCTATGTGTAAGGAATAGCAAGTAGGTCAGTTTGGCTATACTCTACAGCACATGCAGAGGTATTATGTGCCTGGAAAGGTAGGCTGGAGCAAAACTGTTAATGGCAATCAGGGTTTTTATTCCTATACCTAGAGTAACAAGGTGCACAACATGGTCGGACTTGCATAGCAGGAATGTCACTTTGCCAGCTATGTGGAAAATACAGAGGAGAAGGCAGAGAATGAAGGGAGACTATTACAACAGTCCTGATGAGAAGTAGACAGTCTGAACTAGGAGAGTGGAAAGAAGGGGACAAATGTGGAAGACATCGTATAAGTGAATCAACTACACTTGGAAAGTAATTCAGTGTAAGGAATAAGGAAGGATGAAGAATCAAGGATGACTCCAAAGTTGCGAACCTGAATGACAGAAAGAATAGTGAGACCTTTAAAAGAAACAGGGAAATGAAGAAGCAAAAGAAGGGAAATAAAGAAAGAAAAGAAATGAATAAGAATTTACTAAGCATCTATGTGCCAGGCACTGTGCCAAACACTTTAAGTGTATCTCATTTGATCCTCATAATGACCCTGTGAGGTGATTGCTATTTACATTCCTCATTTTACAGCTGAGAAAACTAAGGCAAAAGGAGGTTAGTGACATGCCCAGGGTCACAGAGCCAGTAAGTGTCTCAGGTCTTCCTGACTTTAAGCCCTTTCGGGTGCTCTATATACTGCATCATCTAGTTGCCTCTATAGGAAGAACAAGAGTAGTATTAACTGCAAGTACAATGCTACTCAGACATTTTGTTTAGGTTCCTATTCCAATGTTATCCAGTACCCTGGCATAGGTTCCTTATCAATGATGTCAACTGTGCCTCTATTCATTTCTGTCCTATCCCTACCATATGTGTAAATCTGTTCCTGATATTTTTCCTCGAATCTAGTTTCTACAGCCCAGATGACATTTGAATACTACATCCATCCGCCCTTTGTCTACCAAGCTCTGGCCCATTCTTTATTCCCTAGCATGACCTGACAAACCCATCACTGGCTAACACCACCTCCAGTCTGACTTACTCTTGCTACCTGCCTAACCCTCTAGACTTTTCTACCAATTCATCAGTCCTAGACATCATACTTACAATATGCTATCTCTTATGGCCTGATACGATACCTTATTTTACTGTTTCCTTTATTCATCATAGTGAAAGTTTATCTTTTCCCACTTCTCTACTAGCACAAATGTCCATACCTAGTAATTTTTATCAAGGAGCAACAAATTCTTTACCTTCTGGTTTATGTAGCATTTCAGAAATTAAATTAAAAAGGTTGGATAAAGCATTGTTCTACATGTCTGTCTACAGATGTTTATCCATCTTAGATTGTTAGCAAGTGAAAACCAAGGTTTGTCATTTAATTTGTTTTTTAAAAAATCGAGAAAAATGTATTAAATGCCTATTCTTTGTCAAGTACTATACTAAGGGCTGGGGATACAAAAAGAGATAAAAGACAGTCCACACCCTCAAGGAGCTTACAATCTAATAAGAGAAATGACATGCAAATAAACATATACAAAGTAAACTATATGCAAGATAAATAGGAAATAATTAACTGAGAGAAGGCATTAGAAAGAGAGGTTAGGGGCAGCTAAATGGCTCAGTGGATAAAACACCGACCCTGGATTCAGGAAGACCTGAGTTCAAAACGAGCCTAAGACACTTGACCACTTACTAGCTATGTGACCCTGGGTAAGTCACTTCACCCCACTGCCTCATAAGAGAGAGAGTGAGAGAGAGAGAGAGAGGTTAGAGAAGGAGACTTATAGAAGATAAGATTTTAGTTGGTACTTAAAGGATATCAGGGAAGGTAGTAGTCAGAGCAAAGGACAGCATTCTGGACATAGGGGACAGCCAGAGAGAACGCCTGGAATGTCTTGTCCATGGAACAGCCAGGAGGCCAGTGTCACTGGATTGAAGAGTACAAGATGAGGAGCAAGGTATAAGACTAGAATGGTTAAAGAGGACTAGATCATGAAGGGTTTTGAATGCCAAACAGAGCATTTTGTAATTGATTCTGGAGGTAATTGGGAGCCACCACAGGTTATTGAGTATAAGAATGACAGAGTCATATCTGTGCTTTAGGAAAATCATTTTAGTGGCTGAATGGAGGATGGACCCATCATCAGGTTACTGCAATAGTCTAGGAGCGAGGTGATGAAGGCCTACAATAGAATGGTTGGCAGTGTCAGAGGACAGAAGGGATCATATTCAAGAAATGTTGCAAAGGTGAAATTGACTGGCTTTGACAAGAGATTGAATGGGGGAAGGGGGAGGTTCAGAGATAATTAGGAATACAGTATGACTCCTAGGTTCCAACACTAGGGGACTGGGAGGATAGTGTTGCCCTCTACAGTAATAGGGAAAGTAGAAGTGGAGGGAGGGTTTGGGGAAAAGATAATAGTTCTGTTTTGGATATATTGAATTTAAGATGACTAATGGACATCCAATGCAAGATGTCCGAAAGGCAGCAGGAGATGTGAATTTGGAGGCCTGCAGTGAGTTTGGGGTAGGACAAGCAGATTTAAGAATCATCAGCACAGAGATGATAATTAAATCCATAGGAAGTGATGAGGTCATTAAGTGTAGTATAGAGAGGGAAGAGGAAAGGGCCTAGGACAGAACCCTAAGGGACACTTATGGTTAGAGGACATTATCTGGAGGGGGGTCTAGGAAGGGAGACAGAGAAGGAGCAGGTAGATAGGGAGGAAAAGAACCTGGAAAGAGCAATATCCCCAAAATCTAGAGACAAGAAGAGTATCAAGGAGGACAATGTGATCAACAGCGTCAAAGGCTGCAGACAGATAGATCAAAGACAATGAAGATTAAGAAAAGGTCACTGAGTTTAATAACTAAGGGATAATTAGTAACTTTAGAGGGAATAGTTTGAGTGGAACAAAAAGATCAGAATGATATGACGAGGCACTTATAAAATGTATCAATAACTTGATATAACCTCAAATTCATCCATTTTGGCTTAACAAGAATTGGCTAGAAGATTGTTCATAAAAATACCTGTCATCAATATATTTAAGGTTGGTCTCTGGACAATGTTTTATGTCTCTGGCAAAGCACATAGAAGATTTCTGAGTGTTCAGGTTTATTTTTTGTGGAGAAGACGGACTTTGTAACATTCAGACAAAAAATGAAGGGAAGATAGAGCTGGAAAGAACAGCACCAGAATCCAAGGATGGTCTAAGACAAAGTCTAAGATAAAGAACAGATAACATTTTACTTTGGAATTCTGAATGTTTAAATACAGAATAAATTCAAGATTTACACTTCCAGAAAACATATAACACTGTTTTTCCTCAACACCTTTTAAAGTATTCGTCTTATGAAATATTTTCTAACATAAGGCTATATTAATTTTTGGTGATGCATGCATCTGTGTTCAATAAATGTATTAAAAGAACTATCATTTGGTCTATTATTTACTTAGTAGAGTGGGAAAACTGTAGTGTTGTCTATTGTCTGCTTTGGTACAAAATCATCTCAAGAAGGGCTAGCAAACAATGTTAGTAGACTGGTAGAATTTTTCTTTTAAGTTTGTCCTATGGGAATAATAATGGCACTTTGAATATTTCTTCCAAACCAAGTTACATAGTATTTCAGAGGCAGTTTGGTGTAATAAAAAGAACAATAAACCAGGAAGTAAAGAAACCTTAGTTCTGGTCCTGGCTTTATCACTCAAAAGTAATATGATATTGTCAGTTTTCCCATCTGTAAAATGAGAGGCTGAACTTAGATGATCTCTGATTAGTTACTACTTTGTGAATATAATTCCAAATGAAATACTTTTTTCAAGCTAGAATGCCTCATTATAACATGGTAGTGACACTCAATTTTCAAACACTATCCTGGAAAGACTTAACATGAACTGATGCTGAGTGAAGTGACCAGAACCAGGAGAAAGTTGTACAATAACGGCAACATTGTGCAACAATCAACTATAATAGACTTACCTCTTCTCAGCAATATAATGATCCAAGACAACTCCAAAAGACTCATGATAGAAAATGCTACCCGCTTCCAGAGAAAGAACTATGGAGACGGAATACAGATTGAAGCATACTATTTTCATTTTTTGTTTGTTTTTTGCTTTTTCTTATCGTGGTTTTCCCCTTTTGTTCTGTTTCTTCTTTCAAAACATGATTAATGTGTAAATATGTTTAACATGATTGCACATATATAACCTATATCAGATTGCTTGCGGTCTTGGAGAGAGGGAATGGAAGACAGGGAAGGAGGGAGAAAAAATTAGAACTCAAAATCTCATAAAAAATTAATGTCGAAAACTATCTTTACATATAACTGGGAAAAAATACTATTTACAAAAAAAAATTCAAATGCTATGTTAATCTAGAACAACCACGCTCTGCAAGTTGGACCAAACTGGAAAGGCTTCAAGTATGGATCCAGCAACAGATCTACCATCTGAGGAGCAGCCTGGAGAAGTTCTGAGAGATTCATCATTAGAAGGCTAGCTATCAGATGCTACAACTCATAAAAACTGTCTGCTAAGGCATGAAGGAGCCAAAATCTGCATCAAGATATACAATAAAGAAATTAATGCCTGAAATAAGTTGGCAGAACTAATCACTGTTACCATCAATGTCATTTTAACAGCATAGGCACTGAAAGGACACATTTAATGTACTAACTATATACTTCTATTTTTAAATACCTGTACTAAAAATTGTAACTCTCTTCTTTCTGTTTCCCATTGTTCGGCTTGTAATCTAAATTCCTCAAGTGCTGTTTCCCTGATATGAGATTCCAGTTCATTCTTCTGTTCCTGATGCTGATCCAATGTCTCCTTCACATAAATAAAAATTTG
Organism: Vombatus ursinus; assembly: GCF_900497805.2. NCBI lineage: Eukaryota > Metazoa > Chordata > Mammalia > Diprotodontia > Vombatidae > Vombatus > Vombatus ursinus. The sequence goes on from NW_020954548.1 coordinate 14,275,166, forward strand.
CTTTTATTCATCTATTCAATAAATATTCTCTCTCCCCACCCTGTTTAAATATATATACACATGCCTCAGTTAACAATAAACTACAACTATTTAATTTATTGAAATTCATCAATAAAAAGATCATGCTTATGTTGCATCAAACCCTTGTATACCTGAATAGGAAACTATGTAGTTTTACATAAGTCAACAGAAGGGAGAAGTAGACTCCAAGGAATATATATTAGCATCCTAGTATGCAACCTGCTATTTGAGCACAGCATCATATACAGCCAAAAAAACACCTTGATTGTTAAAAAAAAAAAAAAAAACTATGATTCTGGGTAATGAAGACTAAGTATTATGAGAAATAAGAATGATAAGGTCAAATGGGAATGGGGAAACTAAAAATTAAATTCACTCTCCAGAATAATTTTGGACTTTTTTAAAAACAAAAGAAAGTAGAAAGCATTATTCAAATGATGTTGGCTATAAAGTAAGCATTCTTTAAAATTTATGTTATAATTAATATGCTTTGACTCTAATATGTTCCTTCTCTCCTAAAGGGTTGATATAAGTCTCTCCAGCCTCAATCTATGCCCCCATCACACCAGTGATCATTAATGGAGAGAAGGCAATAATCAAAATACCACATACTAGCATATATAAACTAACTTTTGCATATCTCTACCTCAATTTTTATCTTCCAAATTTATTTTATTTCTGTTCTTTGATTATGGCAGCCATTCCTTAAAGATTCTTGAGTTTGGGTCCCAGATAAAACAAAACTAAGCATTTATTATGACAAGTGTTATTTCTGCCATGTACCCTGCTCCCCTACCCAACCTACTTAGGCAATTAACCTACATTTCTCATTTCATTCTCTCAAAAAAGAACCCAAACACATGATGAGCTAACACCCTAAACTCCGACATTTCACAGGTTTACTAAAGCTATCATGAAATTTAATGCTGCTACTTGATTTATTACTATCACTTTTTTTTTCTTGGAGGCAATAGGGGTTAAGTGACTTGTCCAGGGTCATACGGCTAACTAGTAAGTGTCTAAGGCTACAATGGAACTCAGGTCCTCCTGACACCAGAGCCAGTCCTCTATCCACTGTGCCACCCATCTGCCTCCAATTACCATCACTTTTAAAAAAAGACACATGCAAACAGAGAAAGAAACTGCTACAGTAGCATAACTGACAGAAGAAGCACCTACCAAAACCTAAGAACTTAGACATTTGAAAGTGGAAGAGTTAAAGCTGAGGCAACACCTGACCTTAGCATAAGATGTGGAAAGGATGCAGTGTATTTGAACAGGGCTGCCCTAACCTTGGCTTGTGAGAATTGTTGAATATTCTAAGCATTAAAATGAATTCCAGGCAATAGAGTTAACAGTAAAAAGGGCACTGGTTTGAGAGTCAGAAGGCACTCAAAGGTTGAATTCAATAGAACTGCACATTGTTAAAAATAGCAGACATCTCAAAATCACCCTTCAACTTCTACATGATACCCTCTACATAATCCTTTTAAGGGATGCAAATAAGAAATATACCATAAAATAATTACACTAAATATTCATTATACGTTTATATATGTGTCATGGATAACATTTAGAATCTGAACTAGATATATAAAATATTCTACTGCCATCATGCTATGTTCAAACAAAAATATGTATTCCATTCATATATAATCTCAAAATATGTCACTGTTTGAGTGGCAAATTGCTATATTTTTTGTCATCTCTTGCATTTCATGCAGACAAATTATCTTGTCATTTGGTCTAGAAACATCTATAAATGTTTTCACAGCAAAAGTTCTAACATGATAGATTACAAAAGAGACTAAGAAAAATGCAAAAAATAAAATAAAATAAAAATGAAGGAGAGAAAATGAATATACACACATACACAAACACACATAAAACAAGCACAAATGATGAGAAGCCTCAGTGTGCCCCTACTTGCTATTTATCTTTCCTAAGTCAGATTTTCTTGGTTTACAACAAAATACCTTGAAACTAGACTTCCAAGCCAAAAGTAAACAAACCAAACTTTCTTAGTAAGAACACTGTACCTTTAGAATATTTTCTAGTCTATTTTTTTCCTTCAAAAGAACATCATATTCTTGATTACAGTTTTGAATTACGTTGTCTCTCTCCTCCAAATCCAATTCAAATCTTCTGCATTCTTCTTTCCAGTTGTACTGAGAAGTCTGAAATGCTTTCTCGATCTCATTTATCTTCCCTTGAAGCTCTGAATTCTGTACTATAAAGGTAAAATACATGTTTATAGACATATATATATGTATATATCTTCTGAATATATTTAGAACCAAATGTAAATCTCAGAGGTGTCTGCTGCCTAGCTTTAGTCTTGACATTCCCACCGCAGGGGAGGCTGGGGGGGCACTGATCCTCCCAAAGCTAGTTTCCACATCAATAAAATATGAATAACAATACCAGACAAATTCACATTTGCAGGTTTCCTATGCTAAAGAGCTTAAAAGTTATAAATGTAGTCAAAAGTACTTTCAGAAGTAAAAAATATTACTCTTAAATAAATTATAGGCAATAAAATATATCTTAATTTCTATACAAACCAAAGGCAGTAAACACATGAGAATATATTAACAATACAGTGATTTAGTAAAGTTAAAAAATGCTGTTCATCCTTTTAAAATTTTAAACAGATTAAACTAATGTTGTAAGAAACAGTATCTACATTGATTGCTATCATTTTAGCAACATTCTCTAACTCAATTAATTAGTTTGAAATATTCAATAAGCAGGTAGAGACATGCAGGTAGAGAGCTCAGGAGAGAAACTAGGGTTGAATACATAGATCTGGAATTCATCTGCACAGACACAATAATCAGACACATGGTAGGTGATGAGGTCACCAAATGAGGGACAAGAAAAGGGCCAAGTCAGTCTTGGTGAATATTCATAATTAGGGGCTTCGACTTCGTTGTTGTCCTTAAATGAAGAGAAACAAGTATACAATGTGTCTGACTGAAGCTGATCAGACCAATACGAGCTTGGAAGACTCTTAACATAGGTCAGGCACAAATAATCAGCATGAACACTTGGGAAGAGGACGATTCTCATATCTTTGCATGCCTTGTGTTTCTTTTGAGCTACTACAATTCTCCTTTGCTCAGAGAGCACAGAACCTTCTTTGATGATAGCACCCCATGCTGGGTGGTCCTGTGCTAGTGTCTCCCATGTGTTACAAGTGATACTAAAGGTCTTCAGAGAGACCTTAAGAGTAACTTTGTATAGCTTCTTCTGACCTCTGTGTGAGCTTCTGCCTTGTGTGAGTTGTCTTTAAAATAGTCTTTACGGAAAATGTAAGGGGCAGCTAGGTGATGCAGAGGATAGAGCACCAACTCTGAAGTCAGGAGGACCTGAGTTCAAATCCAGCCTCGGACGAAACACTTGGCACTTACTAGCTGTGTCACCCTGGGCAAGTCATTTAACTCCAATTGTTAAAAAAAAAAAAAAGAATTTAGATTCTAATTAACAGTGTCCCCTGCCTCCTCATATTGGGGCAGCTAGGTGGCGCAGTGGATAGAGCACTGGCCCTGAAGTCAGGAGGACCTGAGTTCAAATACAGCCTCAGAATAAAGGACACTTACTAGCTGTGTGACCCTGGGCAAGTCACTTAACCCCAATTGCCTAAAAGGAAATGGAAAATGTATGTTTGGCATTTGAATAACACGGGCCAGTCTACTAGAGTTGTGCTCTCTGAAGTAGAGTTTGAATGCCTGGCAGTTCAGCTTGAGAAAGGACCTCAATGTCCAGTACCTTATCTTGCTAGGTGATCTTCAGACCCTTCCTAAGGCAACTGAAATGGAAGCAATTAAATTTTTTGGCATGGCACTGGTATACTGTCCAGGTTTCACAGACATACAACAATGAGGTCAGCACAATTGCTCTATAGACCTTCAATTTGGTAGGCAGCCTAATATTTCTTCTCTCTCACACATTCTTTTGGAGTTTCCCAAATGCTGAGCTAGCTCCGGCAATGTGTGCATCAACCTTGTCATCTATGTAGACATCTCTGGAAAGTATACTGCAGGGTAAATGAACTTACCCACAGCATTCAAAATTGTTGCCATTTCCAACTCCACTCCTCCCAAGAACTCCCTGCCATGTCTGATAGTCTGTGCCTACTCTGGCATTAAAGTTGCCCAGGATTACAAGCTTGTCTTCTTTCAGCACAATGATGATGAGGGTCTCCAGGTCTTCATAAAATTTTTATTTGAGTTCATCAGGGTTGGTCATGGTGGGAGCATATTCAATGATGATGGGGGTGTGGCACTTCCCTGAAAGTGGCAACCACACTGTCATTGAGCCTGTTATTCACTTCTTGTGGAAGGCACACAAGCTTGTCGACTAGATTAAATGTGATTGCAAAACCTATACCAGCTTCATGACATGTCTCATTGTGGTGGCCACTCAAAACGTGTATACAGCTCCAACTTCAGTAAGTTGGCCTTTGTTTGCCAGCTTTGTTTCACTAAGGCTGCCATTTGGATGGGATACCTGCTGAGTTCTCTCACAACAAGCGCTCTTCATCTTTTAAGTCTACTGGTTTTATTTGGTCCATAACAGTGCACACATTCCACGTACCAATGGTAAGCAAAATTATCTTCACAAAAGTTTTTGTACATTTTTTTGTTTTTCGACTGCAGGGTGGAATTCTTGCCTGCTGTAGTAAGGAGGTGAAGCAGGTGAAGCAGACTATTTTTATGGCACCTTTTCTAGCCCCTTCCTCATGCCAGGAGGTGAGCAGTGTGGTCTTTAAAAAGGCTGCTAAGACATCCAGGTTGCTGCTGAATCTCATTGCTGCTTCAATCCAGTGAGAAAACGACCCTATGGCATGGGCCATCTGTGTGCAGGGTTGTGACTACAGTTCCCAGTGTATCTATTCCTGCTGCTTTGTCACTAGCCTGTCACCACAAGACTTCAAAGTAGACAAAACAGTAACATAATAAAATAATAAAATACAGACAGCTAGGTGGTACAGTGGATAGAGTACTGGGCTTAAAATCAGGATGATTCATCTTCATGAGTTCAAATCCAACTTCAGACATTTACGAGCTATGTGACACTGAGCAAGTTACTTAACCCTGTTTGCCTCAATTTCCTCATCTGTAAAATGAGCTGGAGAAGGAAATGGCAAACCAGTCTCCTATCTTTGCCATGAAAACCTCAAAATGGGATCATGAAGAATCAGATACAACTGAACAACAAAAATAATAAAATAGTAAAATAGTTGAGTAGTAAAATAAAAAATGGTAAAATAGTATGGGTGATATCTTTTAACACATGCATAAACTTATAAGTAAGAAAGAGTTGTGGGAAGCTATCGGCCTTACTCTCTCTTCCAGATGAAGTCCAGTGGCAAGACAAAAGTCAAGACAACTGACAATGGTCTGGGATGACGGTGGTGTCTTAGATGTCTGACAAAGCTCCAAGCGCTCCACAGCAACTGCTTCTGCCACCTTCAAGGCCTGTTGGAACAAACTGTTCACATCTACCTATTCTGCTAGAGGAAGTCTTCACATGCTTGGGGTAGACACTCCACTAACTCCCCAACACGTTCGAGGCCCATCAATTACCCTCAACCTGGTTTAGCCCCTCTACTGAAACAGTTTACCAAGGTGTGGCTGCTGTACATGCTACAGCTTCTTGGAGCCACAGGTGAGAGTTGGGTGGCACAAGTGGATGAGCAGCCCTAAAAGGGCTCAGTTGCTCCCATATCAGATGTGTTAGATCTCCCTAAACACCTCATAGACCTCAGCAGTTATGACAGTGAGCCAGCAAAGAAAACTGAAAATAAGCACTCAGACAGGCAGGGGGAAAATCAACAGTGAGCAATGTCACAAAAACTCAGAGAGGAGAGCATGTCCTGGAGGTGATACGGTGATAGCATCAAGTGCTGCAAAAGAGATCAAGAAAGATGAAGTTGTAGAAGAGGCCACTGGCCATGGTGATCAGAAGATGACTGATAACTTTGGGGAGATCAGTTTCAGTTGAGGTCAAAAACCAGATTGCAAAGTGTTGAGGAGAGAGGAAGTATAGGCAAATGGCTAAGGTAGCTTTTTTCTAAGAGTATGGCTATTACAAAAGGAAAGAGAGCCAGGAAGAAAGCTAGAGGAGAGAGTCAGGTTAAGTGCAGGTTTGTTTTTAGTTTTTGTTTTTTTCCAGAATGGGGAAGACTTAGGTGTGTTTATCAGCAGCACAGAAATTGCCAATAAACAGGGGAGAGACCAAAAACTAGAGGGTAGGTTACGAATGTGGTGGCATCTTCTGGAGAAGACAAGAGAATGGGTACACAGAAAGGGCCTGAGCTCTTCCTCAGAGATTTAAAGTGAAGTGGGATGAAACAGAGTGGGAACTTTAAGGAGGGGGAGAAAAAGTTTAGAACAATCTTAGTGGGGAATGGAATACTCAGTCAACCTATAAACAAGCATTTATTAAGTGCCTACTATGTGCCAGACAGAGAAAAGAAGTATCATCCAAACTGAGCTCAAGCACCACCTTTTATAGAAACCCCTTCCTGATCCCCCAGCTGCTAGTGCCTTCCCAACACAAAATTAATTTATTTCTTTTATATCTACCTTTCATATACTTACATAGATAGATATTGTCTCCCCTGAAAAAAAACAAAATCTCTCTGTGGGCAAGGACTGTTTCAGTTTTATTCTGTTTTTAGTCATTGTATTCCAAACACCTAGCACAGTACTTGGCTCAAAGCAGGAATTTAATAAATTATTTTTTAATTGACTAACATGAGGAGAGAAAATTTTTAAAAGGTAGCAATAATAAACATTTAACTTGCCTTTCATATGAAAATCAGACCAAACATATAAATATACTTGAGACTAATTTCAAGTACCTGAAACAGTGGGTCAAAATTAGACATGAAATTTATACCTGTAAAGCAGATTAAAGTTACCTGTACTAATTAGAGATCAATCCCACAATTCTGTCATTCTAGAAGCAGCAGGTTCTAAGCAAATCAACTAATCAGCTGGACACTGTTGTATTCATACCTGGGTCCACAAAGCAAGTTCCCTAAAGCAGTTAAGCGTGTATATAATTACCAGAAAAGGTGGTAACATAACTTTATCTTGGGTCTTATTTTGAAGACATACAAGCAATACAACATAAAACCAATGGACATAGTTAGAAAGATAAAACAAGAAAAATATATGTACCTCGTAGTTGTTCATTCTTGTTATGTGCCTCGACTAATTTTTCTTCAATAGCCAATCTTCCAAGGCCAAGTTCCTTTCTAGCAAGAGCAAGTTCATATTCAAGACTCTGTCGAAGTGCCTCCCCTCTCTCAACTTCAGATCGAAGCTTGGTAAGCTGGCTCTCATAGGTTAACAGCTAAAAACAGAATTCTAAGATCATCAACTAACATTAAAATATTGTTTTAAATATTAATAAGCCTAAAAATTATCATTTGAAATTCTGTAAAACGCAACAAGGGAGATACTGCTTCTTTTAATTACATATACAAGATAGTCCCATAATTGCTTCCTCTTTTGTAGGACTAAAAATAGGACCCTTAAAGGGTTCATAGCAATTAACCAATGACATTATTTGATTTTCTTATTTTAAACTGTGTTGAAAAAAAATCAGTTATTTTTAAAGTTTCCAAAAAGTTCTTGAAAATTTGAGAGAAATCAAACTTTATTCATGCTTTAGCTATATGTAAATGAAATTAAAGGGCAAATTCAATAACAATGTAGTTTTTTTAATGGTTTCCATTTACACTATAATTGTCTTCTATATTATTTCTTTTATTAATGGCATTGCTTGATGAAAACAGCAGAAATGCCATTAAGTCATTTTAGCAAAGTTCTGATAAACTCTTACTTTTTGAACTTTCATTAGGAAGCATCGCATAATAAAAAATAAAAAGTAATCTTTCTGGAGTCCATCAGTCAGTTTTTATATGGCATGATCTGAAAGCTTTCAATTTCATTTTCTAGTCAATTTCTTTGTACTCTTTCATGCGGCAAATACTGTTCACACTTTTCTATAATTCTTTCTTTGAAATGTTTTGCAAACGGGTTTGCACTCTAAACCTATGCTGCCAATGGCTCACATCCCTGAACTTCGAAAGATGATGCTTTTCCTGGCTTTAAGTAGTTTCTTGATTCTTTTGGCCATTTCATGTGACAACTGTTTTCCATCTTAAACTTCTTTTAAGAAACTGAGACTAAAAACATAAAAGAAATGACATCATGGAGGAAGGAGATTTCCACCGACTGCATATGTGACCTTCTACGAGTCTCAACTCCTGGGCCACAGTTTCCTGAGCTCTAGATCATCCCAAAGGTTTCTTTCAGGTCTAATGCTGTTACCTATACTTTCATTCATTCAACAAAAAATTATCGAATGTCTACCATGTACAAGGCACTGTGCTAGATGCTCTAAGGGATATAAAGGTAAAATATAATTCTTGTTTCCAAGGAACTTATGGCCAGATAGGGAACATGAATTTACACAAAGAGGAAGCAATATGTAATAAGTACAACATATTTCAAAGTTCAGAGGTAAGGGAGATCACATCAGCATCATCATTATGATAATGGTAATTATTATACAATAAAATAATGATAAAAATAAAAGTATTACTGAATTTATATTGACTTTTATCATCTATTCTCTAACTTAACAGGTATTTATAAAACAGATACTTTTGTGGAGAGAGATGTAATTATTTTTAATATTAAAAGAGTTCCTCTTTTCCAAAAAATGTTGGAAAGAATTGACACAACCCACACCCATCAAGAATACCACGTCATAGTCTGTGTCATATTATAGACCATTATAAATTGTCATCAAAGCCTGATGGTACTCTGGGGCCAGATTGTGACACAGCCCTGTTTGGCTAATCAGCTCCTCAAACTGTTAAACTCTTGAGTTAAAAAAGTAAAAGAAATCTAAACTTGTAATAAGAGCAAGAGCAGTGTCAAAATATGTAAGTGATGAAATATTTCTATGAAGCTTGAAAGATGCTAAATTTGAAAAATAGATGTTTTTAAATATTATATTTCCTCTTCTGTTAATCAAGGCAATTTATATTTTTGTAAGCACTCTTCCATTTCACATAAATTGTTAACTTTATTGGCATATAATTAGGCAAAATAATTCCTAACAATTGCTTTAATTTCATCTTCATTAGTGGTATATTCATCTTTTTCATTTTTGATACTAGTGATCTGATTTTCTTCACACTTTTAATAAATCACATTAACCAATGGTTTATCTACAGTATTGGTTTTTCATAAAACCAATTATTAGTTTTATTTATCAATTTAATGGTTTTCTTACATTTAATTATATTGATCTCATCTTTAATTTTTAGGATTTCCAATTTGGTGTTTAATTGGGGGTTTTTAATTTGTTTTTTTTTTCTAGTTTTTTTTAATTGCATGCCCAATTCTTTGATCAGTTCTTTTTCTATTTCATTGATATGAGCATTTAGAGATAAAAATTTTCCTCTGATTACTACTTTTGCTGAATCCCATAGGTTTTAGTATGCTGTCTCATTATTATCATTCCCTTTAATAAAATTATTTATTGTTTCTATGACTTATTCTTTAACCCACTCATTCTTTAAGATGTTTACTTAGGCTCCAATTAACTTTTAATCTATGTTTCCATGGTCCCTTATTAAATATAATTTTATTGCATTATGATCTGAAAGGATGCATTTAATATTTCTGCTTTTCTGTATTTAACTCTAAAGTTTTATGCCCTAATATATGGTCAGTTTTTATAAAGCTACCATGTACCACTGAGAAAAAAGTGTATTTCTTTGTATTCCCAATCAGTCCTCTCCAGATCTAACATATCGAGCTTTTCTAAGATTCTATTCATCTCCTTGACTTCTTTATTTTTTTTGTTAAATTTACGTAGTTCTGAAGTCCTCCAACTATTATAGTTTTAATATCTATTTCTACCTGTAATTCATTTAACTTTTCCTTTAAAAATATTAATTCTATAGCATTTGGTATATATAAGTTTAGTATATTACTTCATTATTTGTGATACCTGTTATCATAATGTAGTTTCACTTTTTATCTCTTTTAATTAAATCTATTTTAGTTTTAACGCTGAGATCATGATTATTACATCTGTGCTTTTTTTTTTTGCACCAGCTGAAACATAATAAATTCTACTCCAGTTCTTAATTTTTACTCTCTGTGTATCTCTCATTTTTAAAGGTGTTTTTTGTAAACAACATATTGTCAGATTCTGGTTTTTAATCCATTCTGCTATCCATTTCCATTTTATGGGTGAGTTCATACCATTCAAATTCCAAGTTGTAATTGCTAATTACGTATTTTCCTCCACCCAATCTTTTTTCGCTGTTTATCCTTCTCTCCCTCTATTTTTACCCTATCCCTCCTCAGACGTCTAATTTACTGGACTCCCTAATCTGCACCCTTTCTAAGATTTCATTCCTTATCATATTCCCTTGACCTCTTTATTTCTTAATGTGCACATCCTTCTAAGAATTCCTCCTTACCCTATTCCCTTGACCTCCTATTTCTCTGTAAGTTAAAATATTTTTTATACTTTTGGGATGTATGTTATTTCCTCTTTAACCCAGTTCTGAAGGTAATAAGATTCTAGCACTATGAGCCCTTCACTTTAATAATTCTTCCATTCACATCTCATTTGTACAAGGTATCTGCTCCATTTTACCTTTCTCTACACAATTATATTTTTCAGGCTCATACGATCATACTCAACTCAACCCCAAGCCTTCTTTGTATATTCTTTCAAACTACCCTAGTAATAATAACATTTTTAAGAGTTACAGATAATTTTTCCCATATTAGAAGTAAACAGTTTGACCTTATTAAATCCTTTATAATTGGTCTTTCATATTAACCTCTTATTTTTCTTGTGTGTCAAATTTTCTGTTCCATTCTGGTATTCTCCTCATGAATACCTCAAAGTCCTCTAATTCATTAAATATTAATTTTTTTTCCTTTCAGGATTACACTCAGCTTTGCTGGATAAGTTATTCTTGACTGCAAACCTAGCTCCTTTGCTCTTTGGTATATCATGTTCCATGCTCTCCAGTCTTTTAATGTAGAAGCTACTAATTCTTATGTTATCTTGATTGTAGCTCCACCCTATTTAAATTGCTTTTTTCTACTTGCTTGTTTTATCATTTCCTTGACCTGGGAGCTTAGAAACTTAGCTACAATGTTCCTGTGAGTTTTCACCAAGAGATCTCTTTCAGGTGATGATCAGTTGATTTTTTTCAATTTTCAGATTTCTATTTTACCCTCTAATTCTAAAAGTTTAGGGCAGTTTTCCTTAATAATTTCTTGAAGTATACTGTCTAGACTCTTTTACTGATCATTATTTTCAGGTAATTCAATAAGTCTTATATTGTCTCTCCTTAATCTATTCTCCTGGTCAGTTGTTTTTGTAATGAGATATTTCCCATTTTCTTTTATTTCTTCATTCTTTTGATTTTATTATTTCTTAGTGTCCCATAAAGTCATTAGCTTCCACTTACTTAATTCTAATTCTTAAGCAGTTATTTTCTTCTCTAGGTTTTTGGATCTCTTTTTCCAACTGGTTGACTTTCTTTTCATAATTTTCTTCATTTTCTTGCATTACTCTCATTTTTCCCAAATTTTTCCTCAATTTCTCTTATTTGATTTTTAAAGTCCTTTTTAAGCTCTTCCAAGAACTCTTTTTGGCCTTATGCTAAGATAAGGTCAAAATGGGTACACAATTAAGACATAAAGGGTGAAACTATAAGCAAACTAGGAGAACAAGGAATAGTTTACCTATCAGATCTATGGAGAAGGGAAGAATTTATGACCAGAAAAGAGATAGAGAACATTATGAAGGTCAAAATGGATAATTTTGATTACATTAAATTAAAAAGGGTTTGCACAAAGTCAATGCAACCAAGATTAGAAGGAAAGCAGAAAGCTGGAAAACAATTTTTACAGCCAGTATCTCTGATAAAGACCTCATTTCTAAAATATACAGAGAACCGAGCCAAATTTATAAGAATATAAGTCATTCCCCAGTTGATAAATGGTCAAAAGATATGAAGAAGCAATTTTAAGATGAAAAAATTAAAGCTCTATATAGTTATGTGAAAAAAATTCTCTAAATCACTATTGATTAGAGAAATGCAAATTAAAACAACTCTGAGGTACCACAACACACCTATCAGATTGGCTAACAGGACAAAACAGGAAAATGATAAATGTTGGAGAAGATGTGGGAAAATTGGAACACTAATGCATTGTTGGAGTTGTAAACTGATCCAATCATTCACTGTACATACCCTTTCATCCAGCAATAGCACTTCTAGGGCTGTATCCCAAAGAGATCATGAAAAAGGGAAAAGGATCCACATGTACAAAAATATTTATAGCAGCTCTTTTTGTGGTGGCCAAGAATTGGAAATTGAGGGTATGTCCAACAATGGGGGATGGCTGAACAAGTTGTAGAAATCCTAGCACAAAGGGGAGCCAAGAATTCTGCTGCTCTGAGCCAACACAGCTTTCCAGGAGATTGATAAGAATGGAGTTCAGGAACAATCTACTCTTCCTCAGATCTAAACCCAGGTCAGGATCTTGAAGAACTCAGACCAGAAAGCAGGAATAAGATTTTGTTCTAGATCAGACCACTTGAGGAAGACTAAAAGCTTACAGATCTCCAGCCTGGTCCTGTGATCCTAGAATAACACAAGAATAAATACCCCAAGAAAACAGCAACAGGACCAGCTTCAAATGAGAAGTGTGGCTGAGCTCAAGCTTATATCAAGTCAGAGAGTAGGCTGGAAGAATGGGCAAATAAAAAAAGAATACCACCATAAAGAGCTACTATAGTGGCAAGAAAGCTCAAGATACAAATCCAAATGAAGAAAATTACTCTAAAACATCTATAAGCAAAAGCTCAGAGAAAACCACAGCTTAGGCATAAACCTAACTAGAATTCCTGGGAGAGATGAAGCAAGAGGTTTTGGGTTTTTGTTGTTGTTTTTTTTTTAAGTTAAAAAAATTTTTTTTCTAAATGAAAACACTTGAGGAAAAAATTGTGGGGGAAATGCGAGCTTATGAAGAAATAATTGGAAAAGGAATTAACAACATGGAACAAGAGGTTCAAACCTCGTCCAAACAACAAATCCCCCCAAAATTTGAATGGACCAAAAAGAAGCCAATGATTCCATGAGGCAACAAGAAATATTAAAACCAATTTAAAAATCTAGGACAAAAGAAAAGAAGAAAATGTAAGGTATCTCATAGTAAAGAGAACTGACTTAGAAAACAAGTTGAGGAGTGAAAATTTAAGAATCACTGGACTATCAGAGTATCATGACCAAAAAAAGAACCTAGACATCATATTTCAAGAAATCTTAAAAGAAAAATGCCCAGATCTCTTAGAACCATAGGGCAAAGTGGAAATAGAAAGAATCCAGCAATCTCTTCCTGAAAAATAATCCTAAAATGAAAACTTCCAGAAACATTATAGCCAAAATCCTGAGCTTCTAGGTCAAAGAAAAAATACTACAAGCAGCCAGAAAGAAAGAATTCAAAAACTAAAGAGTGACATCCAGGATTATCCATAATCTAGCAACCACCATTATAAAAGGACAGAAGGCAAAGGATATATAGGCTTACATTATCCAGCAAAATTGAGTATAATGTCAGGAGTGGTGGGGAGAGGGAGGTGGTGCAGAGACTGACCTTTAACAAAACAGAGGACTTTCAAGCATTCCTGATGAAAAGACCAGAGCTAGGGAGAAATTTTGAAATTCAAACACGAGAAACATAAAAAGGTAGACATGAATGAACAATGATAAGGAACAAAAGAAAGATAAATTGCTTACATTCAAATACAGGGAGACACATGTGTCTCCTCTGAACCCTACCATTATCAGGGCTCATAAAGGGAGTCCAATTAGACAAAGGATGGGAATGGTTCTGTTCTATTCTGATGTTCTTAAGAAAAAATTGGAAAGAGAGAAGAAGAGGAATACAACAGAGAAGGGAGGGAGAGAAAGGAAGATTACCAGAAATTATCTCATATAATCATGGTACACAAGTAGACATCCCTACAAACAAGAAGGAAGGGGTGAAGGAGAGCAGCTGAAACTTGAATGTCACTCTCATCTGAACTGGTCAAAAGAAAGAATACATGCATACAAACATATACTCATACTTATGTATTTACAGTTGGGAAAAGACATACATTTCACTCAATAGAAGAGAAAAAGAAAAGCAGGAAAGGAGACCTAATAGAAGGTGAACTACAGGAAGGATTAGTTCTAAGCAAAATGAATCCTAAGGATGTACAAAAACGTTCATAGTTCTTTTTTGAAGGGGCAAAGAATTAAAATCTGAAGGAATGCCCAAAAATTGAGGAATACATGAACAAGTTATGGCATCTAAATGTGATGGAATACTATTGTGCTGAATTCTTATTAGCATAATGACCAACCAGAATTCCAAAGGACTAATGATGAAATATGCTATCCATCTCCTGCTAAAGAGATGAAGGACTCAGAATGCAGATATTTTTTAGAACATGGACAATGTGTAAATTTATTATGACTGACTATATACGTTTGTAATGGTTTTGGTTTTCTTGTATTCTCAATGAGAGGGAAGAGGTTTTAGGGTAGAAGGGTAAAAAGATGAATCTTGGTTGATTTAAAAAAAAAAATAGTGTGTAGGGGGCAGCTAGGTGGTGCAATGGATAGAGCACCGGCCCTAGAGTCAGGAAGACCTGAGTTCAAATCCAGCCTCAGACCAAACACTTGACACTTACTAGCTGTGTGACACTAGACGAGTCGCTTAATGGCTTAAAAATAAAATTTTTTTAAAATTTTTAAAAAAATGAGTGTGTGTATGTGTAAAAAATCTTTTTTTTTTTACAACACAATGATCAACCACAATTCCTAAGGACTCATGATGAAACATGATGCTCTCAGACTGAGATATAATTTTTTTAGACATGACCAATGAGAAATTTGTTTTGCTTGACCATACATGTTTGTACAAATAATTTTATTTTTCTTGCTTTCTCACTAGTGGGTGGAGTGAGGGAAGTGGGAGGGAGAAATGGTTCATCTTTTTTTAAAATAAAAATTAAATTTTAAAAAAAATACTGCTACCTCATTAAAAAGCAAGAAAATATCACCATGACATATGGTCATAAGAATGTTAATATGGCAAACTAATTATAATATCTAATAAGCCTAACTTAAAAAGAAAGATGATGGAAAAGTTAAGAGGCTTTGCTTTCTCTGAAAAATTCAAGTTGTTAGGGGCAACTAGGTGGCAAAGTGGATGGAGTACTGGCCTTGGAGTCAGGAAGCCCTGAGTTCAAATCTGGCCTTAGACACTTGACGCTTACTAGCTGTGTGACCCTGGGCAAGTCACTTAATCCCAACTGCCTCACCAAAAAGCAAAAAAAGAAAGAAAGAAAAGTTCAAGTTGTTAAAATAATTAATCTACAAATGTATATTAATCTAAATTATTCTGAGATATATCTGCCACACAGTATCAAAGTACTGTATATTCCTCAGAAATACAAATAATGCAAATTAATTGAGGATTATTTTTTCTACTTCATAAATTTTATTTGCATGTTTTTGTGGTTGTAATTAAAATTTTACATAATATTTTTGTACCATTAATGTTACTTTTTAAAGGCAGTTTACAACAATTTTAATATATTCTTCAAGGATAATATTATTGTGATCCAAATTTGTAAAGTCTCTAGAAGAGAAGTTTTCAAGCTATTTAATGTCATATACCCAATATGGCTGCTTTTAACATTACTGTTAAGTATTTAAAGTATATGCCTACTTTCTCCCTGTCTTAATTTATAATATTCATATTTTTTAATTGTGTAGCTTATAATATAAACAAAATTATATTAGCTGACAAAGTAAATATGATTAATAACATTGTGATAGGACCACTGTTTTCCACACACACACAGTCTCCCTGACACAGCTTGCTCCCCCATAGAACCTGATTGTTCTCAGCTTTCCTGATCCAACTTTCTAGTCTGGAGGCATAAAAAAGACCAGGCATGTGAAGTCAGGGCCTCTCAGGCTTCGTGAGTCACCATACCCTGATGACCTACTGACCAGACAGTCACTAGAGAGACAAGTGGGGCTGTGTCCAGAGAAACCACATGCCACTGTAGCTTTGCTGTATATCTGTGCTATGTAAAGGAAAGGGAAAATTACTGCTTTGTTAAATGTTCAGGGACTTGGGAGTACCTCATTTTGTCCCAATCTTGAACCTGAACTAAGAGGGTGCTGTTTTTAGAGCTGTACCTACAACTAATGTGACCTTGAAAACCCACTATAATTGGTTCTTTTCAGAGACATTCATCATGCTCCAAATCGTTTAACATCTCTTTTTTTCAGCATGAAGTCACTCTGCATTAAAAAAAAAAACAAAAAACACGTATGTTTTGCAAAGGAAAATCTAATCACAATTTCAAAGAAATGCTAGAGGACTGAATAATTATACAGTCACTCATCAAAGATTAAGATTTATAATATTAAAAACATGTTACTAATTTTGTGTATAATGTTTTAATTATTATTTCATTATTATTATTATTATTATTATTATTTTAATACTTCAAGTGATGTGCAGTCAACAATCTGGTTATTCCTTCCACCAGTATATCCCACGTCATTTTAGCCCTCATGATTCCCATCCATGTTGTTCCACGTGTCCTCCATAGAAGGTTCATCAAAATGCTAGAAGACTTCTTTTAGGTCTTTTTACATTTCAAAAGTACCTGCACAACACTCTGGTTGTCCACCTGCCACTCCTTGTTTTCCTGACTGACCTTATTCCTTTTCTAATCACGCTTTCTTTAATGATACCCTTTTTGTCTGTCATTTGTTGAGGACAGTTTTTTCCTATATGGATTGCTAGGCCATTCTCTTTGGAATAATCACTCATCTTACTGAACAGGACATGTTGTATTCTGGGACTTGATACAAATGGCATAACGTAATCTACAAAAAGGAACATCTGGGGGACATCACCATCTATGAAGAATGCCTCTTCCATCTGAACTTTGAACAAACATAAGGTTAAACATGATACAGTGGAAAGATCAAAGACAAATTCCAATTCTTCTACTTACTACCAGTGTGACTTGAGTTCTCTATATCACAGTTTCCTCATCTACAAGATAAGGAGTTTAGAATAAGAAACTACTAAGGCCCCTTCCAGCTCTCAGTCTGTGATTCACCAGGAGCATGGCACACACCTTCTCTTTATTCTGTGCATCACTTCATAACTGAAGGGCACTCAACAAAAAATCCTACATAATTTAACATATAGATGAGATTTTTTGTTGAAGAAAAAGCCTTTAAGACTATATTTTGGGGCAGCTAGGTGGCGCAGTGGATAGAGTCCCGGCCCTGAAGTCAGGAGGACCTGAGTTCAAATCCGGACTCAGACCAAATACTTGACACTTACTAGCTGTGTGACCCTGGGCAAGTCACTTAACCCCAATTGCCTAAAAAACAAACAAAAAAAAACTTTGTTTTATCTTCCTAGTCAAATCCATTTCTATTATCAACCAATAGTACAGAAGGTTATATTCTAAGTACCTTTCAGTCAATGACTGGTTTACATAAAACTACCTGTTCTCTTTTCTTATTTTCATTGATACCCTCAATACAAATGAACAACATTCCCTTAAAGATGAAAAGGTAGGAATATGGTTCAGAAGCTCAATTGCCTTTTTGAGTTTTAATATCAGCCTTGACAAAATTCCAATTGTTGAATATCTTCCCTTCTCTAGGATATATCAGAAGATAATCTTTCAATATTTTCAAGATTATATGACCTCCAACTTGGATTTCTTTAGCGTGGTCTGGGTCTGATCCAGGTACTCTTCCTAATTTTGTTGTCCATCATAGCAAAAAGACCACATTTGTGGTAAACAGGCAGATTGCTCAAGTTTATTTTTCAAATTCATTCTCTATTCAGAGCAATGGATTACAAAGTGTCAGTTAATACAATGGCATAATGATACATGAAGCAGGCTTTAGAGGTTAGGAACAAGAAAAAGGAGGAGGAGATTTCAAGAACATAACTGGTATTTACCCTGGGGCCCATAATCCTGGGGACAGGACCCAAACCAGAAAAAGGAATTGAGACAGAATTATAAAATTCACCTGTCCAGGTGTGATAACTGCATACATGGTAGTGAATGGGAAGAGAATCTGAAAATTCAGAGGCCCATTTAAGAGACACCAAAGAAGAGACAGATAACAGCCTGAGTAACTGAAAAAATAAGTTTTGCCAATTATGCAAGTTTGTACATCACAGATTTTTCCTTAGGCCTTTCTCATCTCCAATGAAGGAAAAAAAATAATTCGTGTCCTAAATTGGACTATGATCAGCACTTGGAATATAAAACAGGTAAGGAAATTTTAGATAAAGGCAAAGAATTACTTATCTAGCATACTTCCTAAGCAACCTTTCCACTTATATGTAGAGTAAGTCATGAATGAAACATAAGATCCACATGTTAATGACAATAAAAACAAATTATGGAAATGTTAACAAACTTCTTCTTTTTCAGATGTTTTCTTATCCTCTGATCAGTTTCATCCAAGAATGTTATTTGGAAGGATATGCCTTAAGTGAGTCTCATACCATACTTTCTACAAACTTCATTTTCACTGTATTAGCAATTTTATGATACTGCTCAGATCAGCTAGGTGGCACTGTGGAGAGAGCACTGGCCCTGGAGTCAGGAAGACCTGAGTTCAAATGTGACCTCAGTCACATACTAGGTATGTGACCCTGGGCAAGTCATTTAACCCTGATTGCCTCCAAAAAAATAAAAAAATTAAAAAAATAAGAGACTGCTTATAATTGCCCACCATTTTCCTCTACAGTGTTTTACCAAGGAGGCTGAGGTCTAAACTAGTGTTGCTCTTTGTAATTACTCCCTTCTACTTGACAAGGATGTCAAGTGTTTGTTTACTAGCTAAACCAATTTTAGAGATCTCTTGACCTCCTCTTTGTAAAGTTTTGCAATAACAAAGCAGATATCCATCAATAAAAGAATGGATAAACAGACTGTGGTACAAGAATGTAATGGATTATGACTGTGCTATATGAAACAAAGAATATGATAAACATAATGAAGCATGGAAAGATTTACATGAACTGATGTAAACAGAGCCAAAAAAAATATACACAAAGACAACAAAAATATAAATGGAAAGGACAATCATCACAAAACTCAAAGTAAATGCTGCAGAATAACAAAGAATAAGCATGACCTTAAAGAAGAGATAAAAAAGAGCAGCAGACCCAAGATGGTGGCCACCAGGAGGAGGTTGGTGAAGGAGCTGGAAGAAATCTACAAATGTGAAATGAAAAACCTCTATAATTCCTAGTTAATGAAATTAATTTACTTACTTGGCAATGCTTTATTCTTCCTAACAACCTTTCATATGACAATGGAACTTTCAGAATCAAAATCAACTTTCCAGCAAAGTATTCATTCTAACCACGGAAGATCACATTTAAAACAAAGATTTACCACCCTAACATTGATGAAAAAGGGCAGGTCTGTCTGCCAGTAATTAGCATTGAAAACTGAAAGACAGCAACCCAAAATGACCAAGTCATCCAGTCCCTCATTGCACTGGTGAAAAACTCCCATTCTTAGTCCACCCTTCAAGCTGACATAACTGAAAAACACTCTGAGGATCACAAAATGAAGAGTTTACAAAGAAATGTGGGGAAAAGCAACATGTGGACTAAATATTTTGTCATTGATTCCAACCAGGGCAAAAAGAGAACCAGAGCAGTGCCTTTCCAACACCCCACAACCAAGACTCTTTGGAAAATTAACAGATGCTACCTCCTGGCATTAACTTGTGGCAGTTACTAACTTTCTACAATTTTCTTAATCAAAAGTGGTCTAGGTAAACCTGTAAAGAAAGGATTAACAATTTAAGGTGTTCTAGTTCTACTATCTTTGTTTTAAAAAATCATCTGTTTTTGGGAGCCAAGATGGCGGAGGGAAAGCAGTGACTGTCTTGAGCTCTCTCCCAAAGCCCTCCAAATACCTAAAAAAAAGGGCTCTAAACAAATTCTAAAGCAGCAGAACCCACAAAAAGACAGAGTGAAATAAATTTCCAGCCAAAGACAGCCTGGATGGTTGATCAGATAAGTATATCACACCAGCCGGGGAGAGGAGCACAGTGCAGCATGGGCGCGCAGGCCACAGCGAGCCTGGAGCAGGCCTCAGAGGACTAAATCGCGGGCAGCTGTGGCCGTTTCCAGACTTCTCAACCCATGAACACCAAAGACAATTTCGAAGGTCAGTGGGAAAAGTCTGTGACTGTGGTGAGAGAAGAAGCTAGGTCTCAGCTGCCCCCGGGGGCTGTGGCTAATTCCTGAGCTTCCAGCCCACAGACTGAGGGGGAATCGAGTGGCTGATCAAAGGGGGATTGCAGGGATCTCTTTGCCAGTGCTGAGGCAGGAATCTCTTGCTTTACCAGTGCTTGGATCTGGGTCACAGTTCTGAGGGGCGGTCCTGTGGCTAGGAGGAAGGCTGGTGTGGTGAAGCTTGTTGTGGCTGTGGAGAGGAAACACCTCGCCCCTTATCATACCACCTTGGAAGAACTGAAAATTTACAGGTCCCAAGAAGTACCTCTGAAAACAGCTATACAATCCCCCGAAGCTTGGAACAGTACACTCTTCACATTGTAAGCAGACTTTTACCTTAACAAAAAGTTTAAAACTCAAGTAATTTGCCAGGGTCATGACTAAGCAGTGCAAAAAGAGTCAGACTATATTATCTTACTTTGGTGACAAAGAAGATCAAAACATACAACCAGAAGAAGACAACAAAGCCAAAGCTCCTACATCCAAAGCCTCCAAGAAAAATACGAATCAGTCCCAGGCCTTAGAAGAGCTCAAAAGGGATTTTGAGAAGCAAGTAAGAGAAGTAGAGGAAAAACTGAGAGTGATGCAAGAAAATCATGAAAAGGAAGTCAACAGCTTGCTACAGGATACCCAAAAAAATACTGAAGAAAATAACACCTTAAAAAATAGCCTAACCCAAATGGCAAAAGAGGTCCAAAAAGCCAATGAGAAGAAGAATGCCCTAAAAAGCAAAATTGGTCAAATGGAAAAAGAAGTCCAAAAGATTACTGAAGAAAATACTTTCTTAAAAATTAGAATAGAGCAATTGGAAGCTAGTGACTTTATGAGAAATCAAGACACTGTAAAACAAATCCAAAAGAATGAAAAATTAGAAAACAATGTGAAATATCTCATTGGAAAAACAACTGACCTGGAAAACAGATCCCAGGAGAGAGAATTTTAAAATTATTGGACTATCTGAAAGCCATGATCAAAAAAAGAGCCTAGACATCATCTTTCAAGAAATTATCAAGGAAAACTGCCCTGATATTTTAGAACCAAACACTTGACACTTACCAGCTGTGTGACCCTGGGCAAGTCACTTAATCCCAACAGCCTCACTAAAAAAAATAATAATAATAATAATAAAGTAAAATAAAATACAAAAAAAAAAGGGCAAAATAGAAATTGAAAGAATAAACCAATCTCCTCCTGAAAGAGATCTCCAAAGGAAAACTCCTAAGAATACTGTAGCCAAATTTCAGAGTTCCCAGGTCAAGGAGAAAATATTACAAGCAGCCAGAAAGAAACAATTCAAGTATTGTGGAAACACAATCAGGATAACACAAGATTTAGCTGCTTCTACATTAAGGGACCGCAGGGCATGGAATACAATATTCCGGAGAGCAAAGGAGATAGGATTACAACCAACAATCACCTACCCAACAAAACTGAGTATAATCCTGCAGGGGAAAAAATGGTCATTCAGTGAAATAGAGGATTTTCAAGCATTCTTGATGAAAAGACCAGAGTTGAATAGAAAATTTGATTCTCCAATACAAGACTCGAGTGGAACATGAAGAGGTAAACAGGAAAGAGAAAATCATAAGAGACTTATTATGGTTGAACTGTTTACATTCCTGCATGGAAAGATGATATTTGTAACTCATGAGACCTTTGTCAGTATTAGGGTAGTTGGAGGAGAAAAAATTATATGTACGTATGTATAGATATAGATAGATGGCACAGGGTGAGTTGAAAATGAAGGTGTCGTATCTGGAGAATAAAATTAAAGGGTGAGAGAGGAATATACTAGGAGAAGGAGAAAGGGAGAGGTCGAATGGGGTAAATTACCCCACAAAAAAAAAAAAAAACAGAAAAGAAAAGAAAAGGCTCTTACAGTGGAGGGGAAATGCGGGAAGGTGAGAGGGAATGAGTGAATCTTATTCTCACAGCATTTGACTTAAGGAGGGAATAACATACACACTCAATTGGGTGGGGAAATCTGTCCTACCCTGCAGGAAAATGGGGGGAAGGGAACAAGAGAGTAGGGGAATGATAGAGAGGAGGGCAGACTGGGAAAGGGAGTAATCAGAAGCAAATACTTCTGAGGAGGGACAGGGTCAAAAGAAAGAATAGAATAAATGGGTGGGTGGGATAGGATTAAGGGAAATAGAGTTAGTTTTTCACAACATGTCTACTATGGAAGTGTTCTGCATAACTGCACATATATAACCTATATTTAGTTGCTTGCCTTATCAATGAGAGTGAGTGGGGAGGGAGGAAGGGAGAAAATTTGGAACCCAAAGTTTTAAAAACACATGTTTAAAAAAAATAATGTTTTCACATGCAACTGGGAAATAAGAAATACAGGAAATGGGATACAGAAATCCATCCTGCCCTACAGGAAAAGTGAAGGCGAAGGGGATAAGAGAAGGGGGGGGAGAGATAGAAGGGAAGGCAGACTAAGGGAAGGGATATTCAGAATGCATGCCATCTTGGGGTGGGGGGAGGAGTGAGAGGGGTGAAAATTTGGAACTCAAAATCTTGTGGAAGTAAATGTTGAAAACAAAAAAATAAATAAAAATTACCATTAAAAAAATAGATTTTCCCCTTAAAAAAAAAAATCACTGTTTCAATGTATTCCATCAGATGGTATATTCTTTTGTTGCCCAAATCAATTCCAAATCTTCAGTTGCTTCTGAAGTTTGAAACAGAGAATCAGTAAGTGGCACACACTCCTTGACTCTCCACATTCTCCTTTGTAGATATTATTTTATTGCTACTCATTTTAATTACACTCCACACCCATAGAACAATGGCCTGGAACTCCTTATTCAACCTCTTCCCTTCCATGTTCCCCAAGGCCTGAAAAAAAATGGCCTAACTTCCAGCAGTACTAGTAACTTCTCTACCTGTGGCACTATGTTTTGTGAAATATGGTTTGAGTTTGTAACATATCAGTAATTAGTAACCCAAATGAGG
The DNA here is from genome assembly GCF_900497805.2 of Vombatus ursinus. NCBI lineage: Eukaryota > Metazoa > Chordata > Mammalia > Diprotodontia > Vombatidae > Vombatus > Vombatus ursinus. The sequence goes on from NW_020954548.1 coordinate 14,298,592, forward strand.
CCAAACGCAAGGGTGAAGTATGTAATGAGGAAGCAGTCTGGCTGTTGTATAAATCTGGCTGATGTTATCACAATAATGTGATTAAACAGGCAAACCTCTGGAAAAAAAATAAGAAGACACTGCCACACATACACACTCCTTTGCACACATAGGTGGCAGGTCCACCCCTGCAAATATATATGCAACATTGCCTATATTTTTCAGATTTTTTTAATGTACTGATCAGTTTTGCTGATTTTTTCCTTTTTTTTGCTTTAAAAAATATTCTTTGCATATAAAAAAATGCTCTAAATTACTATTGATTACAGAAACACAAATCAAAACAACTCTTCACCTATCAGATTGGCTAACATGACAAAACAGGAAAATGATAAATGTTGGAGAAGATGTGGGAAAATTCAAACACTAATGCATTACTGGTGGAGTTGTGAACTGATCCAACCATTCTGGAGAGCAATTTGGAACTGTGCCCAAAGGGCTATAAAACTGTGCATACCGTTTGACCCAGCAATACCACTTCTAGATCTGTATTCCAAAGAGATCATAAAAATAGGAAAAGGACCCACATGTACAAAAATATTCATAGCAGCTCTTTTTGTGATGCCAAAGAATTGGAAATTGAGGGTATGCCCATCAGCTGGGGAATGGCTGAACAAGTTGTGGTATATCAATGTAATAGAATATTATTGTGTTATAAGAAATGATGAGCAGGCAGACTTCAGAAAAACCTGGAAAGACTTATATGAACTGATGTTGAGTGAAGTGAGCAGAGCCAAAAGAACATTGTACACAGTAACAGCCACAATGTGTGATGACTAATTTTGATAGACTTATCTCTTCTTAACAATGCAAAGATCTAAGACAACTCCAAAAGACTCATGACAGAAAATGCTACCCACATTCAGAAAAGGAACTATGGCGTCTGAATGCAGATTAAAACTTATTATTTACTCTCTCTCTCTTTTTCCTTTCTCATGGTTTCTCCCATTGGTTCTAATTCTTCTTTAAAACACGACTAATATGAAACTAGGTTTAATATGAATGTATATGTTGAGCCTATCTCAAATTGCAAGCCCTTTTTGGGTAGCGGGAGGGGAGGAATGGGGAGAAAATTTGGAACTCAAAATCTTATGGAAGTGAATGTTGAAAGCTAAAAATAAATTTTAAAGAAAAGACAAAAAGGAGACAGCTAGGTGGCAAAGTAGATAGAGGATTCAGGAAGACCTGAGTTCAAATGTGGTCTCAGACACTTGACACTTACTAGCTGTGTGACCCTGGGCAAGTCACTTCACCCCATTGCCTCAGGGGGAAAAAAAAGATAAAAAATAAATAAAAATAAAAACATTCTTTGCCATATGGGATGGCTCTCTCTAGGAGGAAAAACAGGGAAGAGCGATACCAGGAGAAATTCTAGCAATGTAAAAACAAAAAGACATCAACAAAAATTTACTTTTTAAAAAAGTTAGCAGTCAATGGTTGATAGTCACAATCATTTCCTTTTTCTCATTTCCCATTTTTTAGCATCAAGGGCTTATCTGAATAGATCAAGTTTAGGGTGTAGAAATGTACATAGAATTATTGCCTCTGTGGGCTTTCTTTGCAATTGATGTTTACATTAACCTTTGCTCATACTACTCAAAGATTTACTAAATACAGCTGATTCTTATACCAGTGCCATACAACAACTGTATGTTGAAACACTACTTTACATTACAAATATATTATCCCCAAAATGCTGTTATTAGAAGCAACATTTTCTAAGTCTAAAAACACAAACTAAATTCTATTAATCTCTCACTATTTCAGTTACCAGTGCCACAACCTAACTCCAAACTACCTCTCTAGTCTTACTTTACATTATTCCTCTTTACACAATCCACATTCCAACCACACTGCATAACTTTCTAAATGTTATCTATACTTACTAATGAGAATTTAACCTAACTACTCACACAAGAAAAACCAAGGGTATAAAGAATGCCTAAATGTCCAAACTGTGCAATGCATTTGGGTGAAGAGCCTACGCAATGGGTTCATCTTGGACAGGCACTACAGAGAGGCAACGTACTAGACGTAGAAATAAATAGAAGTTAACAAGCTGGACTGCATCTGAGAAACTATTAAGTACTTTTAATGATCTTTAGTTTCTTCCCCCAAAAAATACATTCTTTTGATGATGTTACATAGCTATGAAGGACTGAATCCCAGAGTATCTGAAAAATAAAAATTGTGGGTCAATCAAAGGGAAAGAGAGGTACAATAGACACAAATGGGTCACAGCATATTACCAATGAAGAACTATACGAGAAAAGAGGCATAAAATTGGCTATCAAAAAAAAAAGTTTGACCAAAAATAGCAAAGAGCTAGTCATGTGGTAAGAATAAGGAATAAGTGGTAGATAGCCCATGTGTTCCTGATAGCCACATAATGTCAAGAGATTAAGAAGATGGACCCGGTGGAAGGTTTAAAAGCAAATATGGACAAGAGATTCACTGAATGAGAAAGAGTGAATGGGCGGCAATCTGCATTGCTGGAGGAAGTACTTTCATCACCCAACGAGATTCATGAGAATCCCATTTAGATTTAGAATGAAGGGACCTACAATGCCATCCAGTCCGACCTCCTCATTTTATAGATAAGGAACTGGAGGCCCAGAAAGGTTAAGCAACTCATCCAAGATCATAAAGGTAGAAAGTGTCAGGATTTCAATATGGATTCAATTCAATAAGAATTTATAAAGCACCTATTACATGCCAGATACTCAGGATACAAAGGCAAAAATAAAACAGTCCCTGCCTTCAGGGAGTTCATATCCTATTGGAAGGTAACAATATGTATATAGAAAATTAAACAGAAAATATAACAAAGTAATTTCAATATGGAGGTCACTAGTAACTGGGGGCAGTAGGATAGGCTTCCAAGCTTTGAAGGATGCTAGGGAATTGATAATGCAGGTGAGGAGATTACAAATACATCAAAATACTCAAGTAAAAAATGACAAATAGGAAGAATACAAAGAAATACATTTCAACTCCTCTGCAGTGATGTAAAGTGAAGGGAAAAAAAACAAAATAATATGCACACCGAACCTATGACTGCCTTGGGAAACAAAGGCTTAAGCAAAATCATTATTCATTCATCTTTTATTTGTTTATTCTCCCTAGATTTTAATCATAACACATATGCATTTAAAAACTTTCATTTTCCTCATATTCAATTTTTCTTTCAAAAAGTGGGCTACTATTTCTACAAATATTTAAAGGACAGTAGCAGATTAACATGATGTAAAATTAAATATATTGAAAAATCAAATCCTAGGCTTCATATTTAATAAATATACTAGACTCCATATCATCACTTCAAGAAACTATTTCCACAATACAACAATTAACTCCAAGTATTCTTCCTATTTCCATACTAAACTGTTCTTTGAGTACTCACCAATATATAAAACCTACCTGCGCATTATGGCTAGTTGTTATTTCCAGTTTTTCTTTTTTTGCTCGATGAAGTTTCTTTCTCAGATCTGTAATGAAATCCAAATCTGACTCATTGCTTCTATGCATTTCTTTTAAGTCAACAGCAGTATTCTTTAACCTGTTAAATGAAATTATAAAATATAATTGTGGTATTTAAACTTCCCAATAATTTTGTTACATTTGCATAAGACACACATTTAATTTAAAATAAGAGCATTTCATCTCATGAAGAGAAGGAAAAGTTAACAAGAGAAAGAAAGTTTTTTCCAATATATGATAGGGAAAATGCTAAGTTCCCTGGGAAACACACAGGCTTTAAGTGATAGCATAAAATATCTCTAGCTTTGGCCACTTCTCTTATACTCTTAATATTCTCTTAATCCTCTCAGGGCAAGATAACCTCATAGCTCTACTACCACAAATTTTTCCAAGTGAAGAATGGTTTCCAAGAGTACAGCTTACGGCATTGCAAACTTCTAAATCTTAGACTCCACATCATCATTTTCAGAAACTATTTCTACCTGCAAGGGGATCTCCCTACTTATTAAATTATTCTTTGAGCAACCCCACCAATGCAGAATTTTTATATTTGTTTTGCATATTAATGTGAAATACTCAAAATGGTATGACTTTATTATGTAAAATGGAAAATCCAATTTGTCTTCAGAACCCTATATCCAGTAAAACTCCCCGCCTCCATCAAGAGGTGATTACCATGGCAACACATCCATTAAGTAAAATTCATACCAATTTCAGATGTAGTACCAATTATAAAACAACAGGCTTTTATGCATTGGCCTTGCAAGTCCAAATGTATATAATGATAGTAAAGGTATTCACATAAGGGCATTTTATAACCCCTACATAAAAATAGGGGTATGCTAGCAAATTTCCAGTTAACAGAGAGTAAACTTATTGATAAAATGATAAATATAACTTCCATTTCTTTAGCAGCTTAGCACATCTTCATTCATTCAACAAGTATTTACCAAACAACTATGCCAAAGCATTAGGTGATGAAAAGAAAATATAAAAAATAGTCACTGTCTTCCAGAAACCTACCATCTATTTAGGAAACGAGATATGCATATAATAGCCTAAAAGAAGAGATTAAAAAAAACTACAAAATACACATGAACGAGCCCCAGTATATAGCAATCTAGCGCTACATAACCTAGGGATAATAAACCTTTTAATTGCCCCTGAGAGCAGTAAGTTGTTACAACAAAAATTGATGCTCAAACGTGGATTATAAAAAATACACATTTTTTTAAATACCCTGGGTTATTTAGGAAAGATTCAACTAAGTTCAGTATGCTCTTTTTTTTAAGAACACAAAAAGTATGCAATGTATTTGAAAAAAATGACCTTTAAAAAGTTTCTAAGTTTTAGATGGTTCTACCACCTACTATACTTGTGAACCTGGACAAGTCATCTTCCCCTTCTATCAGGTTGGTCCCTTTAAGGTCCCTTCTAGCTCTAAATTCTATGATCCTATGAACTTAAAAGGATAAACTTCAGCTATCAAAATTTTTTTAATTACGTGAGACAGCAGATTCATTTCCCATACCAAATAATTATGTAGAGCAGCTGATTCCTTGACCTTGCCAAATAAAGTATTATAATAATCATATTTTTCTAAAAATTATGAAATTCTTCCCCCTGCTAAATGGAAACATGATTTTTTAAATGTTCAAATTTTTAAAATCCACAGATGAATATTGTAATGATCTACTTAAGGTCTGAGATCCAGTCAACTGCGACACAGTTTTTTATAGCATATCTGGAAAGAACACAACCAAATTAAAATGAAAGAATGCTTTCAATACAGATGAAGTAAAACCATAACATTCTTTTGAAATAAATAACCATAACATGTTCTCTTCTTCCATATGTCCACTTGTGTCCTCAGTAGTTCAGTGTATTGCTTCTCAATATACAAATATTCTAATATTTGTATTTGCAAACATCTGAAAAACAAACCTAGTGCATTTTATCAAACCAAAAGGCAAAACACTCATTTGTATAGAGCATGCTATATTCAAATTGAACTATGTTATAAAGCTAAATTTTCCAAGAAATACAAGTAACATTCAATATAAACCTTGAAAATTCAACATTGAAAGTCAAAGAATAACCCACAGGGGAAGAAAGAAGATCTGAAACAAGGGAATCCAGGAGTCAATGTTAAGAAAGATAAGGTTATATCATATCAGGTTGAGATGTATTGGATCTTTGGAGGCACATATCATGGAAATATCTTCACATAGAGGATTATAACAGACAAAGAAATGCTGAAAATGTGATCTCTGCTTTAGGATGGCAATTACTGGATAGTTATCCACAGAAGGGAAGAGAGTCACTTAAGAGGTATGGTTTGTCTCTATTTGAGTAATGTTCCATAAAATCATAGGGTATTGGTTAGAGGCCATATAATTCAACCCCATCAATATAATTTTGAATGTGAAATTCAACCAACATGCATTTATTAAATACCTACTTAATAGTACAGTGTTAGGTGCTAAAGATACAAAGACAAAAAAGAAGTTGCGTTTCTTAAGGAACTTCAATATACAATGGAAAACATTGGATTGAATATTTCTAAAAGTAATGAATTGATAGAATTGAAAAGGTTACTTAACAGTGAAAGTACTTAGGCTCATTGGACCATAGATTTAAAAGTGCAAGGGACCTTAGAGGCCACAGGGACCCCTTTGAGCTACACCTCCTAATTTAATCTAACATCCTGAGAAAGAGGCAGTCAAAAAAAAGACAAAAGAAGACATAAATCTGATTAAACTATCTCTTGTATGCATTAATAGAGGTTCATTTGAATTAAGAAGCTCATCTTTTAAAATATAATTATCCCCGTAAAAGTTGTTTACCATAAGTCACTGAAGTCTCAGTATTAATTAATATATTTAGAGGTAATAATAGTGGAGCCTGATGGGGTGGTCAAAAGAAAATTTAGTATAAATATGGCTTCCAACAAGTCATTAACCTTCAATTTCCTCCTCCTCTGCAAAGTAAGGATAATAATTCTTAGAGAATTAGAGAACCTACTTTCACAGAGTTGTTGAAAGGATCAAAGGAGAATGGATGGATATAAATGTAAATTATCACTACCATTAACAAAAAGAATATGAGTCTGAATCAGAAGGCCTGGGTTTAAGCCCCATTGCCTGCTAGTGTTTACATGATGTTGAATAAATCACTTAATTTAATTTCTCTGGGCTTCAGTTTATTCACCTGTAAAATAGAAAATTTTAACTAAATGCTCTAAATCAGTAGTGTCAAACTCAGATAGAAACAGGGGCAACTAAACCATACTTAAGGATCCTCACAGCCTCACACTGACTTAGAAAACTAAATATTAAAAATATCTATGTTCTATTGTATTTTTATTGATTTTGTTAAATATTTCCCAATTACATTTTTATCTGGTTTAATCCCTCTCCTTTACAACTGCTATTCTACCTAGTTTCAGGTCCTTGGAATAAGATGTCACTCCCAGGATAAATTCATCACTTGTAAACTCACCACCCTACAACTACTCAAGGTTTGAGTGATGCCACCTCCCTCAAATTTCTCTCCCCTCTGATTCGACAGCTGGAGGGAAAAGTAGCAAATTCTTCCCAATGCCCTCCCTCATAAAGGATAGAAGCTAGACTATCTCTACCTGCCTCTCCCCAGCTCTCTCACTCCCCCTACTCTTCCCCTCCCTTTCTGCCTCCCTGTGTATCTCCCTCTCTAGACTACAAGCTTCTTGAGGAGAGGGGCTGTCTTTATTAACTATTATCCCCAGGACTTAGAACAGTGCCTGGGACACAGTGGGTTTATTGGATTGTAACCATGATCAACTGTGAAAGACTCAGCTACACTAATCAATACAATGATCCAAGACAATTACAAAGAACCCATCCTGAGGCATATTTTTTCACTTTCTTTGTTTTTCTTGCTTTTCTTTTTTTTGGAACATGGCTAGTATAGAAATATGTTTTGCATGACTTTACATATATAACTGATTTACTGCTTGCCTTCTCAATGAATGGGGGAGGGGCTAGAGGAAGAGAATTTGGAACTCAATAATTTTTAAATTAACATTAAAAACAAATAAATAATTTTAATAAGTAAATGTTTATTGAAAATTGGATTGCTTCCAGCTACATATGACATCTCTGCTCTAAATGGTCTCTTCCAGCTCAAAGACTCAATTAAGGAAAAATCTCCTGGTACCTAAAAAATATACACACAGCTGCTAAGGAAAAGAAGGTCCTGATCTGGGGATAAAGAAAGGCATAATTTTCAAATATAGGGCACTGAGAAAGGGGGTCCTGACTGAGGTAATTTATCAAAGGAGAGATGGGAAAGATAGCCAAAGGATAGCATACTGGTAGAAGGTAGGTGCTATCAGAAGTTGGAAGGACCCTAAAGACAAACTTTACATCCTTAATCATTTTATCTATTGCCCTGATAGACTTTTTCGCAGGGGAGAGGGATAGGGAAGACTGGGTTGTCTTCCTATCTCACCAAGGTTAGAAGTGCAGCAGCCACTCACAGGCCTGATCTCAACACTGTTCAGATAAGATTTTTTAACATGAAATTTTATCATAGTCCTATTAAAATATTAATGGAATGAAAAAACTTAAGTATTACCTTTGGATTTCAGCATTAATATTACTTGGATTGATGCTCATGATGATGTCATCTGACTGTTAATAACCAAAATTCTCTTTTACTTTTTACTTATGAAAAATGAAAACCTTCAAAGATGTCTTTTGCTTTAGAGCTCAAGTAGATACAAAGAAGTCTGTAAGAAACAAACATATTGAAAATAGTAACAGAATAAATTATTTCTGAAAGGAATAAATGTAATACAAAAAATGTGGTTCTGAAAGAATTAATTTTAAGATACATAAATAGAGCCTAAACTCTCTTGACCTATATTCTTGATTCACAAAGACCATTCCTTTTCATTAACAAGTTATTATTCACTGCGAACAAGTGACTAAAAAGATCAAAGAATTCTCAAACGGATAACTCCTCGTCTATTTTCTCTTTCCTTTACCCATGAGATTGAGAGGCCGGGGAAATGGGGTAAGAGAAGAATTCCAAAAAAACTACAACCTTTCCTTTTCTTTCTGGTATCCTTCCTCAATAATAAGTCATCTGAATAATACATGGTCATTCAATTAAGAGAACAAAACTACTACTTTATAAGGAAACTTCAAGATATAAATTCTAAACAGACAGATAATTTACAAGTATACAAATGATCTCTTAGCTGCCAAATCCAATGAATGGCCTTTTCTCAATCCTCATTCTCTTTGACCCCTCTGCAGTCTTTGACACTGTTGATCACTCTCTCCTGCTTGACACTCTCTTCTCTCTAGGATTCCTGACACTATCTCCCAGTTTTCTTCTTACCTATCTGATTACTACTTCTCTTTCCTGGATCCTCCTCCAGATCACACCTTTTAGGAGTCCCACAGGGTTCTGTCCTGGGTCTTCTCTTCTCCTTCCATACTACTTCACTTGGTGATTTCATCAGTTCCCATGGATTTAATTACCATCTCTATGCTGATGATATGAGCAGCTAGGTAGCACAGTGGATAGAGCACAGGGCCTAGAGTCAGGAGGACCTGAATTCAAATCCAGCCTCAGAAACTTACTAGCTAAGTGACCCTGGACAAGTCACTTAATCCTGTTGGCTAGATTTCCTCAACTGTACAATGAGCTGGAGAAGGAAACAGCAAACCACTCCAGTATCTTTGCCAAGAAAACCCCAAATAGGGGCATGAAACAAATGAACAACAAAAAATGCTGATAATTCTCAAATCTAACCATTCTGCCCCAAACTGTTTGCCGACCTCCAAGCTCACATCTCCAACTGCCTTTCAGACACCCTGAAATAGATTAAACTTATTATGTCCAAAATAGAACTCATTATCTTTCCCCCTAAATCTTCCCCAATTCTTATCCTGTTACTATCAAGGTCAGTCCCTCATGCTAAAAACCTAGGAATCATCATAATGAATTCTTTACTATCTCTCACCTCCCATACCCAAGCTGTAGTCAAGGCCTATAGATTTCACCTTTGTTATGTGTGTCTCCAAGACAGGACCCTGTGGGTCCTTATCTCTTCTGACCCTGTCACCACTCCAGTGCAGGCTCCAAACACCTTACTCCTGAATTATTACAATAGCCTGCTGGTGGAACTGCCTACCTCAAGGCTCCCCCACTCCAATGCATTTTCCATTCAGTCACTAAAATGATTTCCTAAAACAAAGGTCTGGTCATGTCACTACCACCCCACCCCACCCCTACTCAATACACTCCAGTGCCTCCCTATGGCCTTCCAGGAAAAAAAAAAAAAAAAAGCAAAATACTCTGTTTGGCTTTTGAAGCCCTTCATAATCTAGCCCTCTCCTACCTTTCCATCTTCTTATTCCTTACCCCCAATAGTACTCTTCAGTTGAGAACAGCCTCCTGGCTATTCCACAAACAATATACTCCATCTCTCAAGTTCCAGACATTTTCTCTGGCTGTCTCCATGCCTGGAACACTCTCCCTCTTCCACTCCAATACTGACCTCTCTAACTTGGTTTAAGTCTTAACTAAAATCCCACCTTCCATAGGAAGCCTTCCCTAACCCTTTAATTCCAGTGTTTTCTTTTTTTTCTTTTTTTTAAGGCAATTGGGATTAAGTGACATGCCCAGGGTCACAGAGCTAATAAGTGTCAAGTGTTTGGTCTGAGGCTGCATTTGAACTCAGGTCCTCCTGACTTCAGGGCCCGTGCTCAATCCACTGTGTCACCTAGCTGCCGCTCAGTGTTTTCTCTATTAATTGTTTCCTATTTATCTTACATATAGCCTGCTTTGTATATATTTTTTGCATATCATCTCCTCCATTAGATTACAAACTCCTTGAGGGAGGGACTGTCTTTTACCTCTTTTTTAATCTCCAGCACTTAGCACAATGTCTGACACATAGTAGGCACTTCAAAATGTTTACAGAATGAATGAATGAATCTAACTGTATGTCAAGTTGGACAAAAGGCACTCTTTATCCGTGTGGTTTTTCCTACATAGATTGATAGATTAATCTGTTTTAAGTAATCATGTATCTCACCAAAGAGTCCTCATAGTATTCCAGGGTTTGATGCAATCAATACTATGTTACCTACCAAAAGGAGTATCTGGAGGAACTCACCCACTATAGAGAATTCCTCTTCCATTTGTACTGTAAGACATTTTCCATTACATACGTTAAACCATGCTCCAAAAATCCAATCCCATTCTCAGATATCATCTTGGTATTCAGCTGATCACTTCCCAAATCTACGTCCCTTTTGAAGGCCTTCAGAAGCAGTAGTAAAAATTCCATCTATACCCCTATGTGTTCAGTTGCATGCCTGTCTTCATAATCTTTAGAAATGCTTTTTATATTCCTTCTCACTAGTGTCATTTGTGCACACAGCAGGTACTTAGAGGACTCGACCATATTCCCACTCACTCAGACTTACACCTTAGGTATCATCCTCTACTCTACATTCTCTCTAGCCCCATTTCCAATCAGTTTCCAAGCTGCCAATGCTACCTCTGTAACATCTTACATACCCAATTCCTTTTCTCTTCACTGCCACTGCTACAATCACAGTTCAAGGACTCATCACCTCACACCTGGACTACTGCAATAGCCTTCTGATTGGTCCAAAGTCTGTCCCCCATTCCAGCACACCCTCCTCTCAGCTACCAAAGTGATCTTCCTAAAGTACAAGTCAGACCATGTCAAGCCCCTATTCAATAAGCTTCAGTGGCTCTTTGGTTTTTAAAGCTCTTTATGACCTGGTCCCTTCCTATCTTTTCAGTCCGAAACCTTACTTCTCACCACATACTCTACAATTCAATGACACTGGCCTTCCACCTGTTCCTAGTATAAGATTCCATCTCCTACCTTCTTGCATTTCACAGGCTATCCCCCATGCCTGGAATTCTCTCCTTCTTCTTCTCTACCTCCTCACTTCCCTGGCTTTCTTCAGGACCATCTAAAATCACATCTTTTGCAAGAAGCTTTTCCCAATTCTCCCCAATGCTTGCTCATTCCCTCTAAGAGTACCTCCAATTTATTTTGTATATATCTTGGCTGTACATAGTTACTTGCATGTTGTCTCACCTATTAGACTATAAACTCCTAAGAGATAAGAAAGCTTTTCATGTGATACCCACTCCCCATTAGGTTCCTCTATATTTTATACACTCTTCTAACTCCCCAATTATGAGTCTTTCTTATCTAAAACAAAGGAAGATTGTCTACTTCAGAGATGTCAAACACAGGCCCAAAACACTACTGTGTATGGCCAAATTGGATTAAAATGTTACTTAGAAATAATTAACAAAATAAGTTAACTTTTAAAATAGAAATATATAAACGTGTGGTTTTCTAAGTCACTGAGGCTCACAGGAATCCTAATGTATACTTTAGTGATCCCCATTTCTATTTGAATTTGATACCACTGGTCTACACACAGGCACATATACAAGCATGTACCCACACATGCACACATACAGAGTTTGGTACTGTAATAAATTAAACTCAATAAGACAAAAAGAAAAGAGTTTAAGAAGGAGGTTGTAGGCACAAGCAAAACAAACCCAATCTCAGAGGGGAATCATAAAAGGAGGATTAAAAAGAAATAAAGTCTAAGAACCAATTATTGGGGTCAGGATGAAGTGAAGTAGAAAAAGACATCAAAGTAGAAATGGATTGCTTTACAAATCACTAGTGTTGATCACATTATTTCTCTTTTGTAACCTTCTTCTAAATCATTGGAAACAGATTAATTTCTCATCAATCGGTCACATGCAAAATAGTAAAAATTAAATGCTACTTAAATTAATTTACTTATTCAGTGTCAGATTCTTCAAATTACAAAAGGGTTACTTTATAAAGCTAGAAAAAATAATAACAAAATTCATCTGGAGAGACAAATGATCAAAACTCTTCAAAGAAGTAAGGAAAAAAGGGAGCCTAGCAATACCAAATCCCAAACTATACTATGAAGTAGTAATTATTAAAGCCATTTGGTAAAGGTAAAAATAGGCAAGCTGATTAGTGCAACAGATTGAAGCAAATGAACATTGTAGTATGAAGTTCAATAAACCCAGAGACTTCGACTACCAAAGTAAAGGCAAAAACTGTGGGAAACTAGATGGAACTGCTGAAGAAAATTAGTTTTCTGATTCTGATCAGGGAATTCCCGATTTGCAAATCTGTTTCTCATAATGAAACTAATTAAACAGCTATTTGATTACTGGCACTTGGTCTCTGGTCTGCTCTTTCGTCTTTCTCAGGTTAGAGACTGGCTCAGTAAAATCCTGTTAACAAGATTAACAATTCACACTAACTGTGCATAGTTTTTGACCCAGCAATACCACTACTAGGTCTATATCCCAAAAATATCAAAGGAAAAGGTCCTATTTATACAAAAATATTTACAGCAGTTCTTTTTGTGGTGCCAAAGAATTGGAAATTGAGGAGATGCCCATCAACTGGGGAATGGCTGAACAAGCTATGATTTATGACTGTGATGGAATACTATTGTGCAAACAGAAATAAGGAGCAGCATGATCCAAGTTTTTCTCAGAAAAACCTGAAGCCTTATATGAACTAATGCAAAGTGAAGTGAGCAGAACTCAGAAGAACACTGTATACAGTAATAGCAATATTGTAAGAATGAACAACTGTGAAAGACTTAGCTACTCTGATCAAGGCAACGATCCAAGATAATTCCAAAGCACCCATGATGAAAAATGCTATCTATCTCTGGAGAGAGACCTGATGAACTATGAGGGCAGACTGAAGTATTTTTTTTTAGTTTCTTCATTTTTCTTGGGTTTTTTGCATGTGTTTCCTTTCCAACATGGGTAATATGGAAACATATTTTACATTACTTCCACATGTATAATCAGTATCACATTGCTTGCCTTGTCAAGAGGTGGGAGAGGGAGAGAATTTGGAACTCAAATTTTTTTTAAATGAATGTTAAAATTTTTTACATGGAATTGAGGAAGATTTAAGGAAATAAAAATATGTATATTTTTAAAACCATCTCATGACACAATAAGCTCCAAATGTATTCATGATCTAAATTCTAGATGTAAAAGGTTTTGTTATAAATTAGAGAGTGGAAGGAGATCATTAAAAACTTTTTTCACAAACAAAATCAACGGAGCTAATTGCTTTAGAAGAAAAATCCAAAGAAAACAACTAGAAAAAAAAAATCTTCCCTTATCTAGCTCCAACCAGTAGAGACGATGGTAACCAAATGGATCACAGGATTGAGGCACCAATTTTCCACTGCTGAATGTAATAGGACTCTCTTGATCCAAAGGCAGTCTCCAAGGAATCATACTGTGTAATGAGGATAGACTCCTCTAGTTCCAAACTAATCTTCCTACTGACAGAGTTTGTAATAGGAAGAATCTTCACCAATGGGGAAAGAACTGGGATACAGCCTTAAGTCCCAGTAATAGTACACAGAATTAGAAGCATGTGACCTCATTTGAATGGATGCAGCATCAGGACTTCTGGATTTTGGATCTCGACCTCTTTTCTGGTTGATAACAAAAGAAATTATCTCCAGGCATTCCTCCTACTCTTCTTTCTCTCTTTCCACTAGACAGCAGCCTCTTGAATTTGTTCCCTCTCTTCTTTTATCAAGTTTGAGCAAAAGAGACAGCTTGTCATGTTCTTCTCCTTTGCCCTCCTTTCCCTAGGATTGATCAGAGACTCAGCCCTTCTCTCCACTTCTTTCCTCCTCTCTGCTAGAAATTGGAAAGTCTACAAAGCACCATACAGATTAGCTCAACTAGGCTTAGTAGAAGTATCAATCCACTATAATCCTCTTTAAACGAATAATCTGTGTGTCTTGTACTTTAAGGATTATTTTTTAAGGATTCTATTCTATTTTTATGATTTGGGAGTCATTTTTATAGATTTGCACATTCATCATAGTATTAAAAGTTTATGCAATCGCCCATTCCGTGTACCTGATAGTTCAATAGATTATAGATTGGTATGTTCATTATTGAACTAAGGATTCCCCCCACAGTTCATGGACTCAGAGTCCTCTTAAAGTTCTCTTTCTCAAGCAAAATTGTGTACTTATTTTGTGGGGTTCTACTTTCCAGGACCACTATGACAGAGGCCCAAAAAGATCCACAAGTTCTGGCTCCAAAAAGATTTAAGGGTACAGCAGATTTGACAGTTGGTAACAGTCTGCTTAACAGAGAAACAAATTTATAAGATTTTTATGTATCAGAAGACATACATACAAGAGAAGGCAAGATCCACACGGAATCTCTCCTTATGAAATAGTAAAAACTGATGACTCTGTCTCTTCAATTAGCAGATAAGGATCATCAATTTCACCAAAACACAAGGACCTTTTAGTATCAATTAATTCCTTACTTGGGACAAGGCCTAGTTCTGTATGTTTCTAACAGAAAGACTAGCTGGACAAAAGACATGTGCTCATAGGTAAAACAAAATAAATGTGACAGTATCCCATTCTGTTAAAAAGACCAGCAGAAAGACTAAAGCACACATCCCCCTTTTTGGGCCAAAAGAGTAAAGAAAGAATAAGGTGACTGACAGTGAAAATGGAGAATACTTAAAAGGTAAAAATAACTAAAAATAGTGAAGATATTAGAAACACAGAGTACAGGTAGTTGTAACACTGAGTATCTTGGCCACTACTACCAGCAAACAATTGTCCCTTTGTAACCATTTTATGAGGTGACCAGGTGGCACAGTGGATAAAGTGTTGGGCCTGGAGTAAGGACGACCTGAGTTCAAATCCAGTCTCAGATACTTACCAGCTGTGTGACTCCGGGTACCCTATTGGCCTCAAGTTTCTTCATTTATAAAATGAGGTGGAGAAGGAAATGGCAAACCCCTCTAGTATCTTTTCCAAGAAAACCCCAAATGGAGTCACAGAGAGTCAGATACAACTGAATGACTAAACAACAAAAACCACAACAACCATTTTATAATTTCCAGATGAATTATAAGAAAGAGCTATTTAGCTAATCATTAAGTGATAGATTACAATGTTAAATCACTTGCATTCAGTTCATTATAACTGTCAGTTTCAGGAGTTAGAATAAATCTTAAAAAACATCTAGTAGTCTAGTTCAAGCCCTATTTGAATAGGAATCTCCTCCAAAATATACCCACAACTGGTCATCAGTGGCTCTACTTAAAGACTTCCCTTTACAGAAAATCGAATTACCTCCTAAAATGGCCTATTCTACTCTGGAATGTCTCTGTTAGAAAGTTTTCTTATATGAAGCCAAAATATACACCTCCACAACTTCTACCCATTGCTCCTAGTTCTGCCCTCAAAGGTCAAGAGGAATAAGTCTAATCCCCTCTAACAGGTCTACCACCATCAAGACTACCAAAAATTCTCCTGTATGTTACTATAAAAATATTGTTAATTACATTTTCACCAGAAAAAGAATTAACTTATGATTATCTAGACCAATTATACACATGCCTCAAAACCTTTCCATTTAACTAGCTACCATCACTCTGACTGAAAATTGCAAGATCACAGATTTAGAACTGGAGGGACTCCAATCCCCTCATTTGACAGATGAGGAAACTAAAGGCTAGAGAGTATAAGTGATTCGCCCTTAAGAGTCACAAAGACACTATAAAGTTGTAGAACTAATAGAGTAATTATTAGAATAGGAAGTAAGGTCTAGGTTTGCAGCTACTTTTGATAAGCCTCTGTCCCTCTTCTCCAACAACAGCCTTAAAAATAGTTTGATGAAATCACATAATGTCAGAGTTAGGAGTAACCTAAGATTATAGTACAGCAGAAAGAACCCTGTGTCATTTGGTTTCTGACCTCATCATTCAAATGGAGCCATCAAAATTACCAATGACCTCATAATTGTCAAATCTGACAATCTTGTCTCAGTCTTCATTTTTCTCTGCTATCTGCTGCATTTGTTAGTGCTCACCACCCTCTTCTGCAAGATACTCTATTCTTTCCAGTCTCTCCTGACACTATCATCTCATCTCTCCTTTCTGAACTTTTTTCAGATGGAATTTCTAGTTTTCCTCTTAAAACTTTCTGAATTTCTTTGCTAGCTCATAATCCATAGCCTACCCCCTTAACTTTGAGGATATTACCCAAGCTTCTGTCCTAGGCCCTCTCCTCTTTCTACACACTCTAAGTACCATCTCATCAGATCCCGTGGACTTATTATCTCCATTCATACGACTCACAGATGTACAGATACATAGACAGCAATGTGCTGGTAAATATTTTAACTAGCTCTCCAGAAGAAAAAAAAATATATGGAATACTGCATTACTAACATTCAAGTTTAATCTGTTTTACTAACATTTTCTCAATCATTCTTATATCTAGACCATCAACAAAACAATAAATCAGGCCTTGATTTATATCATTTGCAGATTCCCAAGTTGTAAATGCTTACAATGAAAATTCAACAATCAGTAATCAGCTGGCTCCAGCATGCCCCTATTTATAGATATAACCTAAATCTAGACTTAAATTTACAGATACAGACAGAAATAGAGATATATAGACATAGATACTGACATAGATATAGACATAGATCTCCAGCCAGTTTCTCCACAATCTTCAGTCCCATCTATTAGATATTTCAAACTAAATGTTCAAACTAAACTAAATGAGACTTATCAGCTGCACAAGTCCAAAGCAGAACTCATCTTTTCATCAAAAACCCCCCTTCTTCCTCCCCTTCCCTATTGAAGGCACCACCATTTTTCCAGTCTCTCAAGTTCATAATCTTGGTGTTATCCTGGATTCTTCACTCATCTCTCATCCCACCTAGCCCATCAGTTGTCAAATCTTTCCATTTCTACCTCCAGAAAAAACCCTTCTTTCTACTCACACAGCTATCCCTTTAGTTCAGGCCCTTATCACTTCTCACTTATATTTGTGCCTCCTAATTGATCTCCCTACCACACTGGGCATGGAATGAAGATGAACTGAGTTGATACATGGCCTCAGACACTTAACTAGCTAATCATACGACCTTGGGAAAGTCATTTAACCTCTTCTGTCTCCCTGAGTTTCCTCAACTATAAAATAGGGATAATTATAGCACCTACCTTGTAGGATTGTCTTGAGAATCAAATTTGTAAAAAGTGCTTAGCACAGTGCCTGACATATAGTAAGCACTATATTTGTGTGTGCGTGTGTATACACAAGCATATATATATAACACACAGACATACATGTATGTAAATGTTTATTTCCTTCCCTTCCCCCTTGCCACTCCAGTCCATCTTACACACCTCTGCCATAGAGATTTTTCTCCAAGGAAGATCTGATCATGTCAGTCCCCTTCTTAAGCAACTCCAATGGATCCCAAATGCCTTTAGAATCAAATATAAGCACCTCCATTAAGCGTTTTTATCTAATCTCCAACACATTGCTTCCTCTTATTATCCCCTCTTATCTTCAATGTCTCCCTGTCTACTGGTTCCTTCCCTACTACCTTCAAACACGCACGTCTCCCTCAACCTCAAAAAACCCTCATCTGATAATTTCATCCCACTAATTATCATCCTATATCTCTTCTGCCCTCTGTGGCTGAACTTCAGACAGTACAACAGGTACCTCCACTTTCTCTCTTCTCCTTAGCTATCTAAAATCCAGCTTCAGACCTCATTATTCAACTGAAACTGCTCTTTACCAAAGATCTCTTACTTGCCTAATCTAATGGCCTTTTCTCAAAGGTGATCCTTCTTGACCTCTCTGCAGCCTTTGACACCACTGATCACCTTCTCCTCTCCTTCATACTTTCTTCTTCCCAGGCTCTCAGGGCACCATTCACTACTCCTACCTATCAAACTGCTCCTTCTCAGTCTACTTTGCTGGCTCCTCCGTCATGCCCTAAACCCTAGATGTTTAACAGGGCTCCATACTGGACATTCTTCTCCCTCTCTATTCTTCACTCTGTGATCTCATCTGCTCCCATGGATTTAATTATCATCTCAATGCTGATGATTCTCAAATCTACCTAACCACTCTGCTGAACTCCCCCACCCCAGTCTCAGCCCCAACTGCCTTTCAGACATCTCAAACTGAATGTGTAGTAGCTATCTGAAAATCAACATGTCCAAACTATACTCATTATCTTTCCCCCAAACCCTCCCCCCACCTCCTAACATTCCCATTACAACAGAGGGCAATACCATCCTCCCAGTCCTAGGAGATATCCTTGACTCCTCGCTCTCTCTAACCTCCCCATATTTAATCTCTTCCCAAGGCCTGTCAATTTCACCTTTTCAACATCTCTCCAATACAACCCCTTCTTTCCTGATACTGCCACCACTCTGACGGAGGCCCTCTATCACCTCAAGACTAGACTACTGCAATAGCCTAATAGCTGGTCTGCTTGCTTCAAGTCTCTCCCCACTCAATCTATCCTCCATTCAGCCATGGAAGTGATTTTCCTAAAACACAAGTCCAACCATGTAACCCTTCTTCTCTAAACTCAAGTGGTTCCCTATTATCTCCAGGATATTTGGCATTCAAAGCCCTTCATAACCTACCTTTCCCTCAACTTCTTAGTCTTCTAGAACCTTACTATCTGCCACATACCTTTTGATTCAGTGACACTGGCCTCTTTGCTATTTCACTGTTTCACAAACAAGACACTAAATTTCAACTCCAGGCATTTTCTCTGACTGTTCCCCTCTGCCTAGAATGGTTTCCTTCTTCATCTCTCCAGGCTTCTTTCAAGTTCCAACTAAAATCCGATCTTCTACTAGAAGTATTTCCCAACTCTTCTTAATTTTAATGCCTTCCCTGTTAGTTATTTCCTATTTGCCCCGTGTGGATCTTGTTCATACTTATTTGTTTACTTGCGGTCTCCCCCATCAGAGGGTACGGTCACTGAAGGAGAAATCTACCACAAGTCAACCCTTATTGACTTAAGGACCAAGGGGCTCGTCAAAACCTGGTCCCAACCTATCTTTCCAGCATCACTGTACCTACTGTAATCCGCCACCTACCCAAACTGGCTTTGTACACTATGCACTTCCTCATCATCTTTATCTCTTAGAATTCCTTTTCTCTTTGAAGACACTGCTGAAACACCCGAAGCCTTTCCCGATCCTCCCAACTGATGGGGTCCTCCTTCCTATACAACCTTGTTTTCAACTACTTTGTTGCCATTCTATTTATATTTATTCTTTATATACTTGTTTTCTTCTTAATTAAAAGGGAGTAAGCAGGTCCTTGGGAGTAGGAAATATTTCATTCTTTGTATGTGAATTCTTAGTGTGTGAATGGCATATAGTAGGCACTTAATAAATACTTATAGATTGACTGGTTTGGAAAGCAGAAGACCTAATATCTTGGTGTAGCTATTTGCTATCTGTGTGACCTTGGACAAATCAATTCACCTCTCTGAGCCTAGGTTTTCTCAATCATATAGGGGGCAGGGGATGAGAGTTGTACTAGATGACCTGTAGATCTACACTGTAAACCTGAGGTTCCCAAACTTATTTGGCCTACCACCCCCCCCCACCCCCGCTTTCTTGGGCTAGGCAATGGGGTTAAGTGACTTGCCCAGGGTCACACAGCTACTAATTGCAGAGTGTCTGAGGCCAGATTTGAACTCAGGTCTCCCATTATGTCACCTGGCTGCCCCCACTCCCTTAAAAAAATTACTCAGCACCCCCCTGGAAATGTACTTTCTTTAACCTTTTAATGGCCTTTTTAAAAATATGCATCATTTCAAAAAAATATAAAATGTTTTTTAAATGACACATTTTAAATTTAATAATTTATTGTAAATTTGTGGGTTTTTCCCTGCATTGAAATTTTGATGACGAAAGCATCATGTAACCATACAGTACATGCAATTCATTACATGCACATATTCCTGCCTATGCATGCTGGCTGGATTCCACTCAGTGCAGGACACACTTGATTGCCAACACTTGCTTGTTAAGACCTGTCTCTGGACTTGACCACTGATCCCTTATAACTTGCATTTTATGTGTTTATTTAGAAAATAATGTAATCACTACTAATTTAAGTGTCAGACAATAAATGAAACACATAGGAATGGTTTTTCAAAATTTTCTTATTTTCTCTTCTTTCCTTATGCTTCCACCACCCCCTTATTTTTATTCAATGCCATTGCCCCACCCCCATGCACAGGAAATTACTACCGATGCTTGGGGCCCCCCCCCAACGTTGGGAAGGGGGGGGGACTGTATTGCCCACTTTGGGAACCTCAGGTTCTCAGTTTCTGACTGAGGAACTGGTTTTCTGACTCAAACTCAGTTTCTGACTAAGGAAATTGGTCTGTTTGCAAAGAGAGACCCACAGAGGCTAAAATACTTGCCCCAAATCACACAGGATTGAAACCAGAACCCAGTTCTGATTTCCGGTCCATCGTCATTTTAACACTATAACAACAGTAACTGACCCTTATACGGCAATTTAAAGTTGACAAAGCAATTTCCCCACCTCAGAGGCAGCGAGTGAGGAAGCCCTAGACTGTGAGAGCTGCTTCTCCTGCCTTTTATCTGGAATGTCTGCCATTCTCACCCAGCTCTGGCAACGTTGCGGAGTGTTACTAAGACTAAACGCTAAGTTACAAAGTGAACAATAACACCGCAACAGTAACTGAGGTACCTCGCTCAGACTAGTCTCATTCGTCCAGCCAATAGATTGTGTCACCGAAAGATGACTGTAGGCACAAAAAAGGAGAGAAAAGAGAGAAAAGAAAGAAAAGAAAGAAAAAAAAGAAAAGAAAAGAAAAGAAAAGCTATTTCTGCCTGCAGAAATTGAACAATCTTGGGGAAACTGTCCTGAGACTTTCTTTATCCCTGTCTCTTATTTCCTCTAAGGAAAACCTAGGACCAATTTTCCAAAAAGTTAAAATATTTAGAAAATAGAGAGATGAAAAAGGAGAGGAGCCCACCCGCCCCAACTCCACCAAATCCAAGGCGCCCCCACCTCCCCGCACCAGAAGATGCTCCTCCTACTCCCCAGCCTCGCCCCCTCCCTCCCCCGGGCTTCTTCGCCGACTCCAGCAGCCCCCTCCCCTTCCCCACCCGTTACCTCAGCAGGTGTCAGCCGCCCCCACAGATGTCCTCAGGCTGCAGTCCCGAAGGGCCTAACCTCCAAACTAAACCGAACCACCTAGCCCAGCTGGCCCCCGGCATAGAGAGATGGGTGGAGGGCGTAGTAGAAACACTTTGCTGGGGTGAGGGCGGGGTGGGGGGGAGGGGTGCAGCGTTGGGGGCTGGGGGCGGACGGAACTCGGCGGCTTCTAGGACCGCGGGATCAGAAAGAGAAAGGAGTCAGGCTAAGGGGCTGGGCCCAAGGGAGGAGAAGTTTACAACGGCCACTTCCGGTCGGTGGAGAGAGGCTGGGCTCCCTCCCTGTCCTCCCCCAGCCCCGCCTCTCCCCGCTCCTTCCCCCCGCGCCCCGTCCCCAGCCTCCCCATCTCTAGGATACGTGCGCACGGAATGCGAGGCTCTGATTGGAAGACCGGGAGACCGGGAGGGAAGCGCGGCCTCCGGGGAGGAAGGCGGAAAGCTGTCGAAGCTGCGCTTGCGCCTGCGCGCAGCGGCCTCGGTGCCCCGGCCCCGCGCTCGCGAGGCGCCTCCGCCTTCCCACGCACCTGCTCGGACTGGGAAGAGAGGGCAGGCCCCGAAAGTTTGAATGTGGGTGGACAGAGTGAAAAACTTCGCCTCACTTTCCTCCTTGATCAGAGATCTTTCCGTAGGCTTTAAGTTCCATTCCGGCCACCCCGTCCCCGGCCCTAGTTATTGTTCGGTCATCAATGAGCTCAAATATCAATAGCTCCCTGAGTCTAGTCTAGTTGAGATAACACATAAGTCAGTTCACATCTCTCAATGATGTAGGGTTCCCTTGCCTTTCCGACTTTATCCACTCATTTTTTTTTTCTTTTTGCTGAGGCAATCGGGGTTAAGTGACTTGCCCAGGGTCACGCAGCTAGTAAGTTTCAAGTGTCTGAAGGCGTATTTGAACTCAGGTCCTCCGGATTCCAAGGCCGGAGCTCTATCTACTGCCACCTAGCAGCCCCCTTATCCACTCTTGCAGGTACTCCTTGCCATTTCAACAGTCAATAAGCATTTATTAAACGTCTCCCACGTACCTGGCACTGTGCTAAGTGATAAGGATACAAAGAAAGGCAAAAATCTGCTCGAAAGGGGCTTACAATCTAACGGAGCGACGGGGTGCAGACAACTAAGTTATATGTGATATATTGGAGACAACAAATGGAAGGCATTATCAATAAGGGGGGGGTCAGGTTTCTCCCTTCAGGTGGGATTTTAGCTGGGATTTGAAGGAAGCGAGGAGGGAGAGCATCGCAGGCGTAGGGGACAACCATTGAAAACGCCCGGGAGTCTGGAGATGAGTGCCCCTGGATCGGTACAGTATGGGGGGTGGAGTATTAAGGTGTAATTAGACCGCAGAGGTAGGAAGTGGCCAGGTGGTAAAGGGCTTCGAATGTCAAACAGAGGACAGATATCTTCCCACTTATGTCTTCCAGCCTCCCTGCCTTTATTCCCCAAGTACCTCCGAAGCTCTCCTTCCATCGGGAATGTGTTGAATTCTTACCCACTTTGTAAAGGGCCAACTAGAATGCCATCCCCTCCGCAGGGCCACTAAGGTTCCGTTCATGCCTCGATTTATGATTCTGTGACCTTCCACTCCCCCTTGTCAGTAACACCTTCCCCACCTTGGAAGTCAAATTGCACTTCATTTTGAACCTTTCTAATGCATCAAAATATAGCAATCTTTGTGTCCTGTTCTCTAATGGAGGGCAGTTTTTACATCTAAACTTTGTGTCTCCCTTAGTGCCTAACAGCAATAAGCACAGGAGATGAAAAATGCATCTTGAATGAAAGGATCAAGTGCCCTTTCCATTCCTCTCCCCTCCATTCCCTTTCCTAATTCACCCCACAACCTCTACCTTAAATTTCTATTCTTTCTCCCTCCCTTGCCTTCCCTTCCCCAGCCTTCTATGTGCTTTCCAACCTCAAGCAAAGAGAAGACTGTGAAGGATTATTTTTCTTTATAAACTTTAATAACAACCATTGGAAGTAAGTGATCCAAGTAAAAGGTGCTTCTTGGAATAGAAATATTACCCACAAACTGCCCTTCCACAAACATTTTTCAAAACGAGGAAGATATGCAACAGGTCTCCAAACAAATTCAAAACCTCTTTTGTTCTTCTGTAGGGGAAAGCTGATAGGGGTAATGGAGGGGGAACAATAAGTGATAGTCAGGAAGTTGGTGGGCAATTTAACCATCTCCACCCCCTAGGTGTTAAATTCAAAGTGTTGTTATTATGTTGATTATATTCAATAGAACTCCTAAGCTCAGGTGACTTCCCCACCTGAGGAATGCCAGTAGTCCTTAAAGTATTGAATTGCAGATGAAGTCCAAGAGACCAAAACCTGCATTATTTTGGTAGCTGGAAGATCTTAAATAATTTGTTCTCAATATCAAATTCAAAAACAAAACAAAACTTTTGAAATCTCATTCACCTATATTACAGTTAGGGGAAAAAATAGCTTCGTGTTGCCTCATGGAGATGAAGATAAAAAAAAGAATGTGACTGCTCCCGTGTCTGTAGTGTTTGAAGACTAACAAACTATTTCCTCACAACAACCCTAGGAGGCACATTAGTGCCCACTTTACAGATAAACTGAGACAGAAAGTTCAAAGAGCTAGAAAGTGTAAGAGTTGGAGTCTGAATATGGGTCTCCTGAATTGTGCTAGGCTCCGGAGATAACCACAATGAAACCATCTTTGTTCTAAAGGAATTTACGTTTTAAGTGAGAGGAGGAGGGGAAAGAGAGAGCAAGACACCAGTTATTGTATAAATATACACAATATAAAGATAAATACAAGGTAACTTGGGAGAGAGGGGCATTAGCTGTTGTGGGGATCAGGAAAGACTCCAAGTAGAGAGTGACAAGGACGGCTTCTAGAAGGAAGAGAGGGATTTTATGAAACAAAAGGGAAAAGGGAGTGCATTCCAGGCCACTCAAATTCCAATTCAAAGTCAGAGATAAAGTGCTGGGAGGAATAGAAAGAAGGCCAATTTGGTGGATAGCCATGGGGGGGGGGGGGTGTTAATGTCCAATGAAGGTGGCCTGATAAGTCTAGGACCAGGTTGTGAAAAGCTTGAAAAGCTAAACAAAGGAGTTTCTATTTTATCCTAGAGAAAATAAGTTTAAAAAGAAGACTCAGAGACTATGAAAAAAGCAACAAATATTTTTCCTGAGCCTACTATATGTAAGAATTATGATAAGCAGGAATCTGATTTTTTTTATTTAATCCAAAAAGTTTTTTGTAAGAAATCATTAAGCTAGTCTATTCAAAGGCCATTGAATGTAATTACCACTATAAAACAGATTTTTTTTTCAGAAGAGCTTTTGTCATTGTGCATACACTGAAATTTTATCTATGCTTTTGAAGTTTCAAATGAAAAGTTTGTATTATTGGAGGCATAGGTTGACTGTTGATAATACTTGTCTTTCAGATAATTATGAGCCTACAAGCTTAAAAGCTGTTCTTAGATTGCAGGCTCTCCCAGTTTTCTTTTGAATCACCTGCAGGGTAATTTCAGACAAAAGCATCCAGCATGGTGCTTTCTTAAAGGAGAAGGAAAGAACATGGAAGACTGAGGCATGGTATTTTTTCTACCCTGTATCTGCTTTAGATCCTCTTTTCCATGTGAATTAAAGATAAAACACAAGAAATATATTCTGGATTTTGTAATGTGAAGAAAAATTAAAATAGTTATAGCAAAAATAAAACTTTTAGGGCAGCTTATAAAATAAAAGGATGATTCTCCTTTGAGATAGATACCATGGAGGAAAATGTTTAAAAATAGAAAAAAAAGATTTGAAACAAAATAATGCTAAATATATATTATTTACTAATGTGACCTTCCAGAAATTTCTGTCTTCCTTGATAGCCTTATTCCCCAACTTTCCCAATTCTTATTTAGAGCACCATTAAATCTGAATAATCAGCTCTAGAGGGGTCACAGATGATCCTTTCTCTTTGTAGCTAACTGCCAAATCCAATTGAGCCATTTCTCCATATTTTCCACGAGGTTTTTGAAGCACTGTATATAGCTGACCTTTGTCCTTGATATTTCTTACTAGTCTTTGCATCCTCTCTCTGCAGGCCCTTCCTACTCCTGTTCACTAAGGTTCTGTTCTCACACTCCTGTCACTTCTCTCTATACTATACATTAGAGACTACATTCACTCTGGTATTTTATGACTTCTTCGTCACCAACCTTGATTTCTCCCCTGAGTTCCAAATTTCAATTGCCTTGTAGATTTTTCAACCTGAAAGGTTCAAATATGATTTCAAAATCAGCAAGTCTGAAACAAATCCACCACCACAACTAACAAACAAAACAGTTGTTGCGGTGAGGAAAGTAGTGGCAATAACACTGGATTTATTTAGATTCTTTAGGACCAGAGTTCAAAGCCTTCTAGGCTATTTACTACCTATGTGACCTTGAAAAAATCACTTACCACCAAGGGGCTACTCTTCTTTCTATGTAAAATAAGCAGAGGAGGTGATTACTTAATAGTCCCTAAATTTCCTTCCAGCTCCAGAAGCTAGGACTACAATTTCTGTCTTAATTACCTAATCATTCTCTCAGTCATCCCGGCTCTTCCAAAGCATCTGACTCCTCCCTTACTCTGAATCTCTACACCTGGTCAGTAGTCCATTTCAGAATGTCCCTTCCTTTCCATCAACACTACAGCCTGAACTTTTGAA
This sequence comes from Vombatus ursinus, assembly GCF_900497805.2. NCBI lineage: Eukaryota > Metazoa > Chordata > Mammalia > Diprotodontia > Vombatidae > Vombatus > Vombatus ursinus. The sequence goes on from NW_020954548.1 coordinate 14,324,952, forward strand.
GGAATACCTGTAAACTTGTTCAGTTTACAAGTCTTTCAGTGCTGAGCCACAAATGTCCCTAAAAGTTACCTGGGGAACCCAGAATCATGCATGCTCCCTGTGGTTCAACCCTTACTATGTTTAATCATAATAATAATGTTTAATGAAACCAAACCACACATCAACAGTGTAATAACATAAGCATGCAACATTTCATGCTATAGTTCTCCACCTCTTCAGTGAAAGGAGGTGCATTTTCTTGTCTCTTCTATGGAACCAAAATTAGTCATAATTATATAATTTTCAGTTTCATTTGTTATTTCCATTTATATTTTTAAAATCATTCGATATATTTGTTTTTCTGGATCTGCTTATTCCATTTTGCATAAATTCATATAAGACAACTGTGGTAAGAGAATTTTTCTGTTTCAGCTTTATGACCGCCATTTCCCTAAGATAGTAACATAAGTATCTGGAGCTTGAAAAATTTAACTGACATCAAAGTTGAGCACTAGCGGTTAATTAGTGATAAGAAAATAACCGACTCTCTTTATTACCTTTATTTGCTTAGGATAAGCATGTCAAGTAACTAAATAGATATAGTTCTTGTTTTAATGGTTAGTCTACAGATTCTCTAGTTTTATCCATGACTGACTTTATCCATCACTGAGTAATGCATAATTTTACCTGATGCAGATCTTCCCCTTCTGTTACCTGTTTTTGATGTGCAAATCTTTACCTGCCTCTTTTACCCTCTCTAAAATTTCCATGGTATTCATCCTGCTGATGTAATTAAAACCTACCTAAGGAAGCTCAAAATGGCTACTCAGGACCCAGTAGGCTGGGTCTATACTGAGAGTATGGACCAGTTTAATAAATTGGTCTAATTAACCAGTTATTAAACTGTTTCTTCATGTTGATAAGTACGATTGGCAGTAATACCTATCAATACATCTTTGGACAATTTTTATGTCACTCCCACATCTATCTGAATTCCTCATTTTCAACAATTCTTATGGTACAATAACATTCTATTACATTTGTCAATTATAATTTGGCCATTCTCCGATCAATGAATCCAGACTTTATTTTCTGGTTCTTTACTACCACAAAAAGTGCTACAATGATTGTCCTGGTATGTTTGGGAACTTCTGTCTTCGATGAACTCAGGGTAAATGGGTCTAGCGGTGGATCCCGAGGCAATATTTTAAAAGGGAACCATAGGACTCAGAGCTCGAATGGATGTTAGAGATCATGTGGTCATCTCTCTTACAGAAGAGGAAACTTAGGCCAACAGAGAAACTCATAGATCACACAGGTACTAAGTAGCTGAACATAAATTTGAACTCGGGTCCTATGAATCCAGATCCAGGCCTCTTCCCCCAGACTATACTGCCTCCAGCTTGTTAACCTAAATGAATCTCTACTTGTTTGAATATATACGGGAGATTATTTTCTTCGGAAGGATCATAGAAGTAGTACTGGTTGAGACCATCAGACTCAAACCTCTTAATTCATAAAGAGCAAGAGGGCCAAAAGTGTGTTTTGTCCAAGTTGGAATTTGAACCCATGTCTTTTGACTCCAAATCTAGTACTCTAACCCTACAGAAAACTGAGTAAAACCCATAGAAGCAATATTGCAGCTACATACTACCTAGTCCTCCTCCAACACAGATACCTCTATAGCTATTCTAAATATCTCATGCATATATAAATATGTATGTGAATTATATGGGTACATGATCATATTTTCCTTTCCATTTGCATATATTGATATGAAGTTATAACTGAATCTCTTAATGATTTATGCTGCTCTAATTTTACATATTGTGGAATATTTAACTGCAATGAAAAGAATGAAATTCTTCGTATCAGGATTCCACTTAAAAAAAAAAACGCCATTCCCCAATTGATGGGCATCCTTTCAATTCCCTGTTTTTTGCCATGCAAAAAAGAACTGCTATAAATATTTTTGCATGTATAGATCTTTTCCCTTTTTCTTTGATCTCTTTAGGGTACAGACCTAGCAGTGGTGTTTGTTGTTGTTGTTTGTTGTTAGAACCAATGACCTCAGAAAGGTGATGTCTTGACTTGCAAGTGAGTTTAAGTGAGGCAGGTGCAAAGTGACCAACCTCACAACCTCCTCTCCTCCAGAGTCATCAGATATAGATCAGGAGGACTGGAGGTGGCTCTGAATGCATTGGGGGACCTAAGCCTTTTTAAGCTAAGGTCTTTCCCAGGTCTCAGTTTGTCTGAGGCAACACCCATTCAGTGATTAAGGCTAGGTAAGAAATGATGCAAAAAATGGCCTCTTTTATCTAATAAAAAAAAAAAAAATCAATCTAGGAGGGGAAGATCCTCAGGGTTTCTGACCAAAACAGAAACAATCGTTATTTACACTCAACTCTGAGCCATCAAAACCCAAACAGTGACCCAGTAAGGCTTGGGCTGGTACCTATTGTTGGCCAATAAGTGAGAGCCAGAGTGATTTGGGTTTAAGGCGTGGTTTTTTTTCAAAATGATAGAATAAATAAGTAGGGAAGAGAAAAAAAAAAGAAATCTACCCTGTAAACCCAAAGATTGTGAGGTTTCAGTGATCAAAATTTATATAACTTTGGGCAGAGCACCCACAGATAAGGAATGATTCCCTATATGGATAGAGGGAGAGGAGGGAGAGGAAAGAAGGAAGGAAGGAGCAACATTGCCCAACTGGAACTGGCCAGTTAAGCCCCAGTGGGGCAGCTACTACTACTCTGTCTTGCTACAGACCTACTAATGATACTGCTGAGTCAAAAGGTATATAGCCCTAAATTGCTCTCTAGAATAGTTGGATCAGTTTACAACTCCACCAACAATACATTTGTGTCCCAATTTTTTCACATCCCCTGCAACATTTGTCATTTTCCTTTTCTGTCACATTAGTCAATCTGATAGGTATGAGGTGGTACCTCAGGGTTGTTTTAATTTTCATTTCTCTAATCAATAGTCATTTAGAGCATTTTTTCACATGACTATAGAGAGCTTTGATTTCTTTGAAAACCAACTGTTCATATCCTTTGATCATTTCTCAATTGGGGAATGACTTACATTCTTATAAATTTGACTCAGTTCTTTATATATTTGAGAAATGAGACCTTTATCAGAGATACTTGCTGTAAAAAATTTTTTTTTATATATAAGATATCATCAAGGCCTTGTATGAGCAGAAACATAGTTAGAATGAGGGATGGCAGATGAAGAGCCTGAATCTTACACTGGTACTCATATAATTTCTATAAACTACAGCATTTGTCATACCAAAGTCACTTTCAAATGAATGAGTCTGCATCTCTGCTACTGCTAAGCTAAGTCAGGCAGGTTGTCTAGTCTCTTTCATCTAAAAGTAGGAAAGGATAGACATACACAACTGAAAGAGAATCAACATGCACTCACAGGCCACATGCCCTGTTGGAATATGAAATCCTAAAATCTTTCCTCACCATGGGCTCAGTCTTTTGCTCCTCACTTGAGCACAGCCAAGCAGGAATGAGGACCAATCTCACTTTGGATGGTTACTGCTTTTTAAATGCACCCCAGTTCCAATCAAATCAACCAATCAAAAGACCATCTCTTGGTTAGCACACCAGAATCAGTTATTGAAAATCTGTGCATGCTCCAAATCAAGGAGCAGAGCATTTCCATTACATGTCATCATGCCTTTCTAGAAGCAAGCTTGTATCTTCCGTGTAAAGAACACATCAATTAAGTGCACTGAGCATGTTTACAAACCTTCAATTATATGTATATGTATTAATCATATATTTCTAAAAATACAAGAAACTTCTAAATTTATACATCTGCATTTCATGTAAGCCATCTTAACCTTCTCTGTATCATTACAATTTTAGGAAATGTCCTACTAGACTGGAGGTGACCTTTGGTTCTCAAAGGCTATACCAATAGACCAGAAGTTTTCTAACATATTGGAAAGGCTTTGAGTATGGCCTGGCAGCAGACTATGTCTATTTTTCATAGAACCAACCTAGTTAAGTAGAAAAATACCCATTCCCAATAGGCTGGATGCTTGGTGAGAAACCTTTTTCCATAGCAACCCATGAAACAAAGAGAAATGCAAAATTATCCTTAGTCCTCAGCAGCCAACTTAAGCTTTGGCAGAGTCTCTAGAGGGTGCTTCTGCTGGCCTGGGTCCAAACGGTCATTCTTTTATTTTTAAGTCTTTCTTATTTTATTTTTTTTCTCAATTACATGTAAAAAATTTTTAATGTTGGTTTTTTAAAAATTTGAGTTCTAAATTCTTTCCCTCCGTCTCTCCTCTCCCCCCTCCCTGTGAAAGCAAGCAATTTGATATAGATTATACATGTGCAGTCATGCAAAACTTATTTCCATATTAGCTCCGTCGCAAAAGAAAACACAGATAGACAGCTGGCCTTGAACTAAGCCAGAAAGTCCTCTTAGGGTCACATACTGGCTGTGTGATCCTGGGCAAGTCATTAACCTCTCAGTGAATGGATGAATGAATGAATGAATGAATGAATGAATGAATGAATGAATAAGAAAGAATTTAAGTGCCTATGTCGACAAAGCATTATTCTATGTGCGAAGTATACAAACAGAAAATGCTCTCAAGGAGTCCATATTGTCATGGAGGAGAACACAGATATATACAATTTCAGTTGCAAGTGTGGAGAGTGACAACTTTGGTGCTTCCATAGCAACCTCTAGGGGAGCTAAGTCATAGACTGAGGAGCTCACTTCCAATAAAGTATGAACAGGGAGAATTTTTAGTGATCTGCACTGAGTCTCTTACTATTCTGGCACAGTTAAATAATTGCTATCTATACTTAAAATACAAGTTGGTATCCCTTCTCCAAGAGAAGTTAAAGGGGTTCAAGTACACTTTTCTGCTCTCTTGGTTATCTGGGACAATGTTTTTCTCCCATTAAAACTAACTCACTCTCTCTCTCTCTCTCTCTCTCTCTCTCTCTCTCTCACTCTCCTCTCTCTCTTTCTCTGTCTCTCTCTCTCTCCTCTCTCTCTTTCTCTGTCTCTCCTCTCTCTCACACACACCCACATACACACACACACACACACACACACGGTTTCTATTGTGAAAATCAAGAAGAAAAAGTATCTGAAGAGGTAGAGATGAATGCACACTTAGGCAGGGGGTAGGAGGTCAGAAAAAATGTCACACAAGGGAGAAAGGAATGAAAAAAGAACCACTGAACACTTGGATCTAAGAAACAAATTGGAGTATTTTACAAAGGGGAAGTATTTAAGAGTAAGTCGAGATTGAAAAAAAGTCCTAGTCCTCCCTTATATTGGTTATGTGACCCAGAAGTCTACAAAGAGGAGGGAACAGGATGCTCTGAGGAGGAAGCAACTGCTTATTTTATTAAGAATGGAAATGGGAACTCACAGGTACTGACTGCCAAGTGAAATATTTAAGAAGGGTGAGAGAAAGAAGAAATGATTAGTGATAGTTGGAGACTCTTTGCTGGGAGGTACTAAGGCAGCTACCTATTTATAGATCTGATAAAACAAAGAAAGGTCAGCTATCAATCAAAAGGTTAGGTGTCAATCAATAAGCATTTCCATTTAACATTTTAATTTATTATTTATTTATTTTTAACATTCTTTTCTTTTTAAATTTTGATTTTCAGGTTATCTCCCTCCCTTCATTTCCCTCCCTTACACTCCCTCACCATTCACTAAGAAGGCAAGCAATATTCCCCAATTGATAAATGGTCAAAGTATATGAACAGGCAGTTCTCAGACGAAGAAATTAAAACCATCTGTAGTCATATGAAAAAATGCTCTAAATCACTATTGGTTAGAGAAATGCAAATCAAAACAATTCTGAGGTACCACATCACACCTATCAGATTGGCCAAGATGACGAAACAAGAAAATGATAAATGCTGGAGAAGATGTGGGCAAATTGGAACACTAGCATTGTTGGTGGAGTTGTGAAATGATCCAACCATTTTGGAGAGCAATTTGGAACTATGCCCAAAGGACTATAAAAATGTGCATACCCTTTGACCCAGCAATACCACTTCTAGGGCTATATCCCAAAGAGATCATACAAATGGGAAAAGGACCCAAATGTACAAAAATATTTATAGCAGCTTTTTTTGTGGTGGCAAAGAATTTGAAATTGAGAGGATGCTCATCAACTGAGGAATGGCTGAACAAGTTGTGGTATATGAATGTAATGGAATACTATTGTGCTATAAGAAATGATGAGCAGACAGACTTCAGAAAAACCTGGAAAGACTTGTATGGTCTGCTGCTGAGTGAAGTGAGGAGAACTAAGAGAACGTCATACACAGTAACAGCCACGTTGTTCGATGACTAATATTGATAGACGTAACCCTTCTCAGCAATACAAGGATCTAAGACATCTCCAAAGGCCTTGTGATGGAAAATGCTATCCACATCCAAATGGAATTTGAATGCAGATCAAAGCACACTATTTGCTATTTTTTTCTCTTCTGTTGAGTTTTTTTTTCCTCTTGCTGGTGGTTCTTCCTATTAGTTCTAATTCTTGCAACATCACTAATGTGAAAATATGTTTAATAGGAATGTATATGTATAGCCTATATCAGATTGTGTGCTATCTTGGGGAGGGTGGTGGGGAGGAAGGGGGAGAAAAATTTTAAACTGAAAAGTATATGGAAGTGATTGTTGATAAATCAAAATAAATTAATAAAAAAATGAAAAAAAGAAGGCAAGTGATATAATATCAATTATATGTGGAAATCATGCAAAACAGATTTCTATATTAGCCATATTAGAAAAAAAAACAAGAAAAATGAAGAAAGTGAGAACATTATGTTTCCATTTGCACTCGGGGCTCATCAGTTCTCTCTCTGAAAGTGGATAGAATTTTTTCATTATGAGTCCTTTGGAACTGTCTTGGATCAGAATAGCCAAGTCTTTCACAGTTGATCATCATTACAGCATTGCTGTTACCCTGCACAGTGATATCCTGGTTTTTCTCACTTCATTTTGCATCAGTTCCTATAGGTCTTGCCATGTTTTTTTCTGAAACCACCCCACTCATCATTTCCCACAGCATAATAGTACTCCATCACAATCATTTGCCACAGCTTGTTCAGCCCATTCCCCAATTGACAAGCATTCCCTTGATTTCCAATTCTTTGCCACCACAAAAAGAGCTGCTATACTTATAAGTCCTTTTCCTTTTCCTTTGATCTCTTTGGGGGTACAGACCTAGTAGTGGTATTGCTGGGTCAAAGGATATGCCCAGTTTATAGCCCTTTGGGCATAAATCCAAATTGTTCTCCAGAATGGTTGGACCAGTTCACTACTCCACCAGTAATTCATTAGCTTACCCATTTTTCCCTCAGCCCCTTCAGCATTTGTCATTTCTGACAGCTTTGAGGTGGTCCCTCAGAGTTATTTTAATTTGCATTTCTGTAATCAATAGTAATTCAGAGCATTTTTTCATATGACTATAGATAGCTTTGATTCCCTGTTCTGAAAACTGCCTTTTTATATCCTTTGACCATTTATCAATTGGGGAATGGCTCTTATTTTTATAAATTGACTCAGTTCTATACTTAGTATATATTTGAGAAATTAGGCCTTTATCAGAGAAACTTGCTGTAAAAATGTTTTGATAATACTTCATTGTCTAGGGTACCTAATTAGATCTATTTTTTTTTCAACAAGAATTTCTTAAGCATTTACTATTTTCCAGGCATTTTGCTAGGTGCTATGAGATACAAATAAAAAGAATGAAACAATTCCTATTCTCAAGGAGTTTATATTCTAATGGTGGACACAAGGGATGACAGAATTAACTGAGAATTATCAAGATGGATGGCTCTTACCTACTCCTAGTGATTTCTATGGGCACAAATAGTACTGCATTATGAAGTTTGGAGCAAGAAACCAAGCATGTTAGGAACATAGTTGGGTGTTTTCATCACTGCTTCCTATGAAAGCAATATCCTAATGCAAGAGAGTAAATTTGACTTTATTTCTATAAGTGAGACTTGATTCATTCAGACCCGTGACTAGAATATAGCTTTTGAAGGGCGTGTTATTTTTAAGGAAAAAAAAAACAAAAACAAAAACAAAGCCATAATGGGGCAGGGGAGGGATTGTACATTAAAACATAGGTAAGAAAATCCAGAAACCAGGGAAGGAAGTATAGTAAATATATTCTCAGAGATCCTTCTTGGTTGAACTCCCTCTATTTCCAAGAATCTATTATTTCTGTATTTTTAGAAACTGAATGCCAGCTCTTGGTTTTTGATACATACTATTTACAAATAACAGGTAAATTTATTCCTATGCTTTTCAGTGTTTTTTTTTTTACAGGAACAATATTTTCTGAAATACTTTTCTGTATTCATTCATATAATGATGTGATATCTATTTTGTTATTAATATGATTATAATTTTCCTGATATTCAACCAACTTTGCATTCATGGTATAAATCCCACCTGATGACTTCCAGCTAAGATGGCTCCCTGAATGAGAGGCAGACCATATGTCTCCAACATATGAACTGAAGTAAAACCCTGAAATTTACAATGAACCAAATAAGGATCAAGAAATCCAATGAAAAAATTTAATAAGTGATTATTTTCACTCCAGAACTTCACAAGAAAGTCAGCCAGAAGCCCAAGGGCAATTGAAAAGTCAGCTGACAGGCCAGACATATATGTGGTCTGTTAAGTCTTTGTGTTGGGGCAGCAAGAGTAGAGGGCATAGAACGATCAAATGAGCAGCGGCTCCAAGGTCGGAGGAGCTGGTTCATTTCTGACTCTCACTATCTTAATGGTATTTGTCAAGTTATGCAGCCTCCTTGAGCCTTGGTTTCCCCATCTATAAAATGAAGACACTGAACAAATGGCCTGTGAAGGACCTTCCAGTTTCAGATCCATGACCCCATTTGCCAGACCTGCAACAGTAATCATTCTTAAGCAATAGAAAATAGTGGTCTGGTATTTGATGAATCCAGTAACACAGCTGGGAGAAGGGCTCCCTCACTGCCACAAACAACTGGGAAAACGAGAAAGTGAGTGGACATAAACTAATTTTAGATAGACATATTATATTATAAACCACAATAATCCAATGACCCATTCCACTTTTGGGCAGCTATAATTGTTAGGAAGTTTTTCCCTGACGTTGTGCCTGTTTCCCTGTTTGCACCTTCCCTACATTGTTCTTGGCTGTGCCCTCAGAGGTCAAACAGAATAAGTCTAATTCTTTCTCTACAGAACTCTTGAAATACCTGAAGACAGCTATCCTGTCCTCCTAAGTCTTTCATTCTTCAAATTAAAACATACCTGTTCATTGAACCCATCCTTATATGTCATGGACCCCAAATGGGATTTATACCAAGAATGCATATAAGGATGTCATGGACCCCAAAAAGGTCTTTCACCATCCATATAACCCTCCACTTCTAAATGTTCACCAACTCTTTAATGATCCATTCTAGAATTTTCCCAAGAATCAAAGTCAAGCTCACTGGTCTATGGCTTATTATAGGCTCCATTCTATGACCCCACCCCACCCCACACACCTTTTTTTTTTTATTTGGGACGTTCATTATTCTTCCAATATTGTCATAGTTCTTCCATTTTCCGTGATCTTCCAAATATTATCAACAGTGGCTGAGCAATCATATCTGTCCTTTTTTTTTTTTGGTGAGACAACTGGGGGTAAGTGACTTGCCCAGGGTCACACATCTAGTGAATGTTATGTGTCTGAGGTCGGATTTGAACTCAGGTCCTCCTGACTCCAGGGCCAGGGTGCTCTATCCACTGCACCACCTAGCTGCCCTGATTCTGTCCATTCTTTTAGCATCCAAGTATGTAGCTTGTCTGGATCAGATACCTTGAATTCATCAAGAGAAGCTAGGTATTCTCTTACTCTTTCCTTACCCTGAGTAGTATCTGCTAGGTGTTCTCTTACTATTTCCTTACTTACCTGTTAGCCATATCTATTGTAAAGGTCCTTATCCTTTGAAGAGAAAGCAGGGGAAAAAAAGGATTCTGTTTTCTCTCTATTGTCAAATATCATTCTCATTCATATCAAGCAAAAGGTTTTATTTCTTTTTGATCTTCCTTTTCTCTCTAGCTTTTAAAAAAAAATACTAGCCCTTTTTTGGTTGTCCTTGGTTTTTCTTGCTACCTGGTCCCTTCATAAAGGCTTGCTGATTGATTCTATGATTCACAATCATTCAGCATCACTGGGAGAATATTTGTATTACAAAGCTAGACCTTTGCAACAAGGAGTAACTTAGAATCATTGAAAAGTTTACACAATATTCCAAATATGGTACAGTTCAGTCTTCTCCTTCTTCTCAGTTCTGGGTCCAGACCCAGTTCATTTACCTTTTGTAGCACTTTTCATGTATAAAATGGAGCAACTCAATTGCTATTCATCCACCCCTATCTTGTCATCTGAGCAATACATTTGTGATCCATTTGGGTTTTCCTGTGTGTATAGCTAGGTTATTTCTTTCAAGTGACTGGTCTGAACTGAAGAAACTTTGTAGTGTTCTGGTGCTTGGTGTCTTTAGTACCATATTATCTAATTTTTTTCCCTCTTAACCCCATACCACTGAACCAAAAAGAAAAAATAAAACTCTTGTAACAAATATGGATAGTCAAACAAAACAAATTACCATATTGACCAATGTCCACAGATGTGTCTCATTCTGCATATTTAGTCCATCACCTCTTGGTCAGGAGGTGGGTAGCATTATTCATTTTTAAAAATACATTTTAAAAATACATGTAGTTTGTTGCTGTATCATCAAAATTTCTTCCAATTTACCCATTCTGTCTCCAAAAGCTATTCCCTAAAACAAGGAATAATTTTATGGAGGGGAAAAAAGAAGAAAAATTAGCAAAACTGATTAATACATCAGAAAAGTCTAGAAATGTAAGCGGTGTTCCACAAGTGGATCTTCTACCTCTTCAGAGGGGTGAGGAGGGATTATCTTCTCACATCTCTTCTTTGGTGCCATTGCTTGTTCTTTGTAATTTTGCAACATTTACTTTTGATGGTTTTGAGGCTGTTCTTTTCATGTACTTTGCAATCATTGTGTATGTTGTTTTCTTGTCTCTGCTTAATTCACAATGCATCAGTTAATGCAAATCTTTTCATTCTTCTCTATTTCCATCATCTCTTTTCTTTTATTTTTTTCTTTGCGTGTGTGTGTGTGTGTGTGTGTCTGTGTGCGCATGCGAGCGCACAAGACACAATTGGGGTTAAGTGACTTGCGCACGGTCACACAGCTAGGAAGTGTCAAGTGTCTGAGGCCAGATTTGAACTCAGGTCCTCCTGACTCCAGGGCTGGTGCTCTATCCACTGAGTCACCTAGTCACCCCCATCATCTCATTTCTTACAGAATATTACTATTCTATCAAATTTATGTCCCACAATTTGTTTATCTATGCTCCAAATAATGGATATCTACTTTGTTTTAAATTCTTTGGGTTTTTGTACTCTGAAATCATAGTCAAACATTACATTAAACAGAGTTCTTGGGTCTTTCTAAATCACTTCCTTTTATGAAGATAAGAGGACCATTTGTAAGACCTTAAAATTAAGGCATTTCTTTTGTGTTTGAATTCTGTGGAAAATATTCTCTGTAACAGTAGCAAACACCTAGGAAGGCAGCATTGCACAGAGGAAAGAATGCTGGTTTTGGAGTCAAAGAACTTGGATTAATTTCTACACTTTGATACATTCTACTTGTGTTATAAGCTTAGGCAAATCACTTGGCCTTCCTGAGCCTCAGTTACACCTGCAAAATTGGGAGGTTGAACTGGATGCCTTATGAAGTCCAATAGAGCTGAAGATCTATGATCCCATGATCTAATATTTCCCTTGGTGCTATTTATGCCTTGCTTAACACTTAGAAGAATTTTGAACAAAGCTAACTCTGTGGTATGACCATTGAATGGCTTTAATATAAGCATGACAGAAACTTTAAAGGTACATTTTATATTACTGAAACAATTAAAAATATACAAACACAGGAAATTTTATGTTCTCTGCATTTCTTGGTCACTTGAAAATATGTCGTTATACAGAATCACCTATGAAAGTCTGTCTGTTTTGCATATTTGTTACAAGGATTTGCTTTTTTTTTCCCCCAGTGGGTAAGTGATATGTGTTTGGAGGGGATTTTTGGGTAGCAAAAAAGAAAAAAGAAGTGGGTATTGAAGCATCCTTTTGAAAAATCTGAAGAAAATAGAAGGAAGACCAGCAAGAAGAACAGATAAGCAGAACAGCTTCAAAATTTACAGGCTGAACTTATTATATACTTTTAAAGAAAAGCCATAATAAAGTACATAATAGAGATCTGCAGTTTCATGTGCAATAATACTATGTAAATGGGAATGCCCATTTTATTTGAAGTTTGTTAAATTCAGAATAAAAAGTAAATTTAAAGAAAAACTTTTTGTCTGATGTTCATTCATAGGAAAAGGAATTGTTAATTTTGTCTTTGTGTATCCAGTACTCAGCACAGCAGTTCACACACATAGACACTTAAAAAATGCTTGTGTCCTCCTTTAAACTTCATAATAAATGCTCTTAGGGTGATCTGGGTTCAATGATTTCATACCAAACTCTTTGCAGACTCATTTTCTCAATTGATTTTCAATGTTTTGCAAGGCAGAGACCTCTTGTGATCTGCTTGTAGTCCCTTTTCACTCATACTCTCAACTAGCATTACCCTTGGCTACAGGGACTCTTCCTTTGGCAAGGAGATAAAGTGTTGGTTGGATGATGCTATTTTAGTTTTTCATTTTGTAAAGTGTTTTATATTATTTTTCTATGATGTAATAAGTACGATCAATATTATTTTTTCCACTTTTAATTTTTTGTAATTTCCTGTTCAGATTTGTTCAGAACTGCTTTTAATTACATACAGTGTTTTCTCATATTCATCCTTTTTTCTAAGGACAGCATTAACTTAACCTTTCCTCTCCCCATTTGAGAATATGACTGCACAAATATAGCTAATTTAGAAATGATTGCTATGTCAATACTAAGTCAATACAAGTATAGTCAACAAGGTTTTCAGTCACTATACCAATAACTGGGGACACACACAAAATAAAAAAAAAATAAAAACAAGGTCTTTGTCCTCAAGAGGCATATATTTTAATGGAGAAGACATGTAAATAACTAGGTACATACAAGATATACATACAGAGTAAATGGAAACTAATATGAGTAGAGCTCTGGGCCTAGAGTCAGGAAGATCTGAGTTCAAATCCAGCCTCAGATGCTTACTAGCTGTGTGACCTTGGGCAAGTCATTTAACCTTTGTTTGCTTCAGTTTCCTTGTAGGTGAAATGGGGATAACAGTGGCATCTATTTCCCAGGTTATTGTGAGGATCAAATGAGATAAAAATTATAAAGTGCTTAGCAGAGTACCTGGCACATAGTAGGCACTTTATAAATGTTAGCTATTATTAATCAAAAAGAGGAAGCAAGAATAGCAGAGTGGTGGGGAGGGCTGGGAAAGTCCTCCTAAATAAGTTGGGCTTTGAGATAAGTGTTAGAAAGAAGCCAGAGAAACCAAAAGGCGGAGGGGTTTGGGGATAAAGCATTCTGGGAATGGGTGACAGCCAATGCAAAGATGAGATATAAAGTGTGTGAGAGAAACAAGAAAGTGCCAACAATATCATACATGGAGGGGAATAAAGTGTAAGAAGATTGGAAAGGTAGGGAGAGGTCAGGTTGTGAAAGGCTTTAAAGGCCAAATGGAGGTATTTATAATTGATCCTGGAGGTAACAGAACTCATTGAGCAGGGAGGTGACATGCTCAGACCTATGCTTTAGAAAAATAACCCTTGGCAGCTGAGGGGTGTCTATATTAGAGTGGGAAGAACTACACCAAGGAAACCAATTAAACAGCTATTTCAATCACATAGTTAAAAGATGATGAGGGCCTGAATGACACTGTGCTGAATGAATAAAGAAAAGGTGATTTATAGGAGAGATGTGAAGGTATAAGCAATAAGATTTAGCAACAGATTGGATATGTGGGCTGAGTGAGAGGAAGGAGTCAAGGATGACACTTGGGTGGCAAACTTGGTTGACTGGGAGGATGGGGGATGCCCTCTACAGTAATAGGGAAATTCAGAATGAGAGAAGGTTGGGGGAAAAGGAAATGTGTTCTGTTTTGGATGTGTTGAATTTGAGATAGCTGTGGCACAGCTGAAGATATATGACAATAGCTCAGGAGACAGACTAGAGCTACATATATATCGAGGAATCATCTGCATAGAGATGATAATGGAACCCAAGGGAACTAATGAAATCACCAAGTAAAAAGGGAAAAATGGAGAAGAGAGAGAATAATTCTCCGGACAAAGTCTAGGGAGAAACTGTGGTTAGTGGGCATGGATTAAAACATGGATTAAGAATCCATGACATGGATTAAGAAACAGCAAAGGAGACTAAAGAACAAGGACAAGTAGTAAGAAAACTAAGAGACACTGGCAGGCAAGCAATAAGCATTCCTTAAGCACTTACTCTGTGGCAGTCACTATTCTGAGCGCTGGAGACATTAATACAAGTAAAGGGAGAGAGTATCCCTGCCCTCAAGGAACCTACTTTCTAATGGGAGAAGACAATACATAAAAAAGAGGTGAAAAGGGAGGTATCTGCTTGGGGAGATGATGCAGAAGTCTTGGAGAGTGAGAAGCAAAGCTTGGAGGGGAATCATCCACGGGGGAGGCTGCAGAGAAACTAACCAAAGAGAGAAAGGGCACAAATGGCAGAGGTTCCTGGATGAGCACTGCCAGGCTGGGAACGCAGCTATGGAGGCAATAGTTCAGGGTAAGAAGTATAGCTGGGAAAGGAAACTAGAGAGGAGAGTGTCCAGGAGGAGGTGATCAATGGCATCAAAGCCTGCAGGGGTCAAGGAGGATCACAATTGAGAAAGGGCCATTGATTTAGCAGTTCAAAGATCATTGGTAACTTTGGAGAGGGAAGTTTCAATTAAATGAGGAAACCAGATTGCAGAGAGTGAGAGTAAAGGCGTAGAGGAAGCAGAGGCCCAGTCAGTCAGCTAGCATTTATTTAACACCTACTATTTACCAGACACGTTAAGCACTAGCAATACAAAGAAAAGTCTCTATGCTCAAGGAGCTCATAGTCTAATTAGAGGAGACAACATGGAAACAATTATGGACAAACAAGATATATACAGGATAAACTGGAGATAATCACCAGTTGGAAGGCACTAGCATTAAGGGGAAGTTTAACCATAAAAGGAAGGAGAAACAGGATAATAGCTAGTGAGGACGGTAGGGCCAAGTGAGTGTTTTTTGTTCTTTTTTCCAAAGGATTGGGAGACATGAGTATGTTTCAGCAATAGGTTGGAACCTGTAGGTTAGGATTTTTAGATGAGAAAAGAGAGGATAATGAGGGTCATTTGATGGAATAATAGGGAGGGTATGGGATTAAATCTACACCTAGAGAGTTTGACCTTGGCTAGGAGAAAGGCATGTACTTTATGGAATTAATTTACTTTTTCTTCTTCTGTAAGTTATTTGCAAATAGGCTGCAAATACCTTTGTATTGTTCTGTTTACTTAGGCTCTGTGAGCACAGTAAGGCAAGATGACCAAGTATTTCATGAAATGATGTTTCTTCTTGCCTTTGGATGCATGACACTGTAATGGGGATAATCAGGAGAGCTCCTCTGATCTGCTGGATCTTTGGCCACTTTTGGTGAGACTGTGCGTTCTGGCTCAGTGTGAAAGGACCTGCCAATTTGGGGAATAATGAAGCAAACAAGGTAGTTCCCACCACAAAGATGGCAGGGGACATCTACTTCAGTTTCAAAGCCAGAGAAGGCTAACGCTCTTCTTCCCTATCTTCCAGAGCATGTGGCATGTAACTCTCTTATCTGGGACTTTGTATGAGGTTGGGGGGCCTTTTCCATCCCTGGCAGTTACTTAGGTTTCAAGGAACCTGCCTAGATGAGCTTGAGCTCTGGTTGCCTCTTCTGCTTTGTTTCTTTCCTTGAGCGTAAGTAATGGAACAACAACCCCAAGATAGCCATTTCAGCTTCAGAGACAACCTTGTGAGTTCAAGAGGTCAAGTGGGAGTTCCTCCAATTATTAACATTCAATGAGGTTTAATATAGGGTGACTATGGTCACCAAAGGTGATTTTTTGGTCACCAAAAGTGACAAAGGCACTTTTTATGGAGAAAAGAATACAAAAGGAAGAGTGAACCTCTCTTTTAAGGATCCCAGAATATCACAGGTTATTCTTAATGGGATCTATGGCTATGTAGAAGAGATCAGAAATCTGTATAGGAAAAACCAAGCTGATGAATGACTATGACCATGACATGCAATTGGAAGGGCAGTAGTTTAGCCCAGATTAACAAGAGGAAGAGAATAAAGTTACACTGCATTTTGGAAATTGTGCCATGTTTTCAACAATCCCAAGGTTTTCAACATATCTTTTCAAAAACAAATATTCTGGCAATGCTATGGTTTTGAATGCTAAATCTCTGAAAAATCAGAATTGTAAGTAATCAAAGGGCAATGTAGAAATACATGGCAAAAATTTTTTTAAATTTGTAACTAATTTTTTTTAAACTTGTAACTTACATCCAACATTGACCCATGGCCCAGAAATGATATTGAGATATTATCCACATCTATGGTTTGAAAAGGAGATGGGACAGCCCTATTGCAAGAGTAAGAATAACAGATGGACATCCTGAGGGTACTACTGATGGCTACAAGATGTAAAGTGTTCTAGAAGAAATTGGAACCCTTGGACTAGAAGATCTCTTTAGGTCTCTTTCAGTTCTAAATGGTGAAGCATAGCTCTGGTTCATTAGAACCAAAGATTAAGATTCAACAAAGTCCTACTAAGCATTTACTATATGCAAAATACTGTGCTTCAGGCAATAGAATCCATCCAGAAGTGATCAAAGAGTTTATAATATTAAAAAGATGAATAACAAGTACACGAATAACTAGGATACATAGGGAGATAAATTGGAGGAAGTAGGCCAGGTAAACTGCAATGAGACTTTTAAGGAGACATCACTTTCAGTAGGTGATTAATTGCTTTCTGAGAGTAGGCATTCATTTCCAACATTTTTATTTTATTTTAATTAAAAATTTTCCCCCGATTGCATGTAAAAACAATTTTTAACATTTGTTTTGAAATTTTTGAGTTCCAAATTCTTTTCCTCCCTCCCTGCCTGAAAAAGTAAACAATTTGATATAGCTTATACATGTGCAATCATGCAAAACATATTTCCATGTTAGTCATGCTGTGAAAGAAAACAAAGACCAAAATATTCATGCTCGGTCACCTGCAAGCACACACATGCAGACACATACACACACACACACACACACACACACACACACACACAGAAAGAAAAACAGTATGCTTTGAACTGCATTCAGATTCCATCTGTTCTTTCTCTAGAAGTATATAGCATTTTTCATCATTAGTCCTTTGGAATTGTCTTGCATCATTATACTACTGAGAATAGCTAAGTCATTCACAGTTGATCATACAATATTGCTGTTACTGTGTACAATGTTCTCCTGGTTCTGCTCACTTCATCCTGCATCAGTTCATGTAAGTCTTCCTGGGTTTTTCTGAAATCATCTTGCTTGTCATTTCTAGTACAATAGTATTTCATTACAATTATACACCACAATTTGTTCAGCCACTGTGCAATTGATCAGCCATCCCCTCAATTTCCAATTCTTTACCATCACAAAAAAACTGCTATAAATATTTTTGTACAAATAGGTCCTTTTCCCTTTTCTTTTTATCTCTTTAAGACCTATTAGTGGTATTGCTGGGTCAAAGGGTATATACACAGTTATAGGCCTTTGGGCATAGTTCCAAATTGCAATTCACAATTCAAACAGTGCATTAGTGTCCCAAATTTCCCACATCCCCTCCAACACTTATCATTTTTTTTGTCATATTAGCCAATCTGATAGGTGTGAGGTGGTGCCTCAAAGTTGTTTTCATTTGCATTTCTCTAATCAATAGTGATTTAGAAAATTTTTTTCATTACTATAGATAGCTTTGATTTCATCAGAAAAATCAAAAACTGCCTATTCATTATCTTTTAACCATTTAGCAATTGGAGAACGACATGCATTCTCATAAATATGACTCAGTACTCTATATATTTGAGAAATGAGGGCTTTATCAGAGACACTTGCTGTAAAATTCCCGCCCCCCCCCCAGTTTTCTTTCCTTCTAATCTTGGTTGCATTGGTTTTGTTTGTGCAAAATATTTTTAATTTAATGTAATCAAATTATCCATTTTACATTCCATAATGCTTTATCACTTGTTTGGTCATAAATTCTTCCCTTATCCATAGATCTGACAGGTACAACATTTCTTTTAAAAGTAAATATAGGAATTTGCTAGAAAATTAGAACGTGCTCAAAATATCTTTTTAAAAATTGGTGAACGTAACACTTTTGAGTTTAGTAAGGCTTACTGTATTTTTTTTAAACATTTCATTAGCAAAGCCAATGCAGGAGTGAACATTTGGAAGGTTCCCCCCGCCCCAACCCCAAATCTAGCTAAATTTCCTAGTCTGTCATCTGATTATTTTGGAGTAGCTAAAGGAAAATCTCTTCTTTCAACATTGCTGGCGCTGGCAGGCGGTGCAGAGGAGTCCAATCGGACAGCCATGGAACCGCTTCCATCTCCCTTGGCGAAGATAACCAGGCTCCATTCATAGCGCTCGGCCGGCTCGCTGCCCCGGCTCGCTGCCCCGCCTCCTCCGCCCTGCCTCCTCCCGGCCTAAGCAGCATCCCCAGGGCGGATGCTGCTAATCCAAGCGCAGCTGCAAGGCCTCCTGCCCGCCCAGAAAAGCCTCGCGAGCACGCGCGGCCAGAGCCCGCCAGATTCTCCCTCCCCAAAACACAGCCCCAGAGGCCTGAGGCCCGGATGCCCGCCCCCAAACCCCAGCAACAACAATCGCAGATTCCCTCCCCGCCTTTTAGAGATAGTACACACCTACACACGCACGCGCGCGCACAAACACACACTCACATTCGCACGTAGAAAGCCAGCAGCTGCGGGGAGGAGGTGGAGGACTCAGCCATTCAGAAAGCATCTGGAGGGGGAGGCATTCTTGCAGTCTTTGTCCCCTCCTTCCTCTGCTAGCGCAGCCGAGCAAGACTGATCTAAAAACCGCCTGCTATTCTCGGGGGGCCCCCCAGAGCTTCTGTCTCCGCAGCACGAGGCCGCCCCGCTATCCCCTTCGTCTCCTCCTGTTCCATCCCCCCTCCTTTTCGCGCGCAGTTGGTCCGGCCCGGGCGCTCGCAGGCGCGGAGTGAGAAGCGCGCGGGAGCCGCGGCGGCAGTTGCGTCTCGTGGGCTGAGGGAGGAGGCGCGGGCTGCGGCATCTGGTGGCGCAGCTTCCCCTCGCGTGGGCGCCGGCGCCGAGGAGGCGGTAACCGCAGCAGCGGCGCGAGGCCCAGGCAGGTAAGCTGAGGCGGCGGAGCTGGTGCACCCGCCTGCCGCGGCCTGGCTTGCGGATTTAGGGAATTTGGGGGAGCGGTCGGCCTTAGGCGAGGCGGTTAGCGGCGGCCTGTGGGGGCCCGGGCATCGGGGTGAGGAGGCAGCTCCTTGGTCTCTCCTGGCTTTGACTCTTTCCCGCCGTGCCGCTCCCGGGGCCTGGCACGGCCCCCTCTTTGCCCAAGAGCGGCTCTGGGGAGACAGGGCAGGAGCTGGGGGCGCCTCTTCGGGGCTAGACAGCATCTGCGGGCCTCACGGCGCCTGCCGGGGTCGGGGAGGCCGCCGCGCATTTCCCGGGAAGGGGAGGGGTGGTGCCGGCTGCCCCCCGCGGCGCCCGGGCCTCGGTAACAGCTCTCTTTCCGTCTTCTCGCAGGCGTATCCGGAGGCTGCGGGCTCCCCTCGCAGCCCAGACTGACGCTCCCTCCGCCCCCTTGCAGCGCCTCGTCACAGCCGCTTATCCCTGGGGTTGGGACCCCCAGCCCCGCGGCCCCGAGATGACTCGCGATTTCAAACCGGGAGACCTGATCTTCGCCAAGATGAAAGGTTACCCCCATTGGCCAGCCCGAGTAAGTGCCTGACTGGTCCCGCGTAGCGGTCCTGCCTCCCAGGCTGGGCCCGCCGTCCTCACGCCCATTGCTTGTGTCCTGGCCATCCTTTTTATTTTTTTTTTCTCCTCGAGTTTCTTGTTGAACAAGCTTCTGTCGAATATGTAGAAAACTAGGAGCCTCATTCTTTTTAGCGACTTCGTCACTTCGGTTTTTTTTTTTTTGGTATTTTTTTTTTGTCTTTTTTAAAGTAACTGAGGATAGGGGGGTTTTGTATTTGCTGGTTAGGTTTTTTTTTTTAATAGAAACAGTTTATTAGTATTTCGTCTTACTGGCCCTTGTTTTTTTTCTTCTTCTTGGGGATGAGCATACAAAATAAAATGAGTTTTAATTAGCCTTCTTTCCAAGGCTGCTAGCTTCCCTTTGTGCTATACTTTAATAAAACATTTTTTCCACATTATGATCAGTTTTGGGATTTTTACAGAAGTATAGTTGTGTCTTCAGACATTTAGTAGGGTGAACTTTGAAGCAAGAAACCGATTTTTTTTTTTTGGCTACGGATATTCAATCTAATGAAGGTGTTTTGTTGCTACTCCCAAAACCCAAAATGCTCACATCCAGATTGTTAGCACACCAGGCTATCCATTAGACATTTTGACTTTGTAGAAGTAATCTTGAGCAGAAAAAAACCTTAAGGCCAAGAAAGCTTTTTAGCTACTTGGTGGTGGAAAGGAAGTACATAAAAATGAAATTGTCATATTTTGAAATGCATGGTAGTACTTGTCTTTTAAGTACTTATATTTTCTACAGCTAATTTTTATTTTAGTAACTTGTTGAAATAAATTTTATTCTGAGGTTTGTTTTTTTTTAACGATTCCCATTTTAACATTTTTCAAAATAATTCAAGACATTTTTTCGTCCCGAGAGTGACAGAGTTCACGGACAATTTTATATATTTGTTAAACAGAAGGATGAGGTGAGAGGTCCAAACTTGTGATACCAGCGGTGCAAGGAATTTACTGGTGGAGAAATTCATACAAGTGCACATCTGCAGCTTTTCTGCAGTTTTAGTCTTAGACTTAGAGAATTACCTAGGGGTCACATAGCTGTCCCGCATGATGCCAAAGGTTATGTATCAGTTAGACCATGTTGTCTTATCAACAGAATGATACATATGGTCACAAAGAGTCCAATTTTAGCAGTTTTTTCTTTTTCCGTGGAGTGTTCATTAAGGTGTTTTGTTTTTCTTAAGATTACCTCTCATTTTTACTCTGTATATCTTCTTTATTATGTAGTTGTTTGTGTTTGCATGGTGATTTTCCATTAGAATGTGAGCTCCTGGAGGCCAAGGACAATGTTTTTGCCTTTCTTAGTATCTCCAATACTTAGCACAGTGACCAGCACATGTTAAATGCTTAATGAATGGTTGTTAACTGACCAAAGGGTCCTCTGCACTTGGAATTTTTTTATATCGTTGAATAAGTAGTTTGTTGTGAAGTATGACTTCTGTAAGTTATTTTGCTTATCTGGTGCGTTGCCTTTTTTACCTGGCCTTCAATTGTAGTAACATTTATGTAGCACTTTAACGTTTGCAAAATGCTTCACAGATATTACCTTATTTGATCTCACAACTGCCATAGGTGGTGTTATCCCTCCATTTTACAAATGAGGAAACTGGGACTGAGAGGTTAAGTGACTTAGCCAGAGTCACGCAGATAGTGGCTTGATGTTGGATTTGAACACAGCGCTTCTTGACTCCAAACCACCTAGCTTACTTAGCTCAGGTCCTGTTTCTTCTTCCATAAACCCTCTGTTGCCTTATATTGTTGCTATTATCCCTTTTCTCTGTCCTTCCCATTTACTCCTAACACTAATTGTCTATATCACTCCTGGAATTTAGAGATCATTTAATTTAATACTCATAATTGGCAATGGAGACTAAAGTGTTATAAGAGGTTCAGCCATTGTAGCAGAAACTATTAAATGATTGTTTTTTTTTACCTATCCCATGCTTTGTGATAGCATGTTTCTCTTTCCAACTAGGTTCTAAGCTCCTAGGATAGAAACTATGTATTTCATTGTGTCTGGTGTGCAGAGAGAGCTGGATTTCGAGTCTGGAAGACCCAGGTTCAAATCCTGCTTCTAACAGTTGCTTGTGTGACTTTGAGCAAGACACCTAACAGGTGGTGTAGTGGATAGAATGCTGGACTTGGGAGTCAAAAGAACAACAACAAAAACAACAAAAAAACCACCCAAGTTCAAATCAGACACTAGCTGAGCAAGTTACTTATACTCTTTTTGCCTCCTCTTTAAAATGGAGATACAGCACCTTCTCAGGGTTCTTGTCAGGATCAAGTGAGATAACATGTGTAAAGTGCTTTGCAAACCTTAAAGCCATATATAAATACTAGTATTTATCTGACTCGGGCATTGCTATATCTGAGGCTGTTTCTTTATTATCTCTGCCACCCTGCCTCTTATGTGCCTATGTTGAAGTATTGTGAATTCTAAAAATAGACATTCATATCCAATTGAAACTGTAAGTCTATAGCCAAATAGAAATTATTTTTGAATTATATTTATTAGATAACTGCAGTTTGGTCTTTTTATTGCTGGATCAGAACTGTTCTTTTGAGTCCATGTTTTCCAAATACCCAAAAACAAAAAAAGTGCAGTATGATCTCACAGGTTGACAATCCTAGTGTTAAATTCTTTGTGCTGACTTTCACCACAAGACATGTCTTTGTTCACCAGAGGTGCATTAGGGACTTTTTCATATCTGTATTTCAAAAAGAACTTTTTGTATAATGTAAGTAAATTTGGATACACATACGTTACATATATGTTTTGATACAGGGTAGAATGTCATTACAAATGTATCCTGAATTTAATAAAAAGCTCTTCAGAAGCCCTTTTAGTATTTTTGACATTATGGTTTTATCTGAGTAGATGTTGATCTCTTCTGAGTGATAATCTCATGCTCATAGAAGTTAAGATGTAAAGATCTTGATTTTTTTTAAATCTTTTTTTCTTTTAGGTAGATGAAGTTCCTGATGGAGCTGTAAAGCCACCTACAAATAAACTGCCTATTTTCTTTTTTGGAACTCATGAGACGTAAGTTCTCTAGGTTAAAATTTATAAACTTACTTAGCAAGACTTTTAGATGTGAAATAGACAACCAAAGAAGGATTAATTCAAGGAGGAAATATTTTAGATAGCCAGTATAAAACAATAAAAACTTATTGTTGATTGTTGGAAATATTCTCTCAAAGTTTTACTATGATTGTTTGGGTTACAAGCTTTAAGACAGTGTACATATCAGGTGAGATTGATATTCATTAGTTTTGGGTCAGTAGCTGACTTCCTTGCCAGTGAAAAGTAGAATTTATCTCTGAATGTTTTGTGATAACATGGTTGTTTTTCCAACTAGTTCTAAAATTTTTTTTTTTTGGCTGGAGAGGCCTAGTCCCTGTATACATAACTGCAAGGTGGGGGTGGGGGTGGGGGTGGGGGTGGGGGTTAGGGAGAAGGTGCTTATCGCCTTCAGTTGGTCAAACCAGCATGACTGTTCAGGTGGCTATCAGGTGGATGACCTAGGATCTCTGTATTTAATGTCCTTGACATGCAGTGGAATGCTGCTCCTTTGCTTGGACAGTTTTGAATTTGAATAAAAACAGCTGTCCCCTGCTTTTACTGCCCCTAAGAGCTGCTGTCTACCATCTAATGTTGCCTCTTCTCCATTGTTCTTGCTGTCATAGGAGCTGTTTGGCTTTGCTTCCATATTTTACACTTGGGACTTGGACTCTGCTATTAATGCTATTTCAACTATTTTGTGAATCTTTTGCTTTACTGTTTTTATCTTCCCTTTGTGCCAAACAGTAATGCTTTTGAGGATTAACAATTAGGATCACTTTGATATTTTTATACCTGAATATCTGTAATGCTGTCTTGATTTAGAACATTTTTCCAAATGAAAGAACTACCAGAAAATACATTGATAAATGATTTTACAATACTGAGAGGTAAAAAGAAAAAAAAAATCTAAATTGCAGGAAAGGGCATTTAAAATTCTATTTTAATTTAAAATATACAAAGCGATACTAGTATTTGGTATGACTAAAGTAAACTTATAGCAAATAGAATTTGGTGTTACTAAATAGTTGGTGGGTCAGGTCAAATCACTATTTATTCTCCAAATTACCCACTCCCGTTTTGTGCACTGGTTTCCCTGGAGATTTTTTGAATAGCTGTTTAGATGTTGGACTGACTAATTTTCGTGTACTTTCAGCCATTGAGTCTTGGGGTCAGCAAACAGAAGAACCATAGCAGTGCTCCTTTAAATATTATGTCCTATGTAATATGAGTTTTGGAGCTTTGGAGGATAGTAGAACGGGAAGTTAGGTAAAATTTATACTAGGGACATGTGTTTGGTAAAAAATAGAGGGAAAGGGGGCAGCTAGGTGGTGCAGTGGATAGAGTACTGGCCATGGAGTCAGGAGGACCTGAGTTCAAATGCTGCCTCAAACACATAACACCCACTAGCTGTGTGACCCTGGGCAAGTCACTTAACTCCATTGCCTAGCCAGAAAAAGAAGAATAAGAGTGGAGGGGAAAGCAAAACAACAGTTATTAGTTTGACTTTTGCATATTGTCATGAGGTTATTAATAGCCTTTCTTCAGAAATCATAACCAGAAAATAATTCATTATGCAATGTACATAAGTAAAAGGCTTATGATATTCAGATATATTTTTGATGATTTTGAAGGTTAAAGCCTTGCACCTTGAACATAGTTGGGAATAAAAGTGTTAGCACCTGTTCTTGTCTCCCTTTATAAACTTACAATTTTGGTTATTGTTCCTCTGAATTGTGGCCAATTAACCTTGACTCTGTTGTCTTTGTATGGAAATATAATCTCAAAAGATAAGTTTTTAAATTGTATTGCAAAGTGAACGTATTCATATTCCAAAATGACTTTTATCGGTGGATATGCAACTAGCATCATATTTGATTTAGAAGTAGTTGTAATACAATCAGGTGTAAGGCAAATCTTGAAAGTTTAATAGTCTGTCTTCAGTTCTCTCTTACATATGTGAAGTCAAAGCCACCTGGATTTTGAATTCTGATTTGGGGGGGGTGTCCTATTTTTTCCCCCCACTTAATATTTTATTTTTTCCAATTATATGTACAGATAGTTTTAAACATTCATTTTTTGTAAGATTTTTGAGTTTCAAATTTTTCTCCCTCCCTTATCTCCTTCCTACCCAAGTCAGCAATCAATCTGATAGTTTATACATGTACAATCATGTTAAACATATTTCCACATTAGTCATGTTGTGAAAGATCAGAACAAAAGGGGAAAACCGCAATAAAGAAAAAAGAAACAATAAAGAAGTGAAATTAGTATGCTTCAATCTACATTTAGACTTTATAGTCCTTTCTCTGGATGTGGACTAACTTTGTGACCTCAAGCTCAGTCATTTTACTTTAATGGGCCTCTCATCTATAAAATAACCAAATCTGAATGAAAGATTTGAACTAGATCTACTTCCACTATCCCTTCAAACTCAGTATCTAATTGTGCGACCTAAACAAGTAGTCCTGTAATTGTATTTTGGGGTCTAGACCTGTGATTTCTGCAGTAACCCATTACAAATGGAGGATCAGCAACTGTTCTGCAACAAATAAGAGTGTTTTGCTCTGGCCACTGGGAGGTTAAAGGACTCTGAAGGTCAGATCATTATATCATTCTGTTAAATATCACATATTTGGGGTAGATTTTGAAAAGTTAATGCTCTAGTAACTTTCTTACCTTAGCATTTTCTAATTCTGTATTTGTTCATTTTTGGCAGTCTTAACGTGCGTAGTATGGTATACTCATTTATTATAGGAAGACTCTTTTTGGGTGTAAGGATGAGAATTAACTTTTCTTTATAGCTATTTGGTTTTATGCTTTATTTATAAGTAAATTGAATCTTGGAAGAATCAGCATAAAGGGGAGTGGACAAATGGCCCTATTCACTGGGGTTTTTGAAGTGATTTCCTAGCTTAGGGAAGAAGCTTGTCCTTGGGCAGCTATCCTAGTAAAATAAAACAGGGAAATACCTTTTGAAGTTATTTTCACTAAATGAAATTGTACTCTAATAGAAGGAACTCCAATATTTAGTCATTTATTTTTTATGGGTATTATATTTGACAATAACATGGCAGATTGGGGAATTTTTTTTCATGGCATTACTACAAACGCATACTACCTGTTACTCTGGGCTCAAATGCTCTGATAATGAATATAAGAAGTTGAAAATTTAGCAATGGAAGGATCATTTGGTTTGCACATATGGCAGTACACTGACACCAAACTGAACTCTTCATGGGTGATTGATTATTGCAGTAAGCTTTAATTTTAAAATAAAATTTTATTAAAAATTAATTTAAGAGTTAATAGAATTTGTCTGATTCTGCTTTATGGCCTACTTGGTAAATGCTGATGTCTTTGATTTTTCCTTTTGTTTTCAATTCATATATCTAATGTCCCTTATTCCCCTAATAATTTTAGTCACATGCAATTCCATTGTGTCAAGTAAACTTGAGAATGTTTAGTATTTATTCATGTTCACTAGCTGTGTCACAAATTCAATAACTTGAGTTTCACTAAATCACACAAAACTTTCAAGTTTCATCAGTGAGAAACATAATTCTTGATTACGTGTTCCAAGAATTGTCTGCTCTTGTGCAGCTTTTCGTTTTGCTGCTTTGGTTTGCATGTAAACAGATTTGCTTTATTAAAAACTAGACACTGATAATCAATACTTGATATAGGTAATTATTTGCATTTAAATTTATGTCAACAAAAAGAATCCTAATTGTGTAGATAACTCTTGAAGGTCCTTATCAGGATTCTTTTTCATTCTTAACTCACATTTTTCTTAGGTACTTGATCTCATCAGCCTCTGCTTTGTATTATTTCAAGATGATCTATTCAATTTTCTTAATGCCATATGGTAATTGACTATTATAATGTACACAATTAAAATGTAATCTCATTAGACTGCAAGCTTTTTGCTATTAGGGATTATTGCTGTTATTTTTTTTTTCGATTGTATCTCTAAGCACCTAGCAAGTATTTGCCACATGGTGGGTGTTAAATGTTTGTTGATTGAATTTACTTAATCATTTCCCTATTGTATTGTTGGATACCTCGTTTGATTCCAGTTTTTTGTTGTAACTATGCCTCCAGTTTCATTTTGATAACATTTTCAGGTTTATTCCTAATAATAGAATTACTGGTGTAAAGGGTATAATTATTTGGTAACATTTCCTGTATAGTGCCATATTGCTTCCCAAAAAAAGATACTGAATGTTTTTAATTCCACCAGCTGTTAGGAGTCATTTCCCTTATCATTTTGATAAAAGTAGTCATAAAATGTGCTTTCTGGAATCTTAGATATAGGAAACTAAAGATAATTTATGAAGGTGCTGCATTTCAAAAGTTAAAAATTAATGGGTATATAAATCTCTAGAAGAATCTCAATTTTTTCCTCAACTATCAGGATTTAAACGATTCTAGATGTAAAATTATCAAACTGGTGCAATAACGAAGATACCTTGCGAGTAAGATTTGCTTATTAAGGTGTATAAAAGAAAAGAGGGATTGGGCAGTTAGTTTCAAAAAGGCAATTTCATGGTCTGTTTATCTCCTTTGGAGAACACCAGAAATACAATGTTGCAAAATGTCTCAAAGTAATTGTTTGCTTAGGTCTATGAATGTTGGCTCTTAGGTCTGTGATAGTGTCCTGCTTTTGTTTTCTTCAATTATACAAAAGGGTAGTAGTTCCTTAGCACTCCCCAACCCCTCCTTAATTCAAATGTGGTAAAGAATAATCAATCATTCCAATGCCATTTATTAAATTAGTAGCAGTGTTGAAAAGTGATTTAGACTGCCAGAACTGTGAGGGTTTGTTTTCTAGTTTCATTGGTGGGTGGGGCAAGTTTTTGGATACAGATGATAGCAGGGGTTCTTAATCAGAGGTCAGTGAATTTTTATAAAAAATTTTATGAACTATTGCAATATAATTGGTTTCATTTGTAATCCTTTTTGAATTTTAGTCATTTAAAAACATCTATGGGTTTCACCAGGCTGCCAAAGTAAGGATCCATGCCATAAAAAAAGTGAAGGATTACAGTATCCAGTTTCAGTTCTAACCAGAGTGAAATAGTGAAATTAACTTACCTCTTTTTGGGCTAGAATGAGTCCCTAATAGTGTAGCTATACCCTGATTTTATTCATTCAATTAATTTCCTACTTTTTAAAAAAAAGGGATAATTTATCATAATTGCAGCTAGTTTTAGTATAAAAATCATAGTACTGTTTTCTAGGAATACTGTATTATCTTAGCCTTGTTACTATAGTAATTCGTGTTTATTGAAGAATTTATACTGTATTATTTGAACAAAATGGAGAAATAATTGTCCAGAGAGCATGCCTACATAAGGTAGGTGATTGTTTTAATGGAATTAGGGAAAGTACATTGCTATAAGTAACCAATATTTGAGTCATGGTTTTGAACTAAAATTTGTTCATAAAGAGACTTCAAAAATGGAGCACAGTTCTGTTTTAACATCTTCATAAATTGATAACAGATCTTTTTAAAGTATGAGGTTCCTATTATGTTTAATTTATTCACAGAAATTTTTAAATTTAATTTTAATTTTTAAAAGTAATTTATTTTTAGTTTTGAACATTCACTTCCATACGCTTTTGAGTTTTATATCCCCCCTAAGACTGCATGGAATCTGATTATAGGCTCTACATATACATTCCTATTAAACATATTTTCACATTAGTCATGTTGTAAAGAAGAATTAGAACCAATAGGAGGAACCACAAGAAAGAAGAAACAAAACAGAAGAGGAAAAAAAAAGAGGAAATAGTATGATCGAAATAGTATGATCGATAATAGATCGAAGGATCTGCATTCCAACTCCATAGTTCTTTCTGTGGATATGGATAGCAAAAAATTGTAATTTTAGGGAAGCTTATTAGTCATGTATTTCAGATATGTTGAATTCCTGCTCCACTGATGAACTCAATAGTTGATCACATCAAATGAACTAATGAACATATCAACTTAGACCTGGCCATAGTTTATATATATTTATATATAGTTTAAATATCCTAGTTTTATTCAGATACTTAGGTGGTATACATTTCTTGTGGGAAGTAGTCAAATCTTTTTGTGTTAACAACAAACTGTTAAAGAAGAGTCATTCCCAAATTTTCTCTACTGAGAAGGTAAAGCCAACCAAGTATTTCTGCTCCTGTGATTTGATAGACATAGATATATATTCCAGGTTGCAACCCATCCAAACCTACCTATCCTTTTCTCCATGTTCTTCAGGAAATCTGCCTTAGTAGGATATGTGCCCAGTATGCTGGGGTCGTTTTCTAGATCCTTTGAATTTGTATGGATATGAGTAGAACCTATGGGTTCCAATTCTCAGATCACTGGGTGGTGATTTAAAAAAATTGGTTCCCTCCCACATTTTTTAACATGTCATTAAACTTTGCCTTGCAGTGAAGGACAGTTAAGCATAACTGAAAGATAATCTTTATAGTTGGCATTCTTTACTCACATTCCCCAAACTCCTTTGCCAAGAGGGGAAAATGGTGTGACCTCCACAGTTTCCTGGAACCATGATTGCACTTTGAAATTAATCTGAATTCAGCTGCTGTTATTGTAGGCATAAGTGGTTATTCATTTAAATTGTCTGTATTCTCCAGATTTTGCTCTCTCCATTTTATATCACGTCGTGTAAGTCTAACCATGTTTTTCTTTATCATTTCTTAAAGAACAATTTATTATATTCATATACCACAGTTTGTTCAGCCATTTCCTAATTTGGGACCATAAACCTTTTTAAATTTTCTAGCACAGAGAATGCTGCTCTGAATATTTTGATGTGTTTATAGGTAACATTTCTTTCATTGACTTCTTCAGAGTGTATCTCCAGTACTGGAATAGATGGATCAAAGGATAGCAACAGTTTACTGACTGGATGTGTATTTTCAGAGTAATTGGAACCAACTCATAACTACCTACACATCTTGTAAACTCTGATGTATTTGTAGGCCTTTTCTAATTTGCTGAAATCTAAAAATTTAACCCTATTAATATGCAACAACAAAATTCTGGGGCAGTATCCTGTGATTTTCAGCACATGACATAGGATAGATTTAGAACTAGACTTCAGAAAACATCTGGTTTAAACCCCTAATTTTATAAATGAGGAATCTGAGGCATAAAGAAATGATTTTCTCAAAGTCACACAAAGGTAGTAAGTGGCAGCACTAGCATTTGAACCCAGGGTTCCTGACACCAAATCCTTCACTCTTTCTGCTCTATCATACCTATTGGTGTCATGTTATTTAGGTATTACAAATATAATAATTCTGTGTATTCAGAGGAAATTTCATATTAAAACCTATTTTAATTGCTTTTAATTTAAAAAAATCTCATGAAAAGTAGTTCTAATTATAAAATCACATTTAAGAATGCCACAGTTCTTTTAAAATGACATTTAAAATAAAATTCTCTGATAAAGCAATGCTAAATTGATAGCTTTTATTGATACTTTCTGCTTTTTTTTTTTCTTCTTTTAACTGGGTTTCACTTCAACAAAATGACTTTGTTCCCTGGGCATTTAATTTCTCCTGAGTTTCTTTTTCTTCACAGTTAGTCCTTCTCATTAAAAGTGAAAATGAAAACATTCAAATTTGATGTCTATAGAAATCTATAAATACGTGTAAAAAGTGGATGAATTTGATTCTTTGCCTGTAGTGGTTGTGGTCACTGTCAGTACTGGTAATTTAGAGTGCTATATAACCTCTTAGGTCATATCATGACTATGGCTTTGTTTTTATTTTTTACATTAGAAGGAGCAAATTTGTCAATTGATACAGAAATTTTATTATAATTTTACTTTGAAATAGAAAATTTCAACCTATCTCGTTTCTTTGCCATATAGATTTTTAAAAATGAACTTAGAGATAGTGTTGTCCTTTGAAGGGTAGACTTAATTCCTGTCCTTTTAGTATTAAAAGTATGTGCTTCAATTCAACAATTCTGCCAAAAGATTACCCTTTTTGTAAGCTGGCATTTTGTAACAATTGCATCAAGGGGAATGCTTTGATAAGCTTGGTAAACAGGTGAAATTTCAGTTGTGATGTTTTATATTTGCTCCTCATAAAGCACACATACACATGGTACATGTTTCTTAGTGAAATAGAAAGATTCCTCAAAAATTCGTAGAAGGGTAACCATGTCTACTGAAATGCAGTCAACAGTCTTGTTTATGGGTCTGAGTTAGTAATACTGGTGAGATCAAATAATTTTTATGGGAGCTCAAAAATATAGTAAAGTCAGGCAGAGTTAAGAGACTTAAAATTTTAGCCTTTCAATTTCAAAGGGTCATAATTTAGTTTTAGTGACATTTCAGAGTCTGGTGTGGTTATATCTAAATTACATTTGAAACTTTTGCTCTGATGAAATATGAATATGCTGCTTGTAAGCAGAATTCTTGATTACTTAGGCTTTAGTAAAATATGCTTTTGAATGGATTTGTAAAATACTTTTAGGCACTAAAGAACTGTTTCCTATTATAGTAGGTTCGTATAGTAACTTTCTAGTGCTCATTTAGTAACTCTTAAGTCCCATGTTTCTGCTGTATTTTACATCTTATATGACATTTTTTTCTTTTTTCTTTATTCTTTTAAAATGTAATAAAACAGTTTCATCTAGTTATTTGAAACCATCTTCCTGGGAGAGGTAGTAGAATGCTTTAAATTTTTTTAAAATTTAGGGGCATCTAGGTAGGGCAGTGGATAGAGCACCTGCCCTGGATTCAGGAGTACCTGAGTTCAAATCCAGCCTCAGACACATAACAAGTGACCCTGGGCAAGTCACTTAACCCATTGCCTAGCCCAAAACAAAAAAAATTTTTTTAATTTGTTTTCATTTTGCAATTAAAGAAGTGAATAGTTTCTATGTACAAGTTGTATGGGAAGAGAGAGTAAGATTTATACACTTTAAAAATTCAGAAAACAAATGCAATGATTGTAGAGAAAGTAATTCAAATTAGCGTAAGCAATTCAAGACTAGGGGAGAACTAGTTTGAATTGAGTATAAAGTTTGTAGGAATTAAATAGATCTATGCAAATTCAGTTACTCATTTTGTAATGTAAAACAGTCATTTACGTAAAATATCTCTTGTCCATTTTTCACAGTGCTTTTTTGGGACCAAAGGATATATTTCCTTACTCAGAAAATAAAGACAAATATGGCAAACCTAATAAAAGAAAAGGCTTTAATGAAGGATTATGGGAAATAGACAATAACCCCAAAGTGAAGTTTTCTACTCAACAGGTAAGTAATGGTTACTTAAAATTTAATTCTATTGTTATATTTAATGCATCCTGGGGATCTTCCTGGGCTCTACCAGAAGTCATAAAGTTACAAGACTTAAGACAGCCCTGACTTAAGAATTACAAATGATTCTTGCTTTGGCCTTTGGGGAAAAAATACTTTTGAACCTCTTTTTCTCTTTCTACCTTTCTAGGGGAAAGGTATATCAGGATTTAAAAAACTAGGGAGAGGGGCAGCTAGGTGGAGCAGTGGATACGTTATGGGCTCTGAAGTCAGGAGGACCTGAGTTCAAATCCAGCCTTAAACCAAACACTTTACATTTACTAGTTGTGTGCCTCTGAGCAAGTCACTTAACCCCAATTGCCTTCTAAAAAAAAAAATTAAGTAACTAGGGGGAATCTGGATTTTGCAGGTTAGATTTACTAAGCACATTTAGGCTGTTAGGCATCTTAAATTTAAATTCTGAATTACTAATTTAGGGTCTTCACTGCTTTTATGTACATGGAGCCTTCATTCACTTTTGACTTAAATATTTTGTATTTAATCTGGTGCACAGAATTTTTGCCTTTGAGTTTAATGTAGCTAGACTTTCTCAACTAGGTGGCACAGTAGATAGAGCACCAGCCCTGGAATCAGGAGGACCTGAGTTCATATTTGTCTTCAGATACTTAATGGGCAAGTCACTTAAGCCTGATTGCCTAGCAAAAAAAACAAAAACAACCACCACAAAAGAGTTCATTACCTTCTCAAAGTTCCAGTGTTATCATAGGCTTATGTTTTCTTCCTGGTCAATTTGTTCTTAGGACTCTGGAGAATGTTTTATCTGCCCGTTTATGGAGGTTTACAATTCACAATAAATTTTGTGGGGTGAGGAGGGTTGCTTTTGCACACATACTTGTTCCTATTCAGCTGTATGTCGTTTATTAGGTTTCCAAACCGAGGTGACATACTTTTTCTTCTTAATGGAATGAAATGACTCGGTCTTCTTGTTTGGAATCTTTTGACAATTTGTGGAAAAATTACTAACCTCTATCCAGTTTAGAATATTAGGATTGGATGCTTTGTGTATATTTGCTTCTCTCTAATTCACTTCTACCATAAAGGATCATTCCTTATTATAAGTAACAATTTTAAGAAATATAATTTACAGTTAATCCAAATTGAAAATGCAAATACTACCTCAGCCTTTACCAAGGAAATAGAGAACTAAAGGCTACAGCATGTTGTGTGAATAGCTTGAAATGCATACTAGAAATTAATGTAATTACCAGACCTTGGAGAATGAAAACTAAGGAGGCCTCCATTCAATGTATTACAGGTATCTACAAAACAATCAAATGCATCTTCTGATGTTGAGGCTGAAGAAAAAGAAATTAATGCTTCAAAAGAAGATACTGACCATGAAGAAAAAACCAGCAATGAAGTAAGTCTAAATTTTTTGAGACAGGGAAAGAATTTGATAGTAGAAAAGTAGAAATTAATATTTGCAAAGGCCAGTAGTGCTTAAGGAAATACTTAAAAGATTTTAACAACCTCAGCAGCCAACCAGCCCAACCTATATCTGAAAAAAGAATCTAGCCCACAACATGCCCAACGAGTGGTTCATCTAGTATTTGTTCAAAGATCTCCAGTTACTGAGAACCCAGCATCTCCCCAAACTACACATTCCACTTTTGGCTGTTTTTGTTTTTTAATTTATTTATTTTTAGTTTTCAACATTCACTTCCGTGAGCTTCTGAGTTTTAAAATATGAAACCAAAATTTGAGTGAAAAGATGTTTACATTTTAAATTTTTTTGAGAGCATAACGTTGTGTATGTATTTCCAGAGACTAATACAGTACCTTGCACATAATGAGTAACTTGTAAAAGTATAATGAGAAAAAAAGGAAGTTTAGTTCTTGTTCTCGACATCAACTATTTCATGGTAACTTTTGAACATTTGATGTATATATGCACTAATGGGAACCCTCGGTCCTTTTTGGAAATCAGCTAATTAGAGTTGATCACAATTTACAGAGTAGATGTGATCTTGAGAAATTAATTAAAACTGCACAAACTGAATAATTTTATTGATGTATCATTATAAAATCTGGTTTATTGATGAGTATCATAAAATCTGGCATATTTCCATAAGACACTTAGCATTCAAACTATGAAAAAGTTTGACTCAACAAATTTTTTAAAAGCAAAACTTTTATAATCCTACTTAAAGAAAAAAGTAATTTTCTTCTGAAAATGTTACATATCAAAAGAGTATTTTGGTTTTATCTCAATTATGTAATGGAATGTCAAAATACATTAAAAACCACTTAGCATTGTAACAAATAGAATAGTTTTCATGACTCATTTAAGATTTCTAAATGTCATGCTAAATTTAGAGCTGGAAAGGGACCTTAAAAGTTAACTAGATCTATGCCCTCATTTTATATATGAGGAAATTGAGGCACAGAGAGAGATTAAATGACTTGTCAAATCACACAGGTAGTGGGGGGAGGATGGTTTTGCTGAACTGCCACTTAAAAGTGTGACTCAATTTACAAAAACCTTGTTTATGAAAATGTCTTTTAAAAGGAAAAAAGACAAAGGGGATGATTAATTAAAATGTTTACATAACCCCAGCCCATTTGAAAGATTGGGGGAAGGGGGGTCCTTCCTCCATTTCAATAATATACAATTATGTATAACCTGAATTAATTTGGGAATAGGTATCTTTTAAGCAAGGTTACACCTTTTGTAACAGTTGAAATTCAGTATACTAAGCAAAAATGTGACTTCATGAAAATTAAATTCTAGCTTTCATTTCAGTAGTAAGGCTTTTTTCATATGATTTCCTATTATCACATGGTAGTTCTAGGCACTTAGAAAAAGTTCATTTCAAGCACTGGGTTATTCTTTTATGTTATAACTTCGAATGTTTTAATGTTCGTGATTTAGAAAAGCTAAAAACACTTACCAGGACTTAAGTAAATACATCTTTGGTTCTGATATATAATATATTTTTAGGTCTCCGTATCTTGCACTAATATTTTATTTTATTTGTTCTTTAGGATGTGACTAAAACAATGGACATAACCACTCCAAAGGCTGCTAGAAGAGGAAGAAAGAGAAAGGTAATATGACT
Source organism: Vombatus ursinus (assembly GCF_900497805.2). Taxonomy (NCBI): domain Eukaryota; kingdom Metazoa; phylum Chordata; class Mammalia; order Diprotodontia; family Vombatidae; genus Vombatus; species Vombatus ursinus. The sequence continues at coordinate 14,360,575 of NW_020954548.1, forward strand.
GAGGATCAAATAGATTTTTTTAATTATACTGGAAGGGAACATTGGTTTAATTTCTTTCTGTTTTTGATTCAGCTTCTAACTTATCCTTCAAAGTTGATTTTTGCAGGGGCAGTTATGTAGTTTCATATTATCCAGATTCATTTTTCCTTCTCAATTTTTTGGCTGTTTCTTTGCACTTCCAACTCACAGTGGGCAGGGTAGGGAAATGAGATAAAACTCAGCAGTTTTAACACTTGTTTTCAGTCCATTCAACAGCACTGTTTTAGGGTGTCCACTTAGAATGTAGAATGTTGTTTAATTGTAGACACTGCCTGAAATGACATTTTGGGATCATCTTTGAATTTCAGTTATCCAAGTTGTTTCTGCCTTCTAGTACATGGATATTTGACAGCTGGCTGTACTTAAAGTAATTGGAGGTATTTGAATGGCTTTTTATAATTCTAGAACTAATTATATCACATCTGTTTCTGTGAACCCTGTAATGTATATGAAGGTTTTTATGATCCATATGGTTATAATAACTTTAATCAAGATTTATAGCTTTATTAATATTAATCAAGCCATTTGTTGCATTCAGACTTTTATTTTAGTATATTCTATTTTCTTAGTTATATCTTAGCAGTTTGAACTAAAGCAGTGCAGTTTATGAGAAGAAATTTCACCATACCCTATGAAACAAAAAAAAATAAATTTATGCATTTGTGAATTTTTTTTAATGTCTGATTTGTTAATGATGTGCTGAGAATAAAAGAAAAACCCAATGTGAATGATGGAATCAGTTGATTAAATAATTCAAGTACTCACCACATTCATTCTATTTCAAGGGGAACCCAGTGGAATTTAAAACAATCCTCCTTGTTCTTGGGGTGCTTGCAATGTAGCAATGAAGTAACTGCCAAAATATTTTTGCAACAGCATTCAAAAAGGGCGTGATTTTTGTTTTAATAGTTACTGTTTCAGTGCCAGGAGTGTGAATCTTGTTTTCAGGGATAGATTATTCCAATATCATCAGTGAAATCAGCTAAAAGGAAGGAAACAAGTAGATTAATCTAATTGGTTAATTTTATATTTTGAACTTAATGAAGCTACTTTTGGTCTAGTTTTGTATTAGTAACAGCAATACACATGGATTTAAGTTTTATGTTTCTGTATGTTACGTCCCTGTCAAGCAGCTGTGGGAGCTGGAAAAATGTCTGACAGCTTTCCAGCAGCTAATGATGTATCTTCAGAAATGTTGGCCAGATAACCTGAATTTTTTGAAATGTTCTTCTGTTAAAAATTTTTAAGCTTTTAAAATAGGAATGCTTTTTTTGTTTAAAAACAAATCCACAGAGACAGTGTGAAATAGTGGATAGGGAGTTGACCAAGACTGTTAAGTTAAAGAGGTTTCCCCAGCTGTGTTGTTCCTTATGCCAATGAAATCACACATCAAAAATCCACAGTACAACACAGACATTTTATAAACTTCCAGCTCAAACATTAAAATCGTATTTATTACACCATAAAATAATGCTATCATTTTGAAGTACTTTTGTCAGTCGATCATAAGTTGTGGTGTAGCAATCATGAGAGGGCTAGTTCTAAATTAGGTAGTATTTTACCTAACAGATGCTTGATTTGAGTTCTCAGACTTGCAGGTGCCTTTAAAGATAACTGTTGGTAACAGACTTGGCTGGCTTAACCATACTGTCTCTGAGCAAGTTTACATACAAAGAACAGACTGACTGAACTTCAAAAATGGAAATGAAGTTGTGGAGATAGGGTTAATCTTAATGGAAGAGGATTCTTTAGTTGGATATTTCATAACTATAGTTTTTCTGAGTAGTGATTTAAATCTACCTTCCTGAGAAATTTTCTTTAAAAGCATATTGAACACAAATGCTTTACTCTTTGAAGTACTTGGCTCTCCTATAGCTAGGGTTCTATATTCCTGATTTAAAGAAAATTCTTTACTAGTTTTATTAATGTTTCAAAATATGTTTCAAAACATAGTATATGACAACTCTTGCTCTTGCATCAAAATTGTCCTAAGATTTTTTTTTTGGAGGTGGGGTTGGGGGGGGGGAGTGTGGGGGTGCAAAGGTTAATGAAGCTACTGCATCAAGCAGTCTGATGGTTGATCTCTCTTCGTGCCTGTGCCTCCAATACTATAATATTGGGACAAAAAGTTTTTTGAGCTGAGCCATGATCGGTAGCAATTTCACATGAAAAGTTTCAAATACAAAATATTAATCTACTTAAGACTGCCTAGTCTAATATCTAGGGCGGAAATGATGAATTAGCTTCTTGTATTGTCTGAGAAGATGGCTAGAAAAGGCTGTATTATACTAATCTTAAAACTTAATAATCTGACTCAGTTTAGATTTTTCATGGTTTGTAACATTTACCTTTGAATCTTAAGAAGCTTCAAGAATTTTCTTTAAAGGGGCTGGGGATTTAAAATTTTTGTTTTTATTGTGACTTTAAGGATCATTTCCAGGTAAATATTTCTATTAGTTTAATTTTTATTTAAAAAAAATTCATTATTTTTCCTTGATTACATGTAAAAACAATTTTCATCATTCATTTAGTATGACGTGATAGGGGGAGTATCACTTGTTGACTGAAATGAAAGCAAGTGTCTAGTGAATTGATACCTCCTTTACCTACTCTGCCCATTTTGAATTGGAGACTTTTTATCAGTCAATAATCAAAGAAAATCCAAATAAGTTCTTATGAGGTAAAGAAGCAGGGTTGTTCCTATGCCATAAATCTCTTTTCAAAATGTTTTTTAATTTTAACAAATGCTAAATTCCAGGTAGAGGTTCGTACAAATTAAGATGTCATTTGTTTTCTAATCCATTTATGGGTTAGACCTTTTCTCTCAGGTATAATTAATTAGGTGACAAATTACTTAGCCAACAGATATTAATTTGTAATAAGGAAGGGGTATTTTAATAGCTTAAAAAACTTGCCTTTTTGCTGTGAATACTTGATTGAATATTTCCTCATTTGTAAAATTTAGGGTATCTGAGTTCAATGAAATTCCCCCTTTGTTAGGGGGAAGTATGTGCCTTGGTCATAATTCTTCAAAATCCAATAAAAATAAATAGCATAGATGTTTGTGTAATATTTCGTTTAAAGCAGGCTTAGTATACTACTTCACAATAGGGTATGAAAGAAAGTACAGAAGTTCTGTAGAAGCCAGTCATATTTAAATGTAAGCAGGATGAGGAGTGGCAGAAATATTTTATGTCAAATATGTTTGTGTCATACTATATGTGGATTAAACTTTTTAAGACTACTCTTGGGGAATAAATTCAACTCTACTAATCTTTTGTGATCCAGGCAGAAAAGCAAGTAGAAAGTGAGGAGGTAGGAATAGTGACCGCAGCAACAACAGCAACATCCGTCTCTCCAAAAGTGAGTCCTAAAAGAGGAAGACCATCAGGTAGGTTTATTACATTTTTTTTTCTTTTTCGTGAGGCAATCAGAGTGAAGTTACTTGCCCAGGGCTCTGAGATCAGATTTGAACTCGGGTCGTCCTGATTCCAAGGCCAGAGCTCTACAGCCTTGTTTATCAAGTTCACTACCTGAATCCAGTTTTTAGTATTTGTCTGTGGTACAGTTTATGGTCGAAGCATTTAAAAATGAAAAATTGTTAATCTAACTAGGTTAAAACAAATAATGAGGTGGTGAATGTAGGGGGACCAAAGTGCCATTCGAAATGAGTTTTGCTCTACATCTGGGAATTGGTAAAACTAATAACTTTAAAGGCTATGTCTTACAAATATGTATAGTTGTATGCCAGATTTTTTTAAAAAGAATATTTTATATACTTAGCTTCACTGTGAAGCTGTAATTCATTATTATCCTCAGATGTTCGGTAATGTTCACCTTTTTACATTAAATGAAATAATCATTGTGATATCGAAAAAAACAAGCCACTCAAAAAATATTATGATATCGTTCTTGTTAATGTGTAGTATATGTATTAGATCACTGCTATTTGAGATCATAAGAAAATATGCAAGAATACTATATAACAAAATAAACCAGAAATAAAAATGGACTGACATAGGAAAGTTAGAGAAATTGTTAAAAGTCAGGGCTCAAAGAAAGTTTTACTACATGACATTTATTAAAACTAGAAACTTTATATTTTAATTCCTATTCCAACATTTAATGCACATCAAAGGTAATATCTAAATGTTATCTATCTTTGGAAATGAAGTAAAAACACTTTCATATTCTCATTAGAGGTATTAACTAAATGTATTATAATTGGTGCATGTGTATATACACACGTGCATAAACAAATATACATGTTATAGATATTGACATTGTTAATAATTCAATATCCTTAAATATTGGAGTAGGTAAACACTGTCACTCAACCTCAATAGAATACATGTATAATTGAAAGAAAAACACTGATCAGAAATGTGAGCATCCAAAATCAGTAGGAATGTACATCATTGCTAGGTTAGCAAGAAACTTAGTGTACTCACTTATAAAGGTCTTTTTTTTTTCTTTTCTTTTTGCAAGTAGGAAAATGATTTCCATTCTACCATGTTTTTTTGATAGTGTATAATAATTTTTCAGGTTATTTACAAAACTTTCAGTTCTTTTATCTGAAAGAGAAAAATTACATGATAGCCACTTAATGCTATTACCATTGCTTTTATAAAACATTTATCTCCAAAAGGTACTGCATTTTAGTGCCTGTGAAACAGTAATAGCCCTGATAGAGAAGCAGTAAAGTACAAATTCTGATTTAAAAAATTCTTCACTTCCATTAATCTTACCTTTATATATAAAAGTCATGTTCAAATTGAAAGAGATATTGTAAAAAAATTCTTTTAAACTATCCACCAGCAATATTCCATAATGAATAAAATTAACAACCAACTAGTACTGTACTTTTTCAGTTAGATTGTAACTCAAAAAGGGAAAGCTTGTGGTTATGAACTAACATAGTCTTTTTATGTGAACGTTAGCTACAGAAGTCAAAGTTCCAAAACCAAGAGGGAGACCCAAAATGGTGAAACCGCCTTGTCCTTCAGACAATGACAAGTAAGTTTATTTTGAACATTACTGATGTAATGTAATATATTTTTTAAAAAAATTAATATGCTTATATTTTGAATTTCTTCTGGTTCTCACAACAGAGCGATTATTACCTTGATAAATTGTACAGCTAACCCTAAAGTCTTGTGCTTTGGGAAGAAGAAAAATTGCTGAAGGGAATTTTGCTAAGAATCTGTTGTGCTTTCAGTCCATCGTAATTATTATTCTATTATTCCCTTAGCCCTAAGCACTAAAGTGATACATCGGTTGGAATGTAGAAACTATAGTATGTATAAAATGCAAAAAGCGTGAAAAGCAGGAAAAAAATAGTTTTATGATAATCTCACTTTTTACCTAAGCAAGTAAAATAAAAACTAGCTTTTTTGTACAGGCATTGTGCTAAATACTTTACAAATATCATCTCATCTGATCTCCACAAAAATCCTGAGAAGTAGGTACTTTTATTACCATTCCATTTTACTGGTGATGCTTGCCCAGGGTCACAAAAACTAGTAAATATTTAAGGCTTGATTTGAATTCTGGTCTTCCTGACTGTAGACCCAGTGCTTTATATGCTGTGTCACCTCGATGTTCGTTTTCCTTTAATGTTTTTGAATATTTGGTGTAGTAGGAAATTCATTGAAGTACTTTAGAATAGTCCAAAAAGCAACAATTGAAGTCTAACTAAGTGTATGTTGTACAAAATTGCTTATCTATAAGGAACGTATATTGGTAAATTGAGATCAAATTAAAATCAGTAATGTTGTTACTTGCTTACTTGAACTGGGTAATTTTAATTTGTCGTACTTTGATAGATTCATAAGTACCTTTCAACAAAATAATTGAATAGCCTTTATGATTGCTTAAAATAGATGGAATATCTGAAAAACACAAATAGGCAACAATTAGAATATTGTTTCTCCAGTCCTTTGATCTTAAACACATTTCAGGATAGTGACTTACTAGCCCATTTATTCACATTCTATTTTAAAGGTATACTTTTTTGGTACACAAAGCTTATTTTTTATTGCTATGAATATAAGGTTCAGTTAATCACGTGTAAATGAACTCTTTTCCTCACTTCATTATTATTCAAGTAAAAGGTTCTGCAGGACATAATACCCTTTACCTATTCATAGGTCTTACGTTTCATTAGAAAAAAGTTTTAAATTTTCTTTAGGCTATCTTGACTAGTGGGGAATAGCTTAAATTTTAGAGAATATCTCCAAGGTTTAAAGCTCTTGAGTAATATAGGAATCTGTTGGTGTTACCATGATTTACAAATAGAAAATTACTGTAATCAGATAATAGAAATAAGATTTGGAGTTACAGTTATCTGGTTATAGTTTTCCTTTGTTACTCAGATTTTGGTAATAATACTTTACTGCTTCTGGGTAATATATAAGCTATGGACTGTATACTGGAACCTAATTTAAAACGTGGAGTCAGTTTTACCCAACAAATTTGGTTTGGTCGGGCAGAGATCGTGTTTTATTATTATTTATCTGCATTTTGGATAAATGTTTATTATTACAAATTTGTTGAACAAAATAGATCAGAATAGCTTGTCTGTAAACTTCAGAATGATGAATTTTATACAGGAGATCGGCTTGAATAATGACTTGATTTCTCTAACTTTTGTTTCAATTTTTTTTTCCCAAACATTAATGCCACTTTATTTGTTGGTGAAGTGCTTTGAGTTGATGAAGAGCATGCTACATTCAGCTCACAAATTCATTTAGCACCTACAATTTGTACAGCAACTGTTAACATGTAATTTATTTGCCACCTAACTGGTGATAGCTTCATAAGACATAGGTATGCTAAGAAACCTTATTTCTTTAGTTAGACTTTCATCACACAATGCACTTTTTTACCTATATTTAGGAGGAAAAGGTTATAAAGAATACTTGTTTTTGTTTGAGCGGGATAGCCCATTCAAAATTATAGTTCATACTATGAAGTGAATAAAACATGTAATTTGTACTACTTACTAGTAAAATCATTTGTCATTGAAATGATTCTTAAGGTTAGGGAATTTTGATATGTCATTAACATTGATTTCACATCAGCTAATTTTATACTGTTAATATAGTATTGCTGAAGAGGATAAAAGTAAAAAAAAAGGTCAAGATGAAAAACAACCAAAAAAGCAGTTGAAAAAGGATGAAGAGGTCCAGAAGGAAGAAGATAAGCCAAGGAAAGAGCCAGACAAAAAGGAAGGGAAGAAGGAAGTTGAGCCAAAAAGAAAAACTACAACAAAAGCAGGCTTCGCTTCAACTTCTGATTCTGAAGAAGAGGGTGAAGATCAAGAAGGTGAAAAGGTAGGCTTACTTTTTTAAAAAAGTATTTGCCTCCAACGGATATTCTATTAAGTGTCTTTAAAGTCCTTTTTTTATTTAAAAACTTACACTGCAGCACAATTTTCATGCATTTGAATTGCATCAAATATTTTTAAAATGCTCTTTGCTGATTGTTTCTAATTCCAGCCTATCAAAGGAAAATCATCTGAGATTTATTAAGAGGAATAATGGGATTTTTAATGGTCAATCTACTTTAAACTTAGACCTTGTTGCTATGAGAATGAGTTGTAAACCAAAAAAGTAGCATAGCATGGCATAGTGGATGGAGTATGGCACTTGGAATCAGAAGTAACTATTAGAATTAGTAATTATGTGGTACTTTAAGGTTGGCAAAGTGCTTTACACATGTCAACTATAGAAAGACCTAGAATAAAATCCTTTGATATTTGATAACTCTACAGGTGGGTTGAGGATGGACAACCATAATCCCCTGACTGGATTTATTTTTTTTTTTCTTTTTTGTTAGGCAGTGGGGTTAAATGACTTCCCAGGGTCACACAGTTAGTAAATGTTATGTGTCTGAGGTCACATTTGAACTTAGATCCTCCTGAATCCAGGGCTGGTGCTCTATCCACTGCGCCACCTACTTGCCCCCCTGACCGAATTTCTTAGTGACTATTTCCCATCCATAGTAAATTAGAACAGGGGCTGTTAGCTAAGAGGTTTGCTTTTAAAAAATATATATAAAAAAAAAAAGCATTGAGTTGCAGTGGGGCTGAGGGGTGGGTGGTAAAATTTTAAGACAATGTCCTACCAATGAGAGAAGAGACTTAAAAGAGATAGAAAAAATAGTATTAAAAAATTGGGGGGCAGCTAGGTGGCACAGTGGATATAGAAGAGTCAGGAGGATGAGTTCAAATTTCACCTCAGCCACTTGACACTTACTAACTGTGTGACCCTGGGCAAGTCACTTAACCCCAATTGCCTCAGCCAAAAAATAAAAAAAATAAAAAAAAAAAAAAGAAGGGACCTTGATTAATTTGGGAGAAGTGGCCAGTCCAGACTTCATATGAGGATCTTCAATGAGGGGAGAAACTCTCTATTTAACAAGAATAATATGAGAGACTTCAGTCAAATACTGTATTAAAATCTAGGGTAAGGATATCTACAGCCTTCCTCTGCTCTACCAATCAAATAGAATTTTGTTATGGAATTGATATTGGCATAATCCATCCTTTTTCTATAGCTCTTTTTCCCTAAAACTTTAACACTGTTAAGGCAATATTTACAGTATGTATAATATATCGAAACTTTGATTTTTAAATGACTTGTCCAGAGTCACACAGCTAGTTAAGTGTTGTGTGTCTGAGGCCAGATTTGAACTCAGGTCCTCCTGACTCCAGGGCCACTGCTTTATCCACTGTACCACCTAGCTGCCCTCAAAATTTAACTATTGTATTGTGAATTATGAAATTGACATCATTCTGGGGTGAATTTTTGTTCAACATGGGTCAGACCATTAGTTTGGAATATTTAAATTGGCATAAGATCTTGCTTTGAAAAAGTAAGATTTTCCTAGCTTTGTGTAATTAATTTTTTGTAATTAATTTTTTGCAAATGTTAAATGCCACTTGTCATTAGACTTGTCAAGAATCATAATGCTTGCCATGTCATAGAGGGACATGTGAAAAGAGCACAGAGGCTAAATGTATCTTACCATAAGGTTTGCCTGGCTATTTTGGCTATTTGTTTGGTGATTGAGGTAGTGAAGACAAATAACTGGTAGTTAACTAGAAATATTCCATTTTAATTGTCAAAATGAAACAGAAGAGAAAAGGAGGAAGAAATTTTCAGGCTGCTCATAGAAGGAATATAATAAAAAGTCAACATGAGAAAGAAGCAGCAGACAGAAAACGCAAGCAAGAAGAGCAAATGGAAGCTGAACCGTAAGTTTTTTTTTTTTTTTAATAGCCTACATGTTTTCCTCTTGTCTAGAGATGGATATTTAAACAAGGGCGGCCATGTTAGCTCTCACAAGTATGACTTTCCCCCTTGTATTATAATACAGCTCTCATTCTTTTTGGTCTTTTTTCATTGTCTGTACTTCAGTTGTATGTTCAAAATAGGAAGAAACTTGTCCATTTTTGCAGTGACAGGAAGCTGGCATTCAGTTAAGTTTTAAGCCTATCAAATTTTGTTAGATTATAATGTTAGTAACAGAACATTCTTTTTCTGTTATTATTCACTGATGTGTTTGGGAGCACACAATAGAAGCATCTTTGGTTATTTCTTTTCACTACCTCCCACCACCCTTGGCAAATAATAAATATACCAAATTATTGGAAACCTCAAGTCTTGAGCCAATAAAAACTTCACTTATTCATAACTAGTGGGATTCTAACTAGGATGGTAGTAATTGCAATCTTGATCAAAAGCTACAATCCTCAGAACATTTGAATATGTATAGAAACCCAAAAGCTGAACCTTCACCATAGAAATTATATCCTACTGTATTAATGGAAGTAGAAAAGATTAATTAAATTGGCAATTATGCCTTTGAAAACATGAACAGTAATCCCAAGTTCATTTTATATGTATTTAAACCTTTTGGACCTGTTCTCTTATTATTTACTTAAGCCCCACTGATGTATCATTTTTTCCTCAGGAGTTAAATATTTGTAGACTATTCAAAAATTGAGTCTAAACTTTCTCACTGTCCTCATTATGGCTTTTTATATGTTCTCTGAATACGATGTCTTAATTCTTATGTGTTTCTTTTTTATCCTTATTACACAACTTTGTAAATAGCTTTTTGTTTTTGTAAAGCATTTCAGATGGGGAAGAAATAATGCATTATGCAAAATAAAGTTTATTGTATTGTATTCCCAGCCAAACAGCTTGTAATCTACAATAAAAAAATATTGGGGGCTCAAACCATTAATCCAGTTTCTACCAAGAGAATGCAAGTGGAGCACAGGAGATGAAGAACTTAAGACACTCAGATGACTGAATTTATTCCCCCGATGGAAGAATTTTGTTCCAGATTGCTAAATTTAAAAAAAAAGTTGAGGACTTGACGAATGGGCATTAACATTTTGTTGAATTAAAACGTCACAGTGTTTCTTAGGGTATACAGCACTACATGTTAAGGAGAGAACCTAGGTATTGAAATTGGCATAATCGGATCTAGTAGCCCTGAATGTTTCTTTTCTGTTGAAATCTTGATAAAGTCATAGATTTGTATAATGACAATGTTCAAGTACATTTTAAAATAAAGATTATTTCTAAAAGCTGTTTTTAGATATCTCTTTGTTCTTGTGTATTTCAATTGGCTTATAATGTGGAATGAATTTTAAGGTACTGGATTTTTAGTGAAGTAAGACTAAAATATGTTCAGATTTTTTAAGAAACATCTGATGTCTCTGATTTAGCACAATTGTTAAATCAGATTACTGGATTATTCCCAACTTGGACACCATTTAATTTTTCTATGCAACTTTAAATCTCTCAAACCCCCTTAACTGATTAGAATAAATTGGAATTGAAAAATTATTACAAATACAGATTTTTGGTGAAAAATGGTTTGAAGTTTGCTTTTAAGTGATCATGTTAGACACTAAAAATGAAAGAAATGATGAGCACCTGAAAATATAGGGACTTTATTTTAATAAAAAGTATTAACATTTTTAAAACCTTTGGTGTTACAAAGTTGCAAGGTTGTAAAATATTTCTATTGACATTTGATAGGCAGAATAAAGATGAAAGCAAGAAGCCAGAAGTTAAGAAAGTGGAGAAGAAACGAGGTTAGTAGATGGAACCTCATAATAACACTTATTTATCTTAATATGCAAGGTTGACAGTTTGATGTGTTACTTGAACACACTGAAAAACTCTGTTCTCCTTTGTGTTCTTAATGTTTTTGTGTAAATTGAAATATCAGGGTCATTTGGGATTGTGTGAATCTTAAATTTCTCTGGCTCTTGTTACAATTTTATTAAATGATTTGTGAGTGATTTGTTATATGTACATCTACTAGTGGAAAACAGGTGTTCTCATCAGCCAAAGTTAACACTAGAAATAAAGTCCTTAGTGGAAGTAGACATTGCTCATTCTGTGTGTGATTGGTAAATGGGTTTCATCACTTATAAGAATGAGTTGTTAATTTATAGAGGCTTCAGATTAGAATTTGCTCCAAGACCAAAGTAACCACTGAGAAGTTAAGTTATAATTAAATCTTACTTTTAAAATTATGAAGTATTTTCATGAAAACTCAGATGTTGATTCACCTTATTTTCTAAATATTTAATAGAAACATCAATGGACTCTCGACTTCAAAGGATACACGCAGAAATTAAAAACTCCCTCAAAATTGATAATCTTGTAAGTTTATGATGATTATAAAATAGAAGAAGCATGGTATCTGCTGTAGCTTGATAATTTGTCGTAATATGAAGGGTTTTAGATAGGTCTGGAAGTTTACAAAAAGTCTTTTAAATATCAAAGAAAGTATTTCCTGTTAGATTTTTGACTGTTTGCTTTAACTGAAATTTTACATGTTCAAGGGGAAACTCAGAATGCTGAAACTTTTCTTTTGTTAAAAAGGATGTAAACAGATGTATTGAGGCCCTTGATGAGCTTGCATCACTTCAGGTCACCATGCAACAAGCACAGAAACACACAGAGATGATTACAACGTTAAAGAAAGTAAGCTTTTTGTCTTTTTTTTCCCTTGAGTTTAGCTCTAATCATTATACTTTGAATGTTATAGATAGATCAATATGATTACTAACATTTCTTTGTCCTTTCCAGATAAGGCGCTTTAAAGTTAGTCAGGTTATTATGGAAAAGTCTACAATGCTATACAACAAGTTTAAGAACATGTTTTTAGTTGGTGAAGGAGATTCTGTTATTACACAAGTGCTGAATAAATCACTTGCTGAACAAAGACAACATGAGGAGGCCAATAAAACAAAAGAACAGGGAAAGAAAGGTCCAAATAAAAAGCTAGAAAAGGAACAAACAGGTATGTAGTGATTCCTTATCTGTGGCCCAGATACTGTTAAATTTACTTTAAACTCTTCAAGTTACTTGTAGTTTACTAGTAAAGCTAGATGATATAATACAATAGTGGTGGCTGCACAGATCGGAGAGAATGAACTGAGCCTTCTACTGGCTACTAGATGGAGCTTTGTTCTTTATTATATTTGTCCCTTGTTATATCTACAGCTGTATGTTATCTCAAGGTGAGTCTGTCTGGTTCTTCTCTTTGATTTCTTTAGCCACTACCATTATTTTGTAACCATCCAATAGTTGGAGAAAATGATATTAAACACCCTTTTTTTTTTTCAATCTCATTTTCTCCAGCCCCCCCCCCCCCACTTTCTTAAGATTTTAATGAACCATCAGCATTTGGCTGCAGGATGAATATTGTAACTATTTACACTCTGACTTGGAGAATATACCCATAGAAAGCAATTTTGGTGGGCAAGAAATAATAAGTGCTTGCTTATGAACAAGAATTTAAGAATTGTGTGATTGCAGCCAGCCACTTTATTTCCTATATAATTATATATGTAAATTTATTTTTAAGCTTCTCATAAGTATATGTAATCTACTCAGGTTATTTTAAAAAACTTAATATTGATTATAATTGTAGTGTTGAGTTATGGATAATGTAACTAAGGTATTTTATTTCAAAAGGTTCAAAAACTTTGAATGGTGGATCAGATGCTCAAGACAATAACCAGCCACAACACAATGGAGAAAGCAATGAGGAGAGTAAAGATAGGCATGACACCACCATGAAGAAAAAGTGAGGAAATTTATTGGCTTTTTAGTATAGAATGTTTTACCCCCAAACTCCTGTTGTATATTCATGTTCTTTACTCATTTTCTTTGTTTTGGTTTGTTCCTTAAAATGGGAACAGCTCCAAATTCGACTTAAGGCTGCTCACTTAAAGCTGAAGGGATCTTGAATCCAGGTTATGAACTCTACGTCTTCCACAGAATACACATGGTTCTTTTGTCTCAGTTGAGCATATAGAAATGGGACAGTTTGTCTGCTGCTCGTGGTCTGCAAGTTGGTCACAAGTAGCTTGGTCATAACTACTTGAATTCTAACAACTATGCTATAGGATTTTTTTTTGTTTTCATAGACTAAAAAGTTTGGTAGTTTAAAATAACATCTAAAATGTTTGTGTGTTATCAGTATGTATGAACTGATCTTTGCTTCCCCCCCCTCTACTTTTTAGAACATCCAGTGAAGAGAGAGAGCCTGAAAAAATTCCAAAGGACTCAGGAGTAGAAAACTAATTTTGAAGAAAGGATTGTCACAATTTTTTCATTTAAAAATTTGAGTGCTGAAAGTTTTAAATAATTTTTATAAGCATAGATTTTTGATGTTTAAGAACTAGTTTTAAGGGGAAACATTCCCTTTATATCTTCGTTTTAAAAGTAAACATTCTTGCTGATTGTATTTGTGCAGTATTAACCGCTATATACACAGTAAAAGTGTGTGTGTCTTTGGGGGAGAAAGATCCATTTAGGAAATGTTAAACTGCTTTTATTTTTTAAGAGTTATAGTTGTAGTATATTTTTTGATTATTGTATGTTAATGTGTAGTTAATGGTGGTCAAGAGTTACTTTTTTTAACTGCCACCTTCGCCATGTTCCTAAATACCTTGGTATTTTTTTGTGCATAGTTTTTAAAATCTTGTATTTACTGGATTGTCTTTTCACTGTTTGTGGTTTTTGTAGAAGTTAAGCATTTTTATAGTAGCTAAAATGTTACTTCTATATAAGAATACTCATTCACTCCCTTTTATAAGAAATTAGTATTAATCTTGCAAACTCCATTTGCCAGGTTTTCCTGCTTTGAAACAATCTGAAGTTGTGATGCCTTTTTTTTTTTTTTAAAGCAGTTGGGTAACACAGATGGCAATTTGGGAAGTAGTAACTTGTTTTTTTTAACAGGCAAAAATCACGTGTATGTTTTCTTTCTTTTTTTTTGTAGTAGTTGGGCATAGCTTTATGAATGAAGCTGGATAAATAGGCTTACTAATTACTTTCTAATAAGTGGCAATCTATTAAGTTAATGGTGGTTACTGGGAACAGTCAAAACTATGGAATTCTTGTCACCTTACCATTAGGTAAGACTGGAGGCACTTAAAACAAGGGAGTACTACCTTTATGGAACAAAAGGTTACTAATAAGTGCTCTGATATAGGTATTCCAGATTTTAACTAAATAGCAATTTTGAAGAGAAAAATTGACTCAGTTAACTCAGTTAACATGTAAATATGCCCCCTAAAATAGAAAACTTCATGGCACTTCATGTTGTACAAGTATGAATGAGGAGAAATTACTGGTAAAGTATGAAGCATAATATTAGTTCAGTAGTTTAAACAACAGCAATACTTACAAATACAGTGTTTTAGGTTGTACACTTTTGACTACATACGTATATTTCAGGAATTCTCAATTCTTTTAGAAAGCATGTCAAATTTTTTTTTTTGTAGACATTTCCACAATTGGAGCTTGAATAAACTGGTTAACTTGTGTAGATTTAGAAGATGTACTTTCAAGAGACAAAAAGGTACAAATGAGAATACCACCTATAATATTGCTTTGTTGGTTGGAATACTGCTATATATGCCAGTAATATTAGCAATTTGCTCCTAATTTAATTTTTTTAAAAATCAGATTTATTGTAGTTAACTGAAAGTGTCAATGTAAACTTAACCAATTTTGATTAAAGAATTTTGTCAATCTGAATTCATTAGTATGTTGTTTGTATTCCACCACAGCTTACAGAAATTGCGCAGTAAGGGGAGATAGATAAAATAGAGGCTAGAATTATGCTGGCACATGTGCAACAACGTATCCTAGATCCTGAAAACTGACAGCTTGTAGTTGATTTCAAGTCATTCAACTTTTTGACTGCAAATGCATAGGAAATTTATTTCTGAAATCTTCACTTAAACTGAATGAAGTTACCACTGTGCATTTTTTAGACTTTTCTTTGTTGCATCTTAACTTACTTACTAACTTTTTGTAGCCCAAAGTTACAGAACAAAAAATATCCGAACGAGTGGTAACTTGGTACAATTATTTATGTCAAACTTCCATTACAATACTGTTACATGAAATACCAATTCTTGGCATTTTTCAGGGTGGGAAGTAAAAAATACACAACTCAAGTACATAGTAGTAAAGAGTACACAGGTATTGAACGGTGGAAAAATTGTAAATGTGACAAAACTAGAGTTTATATGATTACCAACCTTTTTACAAATGTATGATGAACTTCTCTTAAGCATAGTCATAACTCTGAGTACAGATGTTGCTCCCAAAAATCCAGACGTAAAATTCACTTTTATTTTTTTTAATGTTAACCTGGAAAAAAGAAAATGGAAAATTTGCCATATTTTTCAAAACTCAAGATGCCACCCATAGATTTTTCTTTTTTGGCTAGGGTCACACAGCTAGTAAGTGAATTCAGGTCCTCCTAAATTCAGGGCCATCGCTTTATCTACTGTGGTAGCCTAGCTGCCCCTTAGGTTTTTTCATATTAAAATGTTGACACAGACATTTCCATATACAAAGAAAGAAAAGAAAGGTGAAACAATGTGATGAAATTTCCTTCCCAGAGATATTTAGTATCAGGGTATTTTTAACCTTTTTTTTATGGCAATTGGGGTCAAGTGACTTACCCGGGGTCACACAGCTATTAAGTGTCAAGTGTTTGGTCTGAGGCCAGATTTGAACTCGGGTCCTCCCGACTTCAGGGCTGGTGCTCTACCCACTGCGCCACCTAGCTACCCCTGTATTTAATGTTTTTTGTGTCATGAACCCCTTTAGCAATTTGATGAAGCCTATGGATAGTGCATATTAAAATACACAAAACACAACACTGGCCAAGTTACAAAAATGCAATGACTGATATGGAAATGTGCATCAAATCTGCTTACTGTGGGGGGAGGGAGGGAAGAGACACAGGTGGCAAGAGAAGTAGAATGCAAAACATTAAACCCATGGTTTTTTAAAAAATATTTTAGCCAGAACCAACAGCAGTTTACTACATAGTAGTAATATTTGGTTTCTATCTTCAACATTGATATGCCCAGTATCATTTAATCTTAATCTGAATTCAAGAACATTAACATCATCAAATCTTTGTGAAAATCAAATGAAACTGCACTGACAACCACCACTAAACCATTGCTTCAAAGAAGTTCTGCCATTTACCTTCCAAGTCAGTAAAACCAATATTGACAAATTTTTGAAAGTAAGGACAAATTACTGAGGCACTAGAAATTCCACTATCTTAAAACATCAACGACACACCCCCATGTCTTTCACATAATTGACACATAATTTACCTTTGCTTTCTCTTTAGGTCCATCCAGCTCCTTGGGTCACATAAGTAATGTTAAGTGGGTCTAACTTTATTACTTCCAACTTGAACGGAATGACTAAAGCAGAGATGTGGGTTGCCTGGAACCGCTATGTGGTTAGCTCAAAGAAAGAAAAATATAACTAGAATAATATTTATGAATTTACTATGAATTTAATATACCATATACCCAAACTTAAGCTTCAGAAAAAAGCTACCAAATAATAAAACTTAACAGCTAAATCAGTTATCAAAATAGTCAAATAGATTGCTTTTGCCTAAGACGCTCCTGGCATTCAGAAAGTGACAGTCTGACAAGTACTGCAACTATTCCAAACAACCCATTGTTTGTAGTGTCACTGTGTTGTCTTCAGTTAAAAGTTCCAGGGTCAACATAAGGATAAGCAAGGAACTCCCCCAGTTTGTTGCCTTCAGAATCATAATGGAGCATTCGGAAGCAAACATCACAGAAGAAACATGGATCCTCTGGTGCAAAGCAGTCGTTGTTGGTTACCCATCTGTAATTTAAAGAAAAACTTATTAGTTTTATTTCACTTTCACTCACATGTAAAAAAAATTGAGGGAATATGGCAACATCCCTACCACATCTTGATACTCTACCACATCCTCTTACTAGCAAAATGTTTTTTCTACTGCTCTGATGAAGCACCTACATGTCAGGGTGGACACAGAAAACTAGAGTCAATAAACGAGTTCAAATTTTGTCTTCCTCATCTACAAATATGCAAAATGGGGAAAATAATACCTACTTCTAGGATTTTTGTGAGGATCAAATGAGATATTTGTAAAGTGCTTTACAAACCTTTAAGCACTATATAACTGCTATTGTTACTATGTTGCTCTATAAATGAGTTTGATTAGTAGCATTAGAGAAATTAATTTCAACCTATACACATTTAATCACGAACTTATAGTAAATATATCCCATCAATCTGACTATAAAAGTTTAAAACAACCCAATTTAAACTACCACACGAATCCTTTTTTACATGTCCCCTTTATTTACTGTAAAGTAATTAATTTTATGAGTGAATATGTATCACATCATGCATAGTTTACTCCTGAAGGGAAAAAAATGTGGGGCCAATGTGTGGATTCAATATCGTGTAGAAACATGAGATCTAAATAATGTTTTTTAGTGGTGCTTTTGCACTACAGCAATAAGCTCATTGTAAAACTGGGAGCCTGGATGTATTTAGAAAACCCATAAAATTAGAACCTTTAACCTAGATTTAAATTCGATGTACAATACTGGAAGCATGACTCATATTTAATTGAAGTTATAGAATGTTGTGAAATTATAGAATTTCACATGGTGAAGCACAGATGCATTCACAGATCAAAAATCTTTTAATAAAATAATGAACATGGGGGCAGTTAGGTGGCGCTTTCCATAGAGCACCAGGAGTCAGGATGACCTAAGATCAAACCAGGCCCCAGACACTTACTAGCTAGCTATGTGATCTTGGGTAACTCACTTAACCCCCTCATTGCCCCCCCCCAAAAAACAAAAACAAAAACAAAACCTGGGAATTCCTTGTAATTTTAACAGGTTCATTCTAAATAAATAATCATTCTAAAAACAAGCTATAATTCTGTAATAAGATGATTCTGTAGAGTCAAAATGCCTTATTGAAAACAAACAGGTGGAATCAAGACAGTAACAGGCAATCAAGATAGGCAAAAACTTAAAGGAGAGGGATGCACTGGGAGAAGTGGGAAGGGAGAGGTGGAATGGGGAAAATTTTCTCACATAAAAGAAGTGTCCAAGGAAGGGCTTTTACAGTGGAGAGGAAAATGGGGCAGGGGGAGTAGCAGGTAAGTCTTGAGTCTTACTGCAACTGACTCAAAGAAGGAAGGATATATACACACAGTTGGTTGTGTAGAGAAGTGTTAACTTCACCCAAGACAGAATGAGGAGCCAAAGAGGATTAGAGGAAGGGGCTGGGGGTTGGAAGATGGTAAAAGAGAGGACAGATTAAGGGAGACCATAGTTAGAAGCAAAATATACTTCTAAGGAGGAATAGGATAAAAAGAAAATGAGATGGAAGAACATCTACAGTAATCATAACTGAATGTTATAATAAAATAGCAGAATCCAACAGTATATTTTTAAAATAGTTTTCAACATTCACTTCCATAAGATTTTGAGTTTTAAAATTTTTTCCTCTTCCTCTCCTCCTCCCTCCCCCAGACAGAATGTAATCTGATACAGGCTCTACTTAAAAATTCATATTAAATATATTTTCATTAACTCATGATGTAAAGAAGAATTACAACTAATTACCAAACCAAACCAAACCAAACAAAACAGCAGAAGAAAAGGAGAACAAATAGTAGGCTTACATCTGCATGCCGACTCCTAAGTTCTTTCTCTGGATGTGGATAGCATTTTCTGAGATGAGCTAAGTCTATCAAAATTACTCACTGCACAACATGGCTGTTACTGTGTACGGCGTTCTGATTGTGCTCCTAAGACTTTCCAGGTTTTTCTGGTCGGCCTGCTCATCATTTCTTATTAGCATTATATTCATTATCCATTACATTCATATACCACAACTTGTTCAGTCATTCCCCAATTGATGGGCATCCCCTCAATTTTCAATTCTTTACCACCACAAAAAGAGCTGCTATAAATATTTTTATACATGTAGGTCCTTTTCCCGTTTTCATGATCTCTTTGGTATTCAGACCTATAAGTGGTACTGCTGAGTCAAAGGGTATGCACAGTTTTACAGCCCTTTGGACAAAGTTCCAAATTGCTCTCCAGAATGGTTGGATCAGTTCACAACTCCACCAACAATGCATTAGTGTTCCAATTTTCCCACATCTTCTCCAGCATTTATCATTTTCCTGTTTTGTCATGTTAGCCAATCTGATAGGTGTGATGTGGTACCTCAGAGTCGTTTTGATTTGCATTTCTCTAACCAATAGTGAATTAAAGCATTTTTTCATATTACTATAGATAGTTTAATTTCTTCTTCTGAAAACTGTTCATATCCTTTAACCATTTATCACTGGGGAATGACTTGTATTCTTACAAATTTGACCCAGTTCTCTACATATTTTAGAAATGAGGCCTTTATCAGAGACACTGGCTGTAAAAACTGTTTCCCAGCTTTCTGACTACCTTCTAATCTTGGTTGTATTGGCTTTGTTTACGCAAAAACTTTTCAGTTTAATGTAATCAATATCATCCATTATGCATTTCATAATGTTCTCTACCTCTTGTTTGGTCA
Source organism: Vombatus ursinus (assembly GCF_900497805.2). Classification (NCBI taxonomy): domain Eukaryota; kingdom Metazoa; phylum Chordata; class Mammalia; order Diprotodontia; family Vombatidae; genus Vombatus; species Vombatus ursinus. The sequence goes on from NW_020954548.1 coordinate 14,380,581, forward strand.
TAAATTCTTCCCTTCTCCATACATCTGACAGGTAAACTATTCCTTGCTCTCCTAGTTTGCTTATAGTATCAGCCTAAATTTATATCTAAATCATGTACCCATTTTGACTTTATCTTGGTATATGGTGTAAGATGTTAGTTTATGCCTAGTTTCTGCCAGACTCAACAGTATATTCTTTACAAGAGAAATAACTGAAACAGAAAGACACATAGAGTTAAAAATAAAGGGCTGCAGTAGAATCCAATATGCTTCAGCTCATGTAAAAAAAAAAAAACAAAACAAAAAACAAACAAACGACACAATCTCAGACAAAGCAAAAATAGAACAAATTAAAAGACACACAATCAGGGAAACTTTTGTGCTAAAAGGTACCACAGACAATGAAGTATTATCAAAAAATTTTACAGCAAGTTTCTCTGATAAAGGCCTCATTTCTCAAACATATACTGAGTATAGAACTGTGTCAAATGTATAAAAATAAGAGCCATTCCTTATTATTAAATGGTCAAAGAATATAAACACGCAGTTTTCAGAAGAGGAAAGCAAAGCTCTCTACAGTTATGAAAAAATGCTCTGAATCATTATTGATTAGAAAAAGGCAAATGAAAATAACGCTGAGGTTATCTATCAGAAATGACATGCTAGAGAGGATGAGGGAAAAATAGGTATATTAATGAACTGTTGGTGGAGTAGTGAACTGGTCCAACCATTCTATAAAACAATTTAGAACTAGGTCCAAAAGGTTATAAAACTGTGCATACCTTTTGACCCAGTAATACGACTAGTAAGTCTGTACCCCAAAGAGATCAAAGAAAAAAGAAAAGGACCTACATATACAGAAACAGCAGCTCTTTTTGTGGTGGCAAAGAATTAGAAATTGAGGGGATGCTCATCAATTGGCAAATGGGTGAATAAATTTTGGCATATGATTGTGATGGAGTACTATTTTGCTGTGGCAAATGATGATGGGGCAGGTGGCAGAAAAAACATTGCAAAACCTATATGAACTGATGCAAAGCAAAGTGAGAAGAATCAGGATATCGCTGTGCACAGTAACAGCAACGTGGTAATGATGATCAACTGTGAAAGACTCAGCTACTCTGATCAATACAATGATCCAAGACAATTCCAAAGGAATTGTGACAAAAAATGCTATCCACCTCCACAGAGAGAACTGATGAACTCTGAGTGCAAACTGAAGGATAATTTTCTCACTTTACTTTCCTTGCCTTTTTTTTGGGGGGGGGGGGGGGTTGGGGCACTTTTGCTAGCAAGGAAATGTTTTGCATGATTTCATATGTATAATTGATATCACAGTGCTTGAATTCTCAGTGGATGGGGGAGGAGGTGGAAGGGGGAGAGAGAATTTGGAACTCAAAACTTAATAAGAGTATGTTAAATATAAATAATTTTTTTCAAAAAAAGATAAACATTATACTTAAACAAAGTCCATCAGAATTCTCAAACTCCAAAAGCACTTCAGTGGGAGCCAGTGAACATGAGTTCTAATGCAGGCGTGTCAGTAACTTGCACTACTACAATGTGTAATTCTCAAACTCCGGACCTCAGCTTCATTCTCTCAAAAATTCTGGGGCTCTCCTAATGATCTACGTTTTCTTTTAATTCTAGAAGTGTAAGATGCCATTTTACATTGTTCTCCTAGGACTAAAATGGAAATTCTGTTCCCCTTTTGAAGTCTTGCAGTGTTTCACAATCTCATCTATTCTAATTCTAATAGTTTTCCCACTGCTGTGTTGACTACTCAGAATTTACACTATGTTATTAATCAGAAAAATAAATTTAAAGCACCCAAAGCAGAACAAATTAAATACTCATTTTTTTCCCATGTACAAAAGGCATTCCATTTCCCCCCAGAGGGTCAGAAAGCTAATGAATGTCCCCAGTAAAACCACTCATCTTACGTTCTGAGAAAGATTAAGGATTACTTACCTGGCTGTGTACATTTTACAAACAAAACATTTCCTGGTCCATAACCAGTGCTTCTTGGTGAGTAGGGGATAAAGTGTCTTATCCAAGCAGTCATCATGATGTACAAGCCTTAAGGAAGAATACATTAGGGCATTATTAAGACACAAAGTGTAATATAACCTACCTTCACATTCTCATTTGTTGCTATTCACATTACTCATCTACTAATTAGCACTAATATATAAGACAGCTTCCTATAAATATAAATTATTAAGTTAAGAATATAAATGTTATGATGGTAGGTGGGATCCTCAATGTTTGCCCGAAATACAATTTCTATAAAACCTGAGTGCAGACTATGATTGTATTTTTACAAAGAGTTAAATAAATAGTAAACTGATGTGGACAAAAAACAGTAATGGTAAAAATTAAGGGAAAAAATCTTTAGAGTATAAAAACAATTTTCAGAGCAAAATACATAATTTATTAAGCAAATGCTTAATAAATGCTAGCTGAATTGTTCAGCTGAATCTCATCCAAACTCCTGAATCTCCTCTAAAATCCCTGACATATCATCCAGTCAGCGCTTAACTGCTTCTGATGAAAGGTGCTCATTACTTTAGTGAGGAAGGTCATTAAATTTTTTATTAAAAGCCAATATATCACATCTAGTAACAACATCTTCATTACATCAAGTCGATATATGTCTCTGTCAGACTTCTACCCACTGGTCCTATTTTTGCGTCATAACTATACTGATATATCCAATCCCCTTTCCATATAAGAATCCTTTGTGTATTTCTCATGCATTCAAAATGAGAACCCTGCAAAATCCCTAAACATCAAATATACAATTAAATTCAGTATGTCTTACTTATAAATACAGGAAACTAAATAATACATTTTAAAAAGATTTACAATAATAATTAAAACACTGGGAGCAAACCAAAATAGGTTATCATACAAGTGTTTTAATTAATTAGGATTTTAACATCTTTCAATTAAAAGTAGCACTCAACTTCTAAAGAGGTTGAGTTCTAATAGTCAATTTTAATTTGTCTCATGGCAACTCATAATACATTTTCCAGAGAAACAATTACATAGGGTAGTTAGTAATAACCAAATTTTCAGCCCAACCAACATTAGCCTATTTCACTCATAATGAAGCTAAATTACGGGACTAACATTATCTTAACCATTATAAATCTGCTTCCACTGAAAAATGAGTATGAAGTTTCAAGTGGAAATACAAAAACACATCTCCCTCTCCTGCTCTGCATACAGCTGCAGTGACCAGTGACACCAGCTATCTGCAGGAAGGAAAAACACAATGGCAGAGTACAACAGGAGCACAGGCTGGTGGAGGTGAGGAGAGATGGCAACCTTAGAGGTCAGGGTCACTTAAATTGTTCCCACTGGCTCTGATAAGCCCAGGCAGGGATAGACCTAATGTTTCCAGATTCCTTAACTCCCAGAGACGGGCAAAAGGTTGCAGTTTTCACAGCAATCCCAAACAGTGCTAAATTGGAAAAAGGCAGTAATGGTGGAGGTAGGTAGCTAGGGTCTTGCATATAGAGACATTGTAATTTCAAGTGTTAATAAAAGGAGTTCCTCTACTTGTGCCATAGGTAATAGCTAAGTGAAACATATAACTAATTCCTAAGACTCATCTTAGTAAATGTAATCCTTTCAATTTTTTTTTTTACCAGAATTGAGGTAACCTATAATGATGTTAAAAGTTTTTTTTTCCTATTCTGATGTATGTTCAAAAAAGAGAAAGGAAATACAGCATAAGCTTAATATTTCTATATACCTTATATCTGTGATAATGACAACATGCTCACAGTCTCCCTGGTGACAATACAGGTAAGGAAAACCCAATTTAATGTACAGGTCATTGAAGGTGAAATCTTCCATTTTAGCAGACCGGAACTTCCCATATCCTCGATCATGGGACTCTGACCATTCAATAATTGTTCTGAAAAGAAATGGGAGTATATAGGATCAACCATGCTGCCCAAGAAACATAAAAGGATAGAGGACTTTGGCAAGAGTGTCATGTTGCACTGCAACTAACACCACCACCACCCAGTTAACTGGGTTTGTCAATTGTCAATTCTAGATGGAAGTCATTGTAGCTAAAGACATGATGAGGTTTCAATATCCTTGTCTTTCTTTTACTCCTTTAATTGGTATGGCTTTACGAAGATCCTTCTTTGGGATGGTATGAGGAAAATTTAAAAAAACTTACACAAGTATAGGATTCTGACTAAATTAGTTAATAGAACACTAGTCCATTATTTATATAATGTCCACTGGTAAGTATAGCAAAGTAATAATAATAATGACAGCATTTACAAAGTACTTTAAGGTTTGCAAAGCACTTTGCAAATATCTCATTTTATTGTTACAACACTGAAATGTAGATGCTTTCATTATCCCCATTTTATATATGAGGCAACTGAGGCAGAGAGAAGTTAAGTGACTTACCCACTAGTTAAGCTAGTAAGTATTGGAGGTCAGATTTGAACTTGGGTGTTTCTGACTCCAGGTCCAATGTTCTATCCACTGTGCCACTTAACTGTTTCCTCAAGTTATAAATAAGTAGTCTTACATCATGCTTTAAGAAACTTCTAATTTCTCCCCTCGCTGTTAATGACTTTCTTCTGCTTACTCATACTTTATCATACATTTTATATCTATGTATCACAACCCTCTACTAAATTCCAAGTTAGAACTTACTTAAAGGCAAAGAACGAATCTTAACTTCTTTTTCTAAAATACCAAGGACAATAGTCTGCACAATAGGCATTTAATATGTAGAATTTAATTTAAAAAATAATTAATTGCAGAAAATGGCAGAGTAAAAGCAATAACTTGCTGGAGCACTCCCCTAAACCCCTCCAATTACCAGTAAAAAATGACCCTAACAAATTCTAGAGCAGCAGAACCCACAAAGAGGCAGAATGAAACAAACTTCCAGTCCAAGACAACCTGGAAGGTAGACAGGAAAGGTCTGTGGCACCACAGCACAAGATGAGCTAGCACAGACTGGGACCCTGCAAACCTGCAGTGGGACTCAGGGGACTGAATCACTGGCAGCTGTGGCAGTTTCTACATTTCTCAACCTACAAACACGAAACACAACTTGAAAGGTCAGTGGGAAACATCTGTTGGACCTGGGTTAAAGAGGAGCACGGTCCAGCTCCAGCCCCAGCACAGCCCCGGGAGGGGGAGACAGGCGGGAGTGGCAGTGGAAGTGGCTGCTTCTGGAGCTCTCAGCCCACAAACAGTAAGGGGATTGATTGCACGACTGATCAGAAAGAGATTACAGGGGTCTCTCTGCTGGCACTGAGGCAGGATTCTGTTGCTTTGCCCACTCTTGGATCTGGGTCACAGTCCTGGGTGGCAGTCCTGGGGCGAGGAGGAGCACTAGCATAGCAGAGCTTGTGGCAGCAGGGGAGAGGGAACCCTTCTCACACTTCAAGGGCAGAAAAGAATGCTTGTGGTCACTCACAGAGCAGAGCACAGGCCAGGAGATGAGTAAACATCTCTCCTTAGATCATTCCACCTTGGAAGAACTGAAAACTTACAGGTCCCTAGAAGTATCTCTGAAAACAGCTGCACAAAACCCCTGAAGCTTGGGACAGTACGGCTTCCATACTGGAAGCAGAATCCTACCTTAACAAAGAGTTAAAAAGTCAAATAATTGGGCTGGGAAAATGAACAAACAATGGAAAAAAATTCAGACTACAGAATCTCACATTGGTGACAAGGAAGATGAAAATATACATTCAGAAGAAAACAACAAAGTCAATACTCCTACATCCAAAGCCTCCAAGAAAAATATGAACTGGTCTCAGGCCATGGAAGAGCTCAAAAAGGATTTTGAAAATAAAGACAAGTAAAGGAAAAACTGGGAAGAGAAATGAGAGTGATGTAAGAAAATCATGAAAAACGAGTCAATAGCTTGCTAAAGAAGACACAAAAAATACTTAAGAAAATAACACCTTAATAAGCAGACTAGGCCAAATGGCAAAAAAGGCAAAAAAAAGCCAATGAGGAGAAGAATGCCTTAAGCCACATTTGTCAAATGGAAAAGGTCAAAAGCTCACTGAAAAACATAATTCCTTAAAAATGAGAATGGAGCAAATAGAAGCTAATGACTCTATTAGAAATCAAGAAATTAAAAAAAAAAAAGAAATCAAGAAAATATAAAACAAAATCAAAAAAATGAAAAAATAGAAGACAATGTGAACTATCTCATTGGAAAAAAGACTGACCTGGAAAATCGATCCAGGAGAGATAATTTAAAAATGATTGGACTACCTGAAAGCCATGATAAAAAAAAAAAGGGCCTAGACATCATCTTTCAAGAAATTATCAAGGAAAGCTGTTCTGATATTCTAGAACCAAAGGGTAAAAAAAAAAAATTGAAAGAATCCACTGATCACCTCCTGAAAGAGATCCCAAAAGGAAAATTCCCAGGAATATTACAGCCAAACTTCAGAGTTCCCAGGTCAAGGAGAAAATACTGCAAGCAGCGAGAAAGAAACAATTTAAGTATTGTGGAAATACAATCAGGACAACACAAGATTTAGCAGCTTTTACATTATGGGATCAGAGAGCTCAGAATATGACATTCCGGAGGTTGAAGGAGCTAGGATTAAAACCAAGAATCATCTATCCAGTAAAACTGAGTGTAATCAATAAGGGGGAAAAATTGACATTCAATGACATAGAGGAATTTAATGCATTCCTGAGAAAAAAATCAGAGCTAAATAGAAAAACTGACTTTAAAATACAAAACTCAAAAGAAGCATGAAAAGGTAAACAGGAAAGAGAAATCATAAGGGACTTACTAAAGCTGAACTGTTTATATTCCTACATGGAAAAATATTTGTAACTCACGAGATCTTTCTCATTATTAGGGTAGTAGGAGGGAATATATATAGACAAAAAGTACAGGGTAAGTTGAATATAAAGGGATGATATCTAAAAAATAAATTTAAGGGGTGAGAAAGGAATGTGCTGGGAGAAGGAGAAAAGGAGAGGCAGAATGGGGTAAATTATCTCATATCAAAGAGGCAAGAGAAAGCTTTTACAGTGGAGGGAAAGAGGGGAGAGTTGAGAGGGAATGAGTGAACCTTATTCTCACTGGATTTGGCTTAGGGAGGGAATAACATACACACTCAATTGGATATGGAAATCTATCTTACCCTACAGGAAAGTAGGAAGGAAGGGGATATGAGGTGGGAGGTGATAGAAGGAAGGGCAGATTGGGGGAGGGGGGGTAATCAGAAGCAAACACTTTTGAGGAGAAATAGGATTAAAGGAGAGAACAGAATAAAAAGGGGTGTGATAGGATGGAGGGAAATAGAGTTAGTCTTTCACAACATGAGTATTATGGAAATGTTTTGAATGACCATACATTTATAACCTATATCGAATTGCTTACCTTCTCAATGAGGGTGGGTGGGGGTGGAGGAAAAAGAGAGAATTTGGAACTCACAGTTTTAAAAACAAACGTTAAAAATTGTTTTTACGTGTTACTGGGAAATAAGACACACAGGCAATGAGGTATAGAAATCTATCTTACCCTACAGGAAAACAGAAGGGGAAGTAGATAAGAAAAGCGGGGGGAAGTGACTGAAGGGAGGGCAGATTGGGGAAAGGGGGTAATCAGAAACAGGAGTCTTGGGGTGAGGGGAGGGGAGAGATGGGGAAAAATTTTGGAATTCAAAAATCTTGTGGAAGTGAATGCTGAAACCTAAAAATAAATTTTTTAAAAATTACATACAGTTTCTTGCCCTGAGTAAATACAAAGGAATCAAAGTCAATTCATTTTACTACCCCATGATAAAGAACAGCTTGGTGATATGTTTTAATGGTATAACTAAATTTTTTTGATTTGTTTGCAAGGCTGCAATATAAAAGCCTATGAGTAAGTTAAAGAAAAGTTTCTGTTTTTAAAGATATTTGCAGAAGTTAATATAAATCTGCCCTAAAATAAATATTCTCTATACCTCCCTGGTAGGACAATTCCTATTCTGGTTTGATAAACGCTTACGACTAGTTCAATGCTCTGATCACAGAATTTTCAAAAAGTTAGGAAGTTAAAATTTTTATCCAAATTATCTTAGGTAATCAAAATAATTCTTATCCAAAAGTCTTCATTTCTAGCTTACTTATATTGCCTCCACTTTCAAACTGGAAAAAAATAGATTTTATCAAAAATAATTACCTGCTCAAATCTCTGCATTCAGGGTATCTTCTATCATTGTAAAATGTTCCTTCAAAATAGAAGAAAGCTGACTTGTAAAGATCCTATAAGAAACGATATAAGAGAATTGAGGTGGGAAAATGTGCCATTAATAATTACACAGAAAGCATGTACTACTGTCTACATTAAAATGTGCCATAGTGTTAGCCACCAGTATGGTTTTAAAATTATATAAAACTAATTTTATGGGAACTCAGTATATATGCAAGGTTCTACCATTTTCAGTTTATTATGCTTTCATTTTAGTTGTTATACTCTGATTTTAATTCATGTTTATACTTACATTTGAAGTGGTTCATAAAAGAGATTCCCTTAAAACCAGCATACTCAATCTCCTCTTCCTTTTTTATATTGTATGTACATACTTCAATGTCAAGATACTGTGATGGAAAACCTAAACGTTTTCATGCTAACAACCTTTTTTTTCCTTGTGAAAACCAGCATGAAGTTTCAGAAATCTTCTGCTGCTATTTATCTTTAGCATAATTATAAGAGTAATATTCTGTTGCATTTGTACAATGCTTTTTCTTTTTCTTTCTTTTTTTTTTTACATTTTTAAAGTGCTTTCATAGATAAGATTCCACTTCGACCCTATTTTAGTGATGAGGGAACTAGGGCTGGTCAGATGACTTGTCCCAAGTGTCCCAGTGGTGTTCCAGCTGGTATCAACACGTAGGTCTCCTGACCCTTCAGAGTCCATATGCTTTTTACTACAATGGTAACTAGAATATGACTAGTTTCTATCTATACCTAATCCTGGGAGTTCACCCCAATAAGTCCCTTCATATGACTAACCAACCACAATGTTACAGAGGATGAAGTAAAGAAATTCTAAAAAGAACTTGGCAAGATTCTCTAAACCAAGCTGTACTTGTTGATTTCAGTGCAAACAGTGTCACAGGAAAGAAAGAAAAATGTGAAACAAAGGTTGGAAGACTGAGGTCAGTATTAAGAAATGGAGCTTTGTAGATTATTCAGAAGCCTTATATGATAAATACTTTCTTTAAAAAGAGTCCAAAGCCACTGAAGCACCAAACATCACCAAAAATGAAGCTTAATAGTAAAAAATAAATTTTTCTTATCAACTTTTTATTTTTCTCCCTCCCATTTCCTTTCTCCTCCTCTAAGAAAAACAAAAACAAAATCTTTGACTGTGTATAAATACAGTCGAGCAAAACAAAGTCCTACATTGGCTACGTCCAAAGGATGTGCCTTCTTCTGCATATTAGTCCATCACCTCTCTGCCAGGAAATAGGTAGCATTCTTCATTATCTATCCTCCAAAGAAATGTGAAAATTCCCTCCTCAAACCAGGAAACAAATAAAGCTTAAAAAAAAAAAAGACAACGACTCTGATAATCACTATTTTTTCTCCAAGAATTTCAGCCTATGTGAACAACAGCCACCATAACTATGAGACTGAAGTGAACCATAAGCCAAGGCCAAGGCTGGGTTAGAGTGTAATTTCATTTACAAAACACTGAGGGGAAAAAAAACAAAGAGATCCCAACTAACAGATGATGACATTCCATTTCATGGCCCTGTCTTTCTTCTTTGATAGAAAAATAAACATATGGTGTATATTTGTCGTTGCTTAAAAGAAAAGGTTTTCAGACATTTCATCTTCACCTCAACCTTCCTTCCACCCACCCTGAACCAAACATCTTTGTAATTCTCATTGTCTTTCTAATCACAGGGCATTTATTTCCTTTGTCATATACTTGTTCTTGATGTTTTAGATATTTTTGAAAAAATAAAGTATTAAGTATCAAAAAAAAAAAAACCAAACTGAGAGGTGAAGGTTGATGGCCAACTATAAACAGTATTCTTATGAAACAGTGAAAAATAGAAAGGAAAAATGTCTTGGGATAGCTTGACATGAGATCCAGCTTAGCCATATCATCCCAAGAGTATTTAGAGATGACACTAGGAGAAAAACAAAATGTGTGAATCCAACAGATTACCAGCATTTCTGGAGAATTCTACTGCTGTTATCACTGACAGTGGGACTACCACAATTAGGACTTTTTAAAATTTTTGGTAAATAGTATTTTATTTTATCCAACTACATGTAAAGATAGATTTCAACATTTACTTTTTTAAATACGATTTCAAGTTCCAAATTTTTCTCCCTCACTTCTATTGCTCCTCCCTCCCCAAGACAACTAGCAATCTTCTATAGATTATACATGTGCAATCATGGGAATGTTTTCACATTAGTCAAGTTGTGAAAGAAGAAGCAGAACAAAGGGAAAAGGCACACACAAAAAAAGTGAAAATAACATGCTTAGATCTGCGTTCAGACTCCATAGTTCTTTCTTTGGATGTATATATCATTTTCCAGCACTCTTTGCCTTACTTCTCCAAAAGTCTCATGATAGAAAATGCTATTCATATCCTGAGAAAGAACTATGAATTCTGAATGCAGATCGAAGCATACTATTCACTGCTTTTTTTTTCTTTTTGTCTTGTTTCTTCTTTCTTGTGGTTCCTCTTCTAATTCTTCTTTACAACATGATTAATGTGAAAATGTTTAATAGGAATGTATATGTAGAGCCTGTATCAGATTGTATGACGTCTTGGAGAGAGAAAAAGGGAGAGAGGGGGAAAAATTTAAAACTCAAAAGCTTATGGAAATGAAATGTTGAAAACTTTCGTCTTTTGCGTAACAGAATTAGAATTAAAGTTGTGGTGATTGCATTATTTTCCAAATAAACACACAAAATGCAAGTTATAACCAATTAGTGGTCAAGTCCAACAACAGATCTTAACAAGCAAGTGCTGGCAGGTGAGCATGTCTCACACTGTTTGGAAGTACAGCATGTGTTGGCAGGAATATGTGCACGTAATGACTTGTTTACAAGACTATAGTATATGGTTACATGACACAATATTGCATCATCAAAATCTCAATGCAGGAAAAATACCACAAATTTACAATAAATTAGGATGTCATTTTTAAAAATAATATTTTATATATTTTTTGAAATGATGCAAGGAAAAAAAAAACCCATTAAAGGGTAAAGAAAGTAGATTTCCAGAGGGGCAATGAGTAAGTTTTTTTTTGAAAAGGGGGTGGTAGGTCAAATAAGTTGGGGAACTTTTGTCTCAGATCACTGTATTGCTGAGAAGACCTAACTCAATCATAGTTGATCATAGCAGCATTACTGTTACTGCATACAATGTTCTGGTTCTGCTCACTTCACTCAGCAGCAACTCATGTAAGTCTTTCTAGGTTTTTCTGAAATCTACCTGCTCATCATTTCTTATCGCACAAAAGTATTCTATTACATTCATATACCACAACTTGTTCATCCATTCCCCAATTGATGGGCATCTCCTCAATTTCTAATTCTTTGCCACCACAAAAAGAACTGCTGTAATTATTTTTATACATGTAGGTCCTTTTCCTGTTTTTATGATCTCTTTGGGATACAGACCTAGAAGAGGTATTGCTGGGTCAAAGGGTATGCACATTTTTATAGCCCTTTGGGCATAGTTCCAAATTACTCTCCAGAATGGCTGGATCAGTTCACAACTCCACCAACAATGCACTAGTGTCCAATTTTCTTGTATCTTCTCCAACATTTATCATTTTCCTCTTCTATCATATTAGCCAATCTGATAGGTGTGAGGTGGTATATCAGAGTTGCTTTTTAATTTGCATTTCTCTAATTAATAGTGATTTAGATAATTTTTTTTATATGACTACAGATAGGTTTAATTTCTTCATATAAAAACTAGCTATTCATATACTTTGACCACTTATCAACTGAGGAATGACTTGTATTCTTATAAATTTGATTCAATTCTCTATATAGTTGAGAAATTAGGCCTTTATCAGAAACACCTGCTGTAAAAATAGTTTCCTATCTTTCTGCTTTCCTTCCAATCTTGCTGGCATTGGTTTTGTGTGTGCAAAAACTTTTCAATATAATATAATCAAAATTATCTATTTTGCATTTCATAATGTTCTCTATCTCATTTGGCCATGAATTCTTCTTTTCTCCATAGATCTGACAAGTAAACTATTCTTTGCCCTCTCAATATGCTTATAATATCACCCTTTATGTCTAAATTGTGTACCCATTTTGACCTTATCTTTGTATACGGGGTGAGAAGTTGGTCTATGCCTAGCTTCTGCCCTATTTCCAGTTTTCCCAGCAGTTTTTGTCAAATAGTGAATTCTTATCCCAGAAGCTAGAGTCTTTAGGTTAATCAAACGGTAGATTACTAGTCACTTACTACTGTCTTGTGTACCTAATCTATTCCACTGATCCAGCCCTCTATTTCTTAACCAGGACCAAACAGTTTTGAAGATTGTGCCTTATAATACAGTTTCAGATCTGGTACAACTAGGCCACCTTCCTTTGCATTTTTTTTCCCATTAATTCCCTTGATGTTCTTGACCTTTTGTTCTTCTAGATGAATTTTATTATTTTTTCAAGTTCTATAAAATAAATTTTTGTTAGTTTGATTACTACAGCACTAAGTAAATTAATTTAGGTAGATTTGTCATTTTTATTACATTAGCTCAGCCTACCCACGAGCAATTGTTATTTTTCAATTGTTCAGATCTGACTTTGTCTGAAAAGCGTTTTGTAATTGTGTTCATATAGTTTCTAGGTTTGTCTCAGCAAGTAAACTCCCAAATATTTTATATTGTCTACAGTAATTTTAAATGGAATTTCTTTATCTCCTGCTGCTGAACTTTGTTGGTAATACATAGAAATGCTGATGATTTATGTGGGTTTACTTTATATCCTGTGACTATGCTACGGTTGTTAATTATCTCAAGAAGTTTTTTAGTTGATTCTCTAGGATTCTCTAAGTATACCATCATAACACTTGCAAAGAGCGATAGTTTTGTCTTATTGTCTACTGTAATTCCTTCAATTTCTTTTTCTCCTTTTATTGCTAAAGCTAAAATTTCTAGTGCAATACTGGATAATAGTGGTGACAATGGGCATCCTTTTTCACCCCTGATCTTACTGGGAAGGCTTCTAGTTAGTTTATCCTCATTAATGATCATGCTTGCTGATAGTTTTAGATAGATACTACTCATCAATTTAAGAAAAGCTCCATTTATTCTTATGGTCTCTAGTGTTTTTAATAGGAAGGGGCGCTGTACTTTGCCAAAAGTTTTTTCTCTATCCATTGAGATAATAATATAATTTATGTTGGTTTTGGTGTTACTGATATGGTCAATTATGCTAATAGTTTTCCTAATACTGAACCAGCCCTTCATTCCAGGTATAAATCCCACCTGGTCATAGTGTTATTATCCCAGTGATAAATTCCTGTAATCTCTTTAATATTTTACTTAAAATTTTTGCATCAATATTCATTATGTAAATTGGTCTCTGTTCTGGCTTGTCCTGGTTTAGGTAACAGCACCATATTTGTGTCATAAAAAGAATTTGGTAAGATTTCTTCATTTATCTTTCCAAATAGTTTATATAGTATTGAAATTAACTGTTCTTAAAAAAAATTAATTGTTCTTAGTAGAATTCACTTGTAAATCCATCTGGCCCTGGAAATGTTTTCTTAGGGAGTTCACTGGCGCCTTGTTCAATTTCCTTTTCTAAAATGAGGTTAAATAGCTCCTAATTATTGCTTTAATTTCCTCTTCATTGGTGGTGAATTTACCCTCTTCATTTTTGATACTGGTAATTTGGTTTCCTTTTTTTAAAAAGAAAATTAATCAAGATTTGTCTATTTTATTTGTTTTTTCACAAAACCAACTCTTAATTTTCTTTATTGTTCAATAGTTTTCTTACTTTCAATTTTGTTAATCTCTCCTTTGAGTTTCAGAATTTCTAATCTGGTATTTAATTTGGGATTTTTAATTTGTTCTTTTTCTAGCTTTTTAAATTGCATGCCCAATTCACTGATCTGCTCTTTCTCCATTTTATTCACTTTAGAGATATAAAATTTTCCCACGCACTGCTCTGGCTGCATCCCATAAATTTTGGTATGTTGTCCCATTATTGTCATCCTCTTGGATGAAATTATTGTTTCTATGATTTGTTGTTTGACCCACTCATTCTTTAGGATTAGATTATTTAGTTTCCAATTAACTTTTAATCTATCTTTCAATGGCCCTTTATTTCATGTAATTTTTATTGCATCATGATCTGAAAAGGATGCATTTAATATTTTTAACTTTCTGCATTTGACTGAGGTTTTTATGCCCTAATACATGGTCAATTTTTGTGTAGGTGCCATATACCACTAAGGAAAAGGTATATTCCTTTCTATCCCCATTCAATTTTCTCCAAAGGTCTATCCTATCTAACTTTTCTAAAATTCTATTCACTTCCTTATTTCTTATTTATTTTGTGGTCAGATTTAGGGGAGGTCCCCTAAATTTAGGTTGAGGTCCCCTACTAGCATAGTTTTGCTGTCTATTTCTTCCTGTAACTCACTTAACTTCTCCTCTAAGAATGTGGATGCTATATCACTTGGTACATGTATGTTTAGTATTGATATTACTTCATTGTCTATAATACCTTTTAGCATATGTAATTTCCTTGTCTCTTTTAATTAGATCTATTTTTGCTTTTGCTTTGTCTGAGATCAGGATTGCTATCCCTGCTTTTTTTTACTTCAGCTGAAGCATACTATATTCTGCTCTAGCCTTTTACCTTTACTCTGCATGTTACCTATAAACAACATATTGTAGGATTTTGGTTTTTAATCCACTCTGCTGCTTCTTCCATTTTACGTGAAGTTCATCACATCTACCTTCACAGTTATGATTACTGTGTATTTCTCTCCAACCTACTTCTCTCTCCTCCTTTCACCCTGTCCCTCCCCACCAGTATTTTGCTTTTGATGACTGCCTCCCTCAATATTTTCTCCCTTCTCTTAGCCTCCCTCTTTCTTTTCCCCTTCCCCTCCTGCTTCCCTATAGATTAAAATAGATTTCTATACCCAACTGAGTGTATATGTTATTTCCTTTTTGAGCCAAATCCAATGAGAGTAAGATTCAAACAATGCTCACCCTCTCCCTTCTTTCCTTCTACTGTAATAGTTCTTTCATGCCTCTTCATGTAATTCTTTTAGAGGTCTGATTTAACATTGTTTCGGAGGGAAATCGGAAGATGTCAGGCAACTTCCTGGCTCTCTTTGCTCTCTTGGCTCCACCCATAATTAGGACATTTACACCTCAGTACATCATGTGCTCACAGAGAAGGTACAAACAAGCACTCAAGGACATGAAATATGAAGAACATCTTTGACTAGGACCAAGTACATACAGAGAAATCTGTGTAGGAAGTCACAAAATTTTCAATGTACTAAGATCAACTTTCCAAGACTTTTCAAAGAAGGGAAGATACAAAATAAATGGAAAACAAAGCAAATGTTATTAACACTGCCCTAAGGTAAGCCTGAGGGGATCAGTCACTACTAACCAATGATGCCTTTTTATCTCTATAAAATCTTTACAAGAATGAGCCATATTAAAGGATCACTGATTTAAATCTGAGAAGAAAACAAGCAGTTTTGATAAACTATTTTCTACAACAAATTCAATCTTCCTGGTCACACAAACAACTGAAAAATAGAGAGACTATAAGATCTTGTTATTTGTTAATTACAAAAAAGTATGTGATTCAGAAAAAAAAAAACTTTAAACATTCTCTTCCAGCAAGGTGTCTCTTATACTAAAATTAAGATCATATTAAATTCCTTGAGAGATGAAACCTCAGAAATAACTTTGTTTAATGATTCTCTAATTGTTTACTTCTTAGTGCCCCAGGCAATCTTCTATAGACTCTATGTGGAAAAACAAAGGGAATTTCTTCATGGGGAGTTCCCAAATATTATATATATGTATGCTTATGTGTGTATCTATATCTACATATATGCAGGCACACACATATACACGTGTGCGTGTGTGTGCGTGTGTGTGTAGGAATAAAACAGGGATAAATGTTCACCAAATGTTTTAGCTAAATACAGAAGCCCAAATTATGAACTACAAACTCCAAAAGAAGGAAAGATTTCCAAAAACATGATGAGGTCCCCAAGATGTTCCTTTCTGGACATTTTGCTAATTGCAACACAACCCAGAATACCTGAAGGACTCCCTCAATGAGACTGAAAGTCTCTTATACAAAGAGACCAACCTAACAATCTAAAAGGTAAAAAATCAAGCGAGAATATTTATCATTTAGACTATGACAGAGAAGGATTTTTATTCTGAATTTATCATCAAAAAAGATCATTTCCACATACACAGTAAAACAGAAAAGGGATTATATATGAAACTAAGAATCTCTACTTGCTTTTTCTTTTTAGGAACATAATAAATTCAGTATGTACACATTACTTTCAAAGCTGTCCTGATTATCTATGATTCATTCTGCCCTGCCTTCTGTTTTTATTTGTGCTTTTTAAGATAATCCTTCGATGATATTTTTTTCCTTTCGCTGTCCTCAGCCTACCTCTCATTCCCATCTCTCCTCCCCCAGAGAAAGAAAAACCCTTGTAACAAATAAGCATAATCAAACAAAATAAATCTACTAATTTACAATGCCCAAATATATGTCTCATTCTCTTTATTGAGCTTCATTAGGATACTGGGTTTATGGTTGGTCATTGTACTGATCCTCTAGAGTTCTTAAGTCCTTTAAAGTTATTTGTCTTACAATGTTGCTGTTACTGTGTAATTTAACTCTTGATCAATTCATATAAGTCTTACCAGGTTTCTCTGAAAACATCAACTATTTCTAAACGCTGATTTTTTTTAAAAATTGTGAGTTCTTGATAGAGTCTGAATACAGACTTTTTTACTTTATTTTTCTTGGGTTTTTTTTTTTTCTGTTTTCTTTTACATGACTAATAAGGAAATGTATTTTCCAGGACTACACATGTATAACCTACATAAAATTGCTTGCTCAATGAGGGGGGATAGGGACGGAATTTGGAACTCAATTTTAAAAATGAATGTTAAAAATTGTTTTTAAATCTGGCCTCAGACACTTGACACTTACTAGCTATGTGACCCTGGGCAAGTCACTTAACCCTATTGCCTAGCCAAAAAAGCAGGGAAAAAAAAAAAAAAGTTTCCTGTGCAGTTGAATGAAATTATGCTATTATATCTCATTCCATAGTTAATAATACATTTATAAAACAGACTTAGGTTTTTTTAAAGCTATTTTAAGTAGATCTCCATTAAAATCTTGCTCTGAAAAAAATTGTGAGTTCTGAATTCTCTTCCTCCTTCCTACTCCTCCCTTACCCACTGACAAGGCAAGAAATGTGATATCAAGAAAAATATATTTACATATTAGCCATGTTACAAGGAAAAAAGTAATAAAAATAAAGTTAAAAATTATGGTTCAATCTGGACTCAGATTCCTTCAGTTCTCTCTTTGGAGGTGGATAGCATTTTTCATCACAAATCCTTCAGAACTGTCTTGGATCATTGTATTGATCAGGATAGCTAAGTCATTCACAGTTGATTATCATACAACATTGTTGTTACTGTGTACAATGTTCTCCTGGTTCTACTCACTTTACTTTGCATCAGTTCCTATAAATCTTTCCAGGTTTTTCTGAAATCATTCTGCTCGTCATTTCTTACAGCACAATAATATTCCATTGCAATCATATACAGCCATTCCCCAATTGATGGACATCCCCTCAATTTCCAATTCTTTGCCACCACAAAAAGAGTTGCTATAAATATTTTTGTACAAATAAGTCCTTTCCCCTTTTTTTTTGCTTTGTTTTGGATCTCTTTGGTTTTTGTTTTGTTTGTTTTTTTTTTTGGTGAGGCAATTGGGGTTAAGTGACTTGCCCAGGGTCACAAAGCCAGCAAGTGTCAAGTCTCTGTTCTGAGACTGGATTTGAACTCAGGTCCTCCTGACTCCAGGGCCGGTACTCTATCCACTGCACCACCTAGCTGTCCCTGAATCTCTTTGTATCACAGACCTAGTGGTACTGCTGGATCAAAGGGTATTCAGTTTTATAGCCCTTTGGGCATAGTTCCAAATTGCTCTCCAGAATGGCTGGATCAGTTCACAACTCCACCAACAATGCATTAGGGCCCTAGTTTTCCCACACCCTATCCAACATTTGCCAATGGTGTGAGGTGATACCTCAGCTGTTTTAATGTGCACTTCTCTAATCAATAGTGATTTTGAGCATTTTTTTCATAATACTACAGAGAGCTTTGATTTCTTTGTCTGAAACTGCCTGTTCATATCCTTTGACCATTTATCAATTGGGGAAATGACCTGTATTCTTATAAATTTGACACAGTTCTTTATGTATTTGAAAAATGAAGGCTTTATCAGAGACATTTATAAATTTCCCCCCAGTTTCCTGCCTTCCTTTTAATCTTGGCTACACTCGTTCTGTTTATGCAAAAACTTTTCATTTTCGTAATCAAAATTACCCATTTTATATCTCACAATGCTCTCTTGTTTAGTCATAGATTCTTCCCTTATCCATAGATCTAATAGGTAAACTATTTCGTGCTCCACTAATCTCACCTTTTATGTCTAAATTTTGTACCCATTTTGACCATATCTTGGCATATGGTGTAAGATATTTGTCTATACCTAGCTTCTGCCAAACTGCCTTCCAGTTTTCCCTGCAGTTTTTGTCAAATAGTGAGTTCTTGTCACAAAAGTTTAAATTCTGGGGTTTATCAGACACAAGATTACTATGGTCATTTCCTACTGTGTACTGTGTACCTAATCTATTCCACTGATCCACCATTCTGTTTCTTAGCCAGATTGTTTTGTTGATCAATACTTAGCAGTACAGTTTGAAATCCAGTACTGATAAGCTGCCTTCCTTCAATTTTTTTTCATGGATTCCCTTGATATTCTTGACCTTTCATTCTTCCAGATAAATTTTATTTTTTTTTTCTAGCTCTATAAAATAATTCTTTGGTAGTTTGATTGGTACAGGACTATTTGAGTAATAAGTAAATTAATTTAGGTAGAATTGTCATTTTTATTATATTGGCTTGGCCTACACATGAACCATTAATATCTTTCCAATTGTTTAGGTCTGTCTTTATTTGTGCGAAGTGTTTTGTAATTGTGCTAATTTAGTTCCTAGGTTTGTCTCAGCAGGTAGCTTCCCAAGTATTTTATACTGTCTACAATAATTTTAAATGGAATTTTTCTATCCTTTGGTGTTTGACTTTGTTGGTAATATACAGAAATGTCGACGATTTATGTGGGTTTATTTTACATCTTGCAACTTTGCTAGAGTTATTGTTTCAGCTACTTTTTAAGTTGATTTTCCAGGATTCTCCAAGTATAACATTATATCATTTGAAAAGATTGAGTTTTGTTCTTCACTGCCTATTTTAATTACTTCAATTTCTTTTTCTTGTCTTACTGCTATAGCTAGCATTACTAGTACGATACTGAATACTAATGGTGACAATGGACATACTTGTTTGACCTCTGTTATTACTAGAAGGCTTCGACCTTATCCCCACATATATATATATATATACACACACATATGCTTCCTGGTGGTTTTAAATATACTACTTATTTTAAGCAAAGCTTCATTCATTCCTGTTGAAGAAATTAAAACGATTCTGTCTCAGTTTATAATTGATTCTATTCTGTTAATGGCCCATTTTTGATTGCTCAAGTCACATTTCTTTGTCTCTGTGCCTATGTTCAGTTCTCCTGCTAACTGTTCCTCTATTCTTGCCTCAAGGAAATCTGTTATCATTGAGGGATACAGGGAGTTGGTCCATTCTCTCTAACTTTGCAGGTGGACTCAAACAATGAACATTTCTTCATTAGTTACATGAACTCAGCCTCCCCTTTGAGTTGGCTAAACAAAAACCTGTTATTCCTCATTCCTTCAGATCCTAGAAAATTCCATGACATCTTTTTGCTATCTTTGAAGTCCTACAAGCTGATCTGATATATTTCTACAAGATATACTATCCTTCCTTGCCTCTCTTTTTACAATTAAGGAGGGTCTTTCTCTGAGCTAGGGAGTCTGCTATCTCTGACCCACTATTAATGACCTCAGGATGCAGATGGGTCCCATAAATCAATTGAGCATTTCTGGTGCTAGCCTTCTCTTCTTGTATAACTAATGTTCCTACCACCATGATGCTGCCTACCCTGTAACCAACTGCATTTTCTTCCCCACCTACTAAACTCTGTACTCCTCAAACTATATTAAGAATGTTGAGCCCTACCTCAGGATCTGTTCAGTGTGAGGCCATTGATTCAATTTATTGGTTACTGTTAGCCTAACTAATAAATTGATCATGCTCAGACCACTGTTTATCAGTTTACCTTAATTTTCAAATGTAACAGTATGCTCTCTAGAATTTTTAATAGGAATGAAAGTTGCATTTTGTCAAAAGCTTTTCCTGCATGTAGTGAGATAATCATATGATTTTTGTTGTTTTTGTTACTGATATGGCCAATTATACTGAGAATTTTCCTAATATTGAACTCGTCCTGCATTCCTGGTATAAATCACACCTGGTCATAATGTATGATCTTTGTGATATATTGTTGTAATCTCCTTACTAGTATTTTATTTTAAAAATTTGCATTAATGTTCATTAAGGAAACTGGTCTGTAGTTTTCTCTCTCTGTTTTGGCTCTTCCTGATTTAGGTATCAGAACCATATGTCTGTCATAAAAGGTATTTGGTAGGACTCCTTCTTTGTCTGTTTTTCCAAATAGTTTATATAGTATTAGAATTGTTCTTTAAATGTTTGGTTGAAGTCACTTGTGAATCCATCAGATCTCAGGAATTTTTTTCTTAGGGAGCTCATTTATGGCACATTCGATTTCTTCTTCTAAGCTACGGTTATTTTAGTACTCTATTTCCTCTTCTGTTAATCTGCGCAATTCACATTTTTAAAAAAATGTTCATCCATTTCACTTAGATTGTCAGATTTATTGGAATATAATTGGGCAAAATAATTCCTAATGATACTTTAATTTAATCTTCATTGTTGGTGCATTCTCAGTTTATAATTGATTCTATTCTGTGTTACCGGTCCATTTTTGATTGCTCAAGCCACATTTTTTTGTCTCTGTGCCTATGTTCAGTTCTCCTGCTAACTGTTCCTCGATTCTTGCCTTTAAATTTTTGATACTGGTAATTTAGTTTTATTCTTTCTTTTTTAAAAATCAAATTAACCAGTGGTTTATCCATTTTATTGTTTCCCCCCCTAAAATCAGCTCCTGTTTTGTTAAGTGTAAGGTTTTTTTTAACTTTCATAATTTTTTTAACTTTCATTTTTATTAATCTCTCCTTTTTTCAGGATTTCCATTCTGATGCTTAGTTGGGGATTTTTTTTTTAGGCAACTGGGGTTAAGTGACTTGCCCAAGGTCACACAGCTAGTAAGTGTCAAGTGTTTGGTCTGAGGCTGGATTTGAACTCAGGCCCTCCTGACTTCAGGGCCAGTGCTCTATCCACTGCGCCACCTAGCTGCCCCTTGGTTGGGGATTTTTAATGGGTTTTTTTCCCCCAGTTTTTTAAACTCTATGCCCAATTCCTTGATCTGCTCTTTCTCTATTTTATTAATATAAGCATTTAGAGTTATAAATTTTCTCCTAAGTACGGTTGGGCTGCATTGCACAAATTTTGTTATGTTATTTCATTGTTGTCATTCTCTTTAATGGAATTGTTTATTGTTTCTATGATTTGTTCTTTTACTCACTCATTCCTTAGAATTAGATTATTTAGTATCCAATTAATTTTAAAGCTATGTTTTCATGGCTCTTTATTGAATGTAATTTTTATGGCATTATGGTCTGGAAAGGACACTTCTAATATTTTTGCTTCTCTGCATTTGTTTGTGAGGTTTTTATGCCCTAATAAATGGTCAGATTTTGTGTGAAGGTGCCATGTACAGCTGAGAAAAAGGTATACTCCTTTCTTTTTTGTAGTTAAATTTATCTAGTTCTGAGGGGAAAAGTTAAGGTCCTCCACTAGCATAGTTTTACTATTTCCTCCTGGAACTTGCTGAACTTTTCCTTTAAGAATTTGGATGCTATGCAATTTGGTGTGAATATATTTAGTACTGATATTACTTCACTGTCTATGGTACCTTTTAGCAAGAGGTGGTTTCCCTGCTTATCTCTTTTAATTAGGACTATTTCTGCTCATGCTTTGTCTGAGACCATGATTGCTACCCCTGCCTTTTTTACCTTAGCTAAAGCATACTAGATCATGCTCTGTATTTTATATTATGCTCCTTATTATGCCCTTATTTTAACTCTGTGTGTCTTTCCGTTTCAAGTATGTTTCCTGTAAACAACATATCATTGGATTCTAGTTTCTAATCTGTTCTGCTATCCACTTCCGTTTTTAAGAATAAGTTCATCCCATTCCCATTCAATTACAATTACTGTCAATTTCCCTCCATCCTAATTTTTTCCTGTTTATACTTCTCTTTTTTTATCCTGTCCCTACTCAAATGTTTATTTTGCTTCTGACCACTGCTCCCTCTTGATTTGCCCCTCCTCTTATCATTATCCCCCAATTCTTCTCTTATCCTCTTCCCTTCCTACTTCCCCATTGGGTACAATAGATTTCTATACCCAACTAAGTATGTATGTTATTCCCTCTTTGAATAAATTCCAGTGACAGTGAGATTCCAGCACTGCCTGTCGTCCCACCTCCCCAATTTTCCCCTTCTATGTAAAAGCTCTTCCTTGTGTGCCTTTTTTTATTTTTTAATTTTTAACATGTGTTTTTAAAACTTTGGGTTACAAATTTTCTCCCTTCCTCTCTCCCCACCCACCCTCATCGAAAAAGCAAGCATCTCAGTACAGGTTATAGATGTGTAGTCAGGCAAAACACTTCCACAGTAGTGCTGTTGTGAAAAACTAAGTATATTTCCCTTCATTCTATCCTACCCCCCATTTATTCTATTCTCTCTTTTGACCCTGTCCCTCCTCAGAAGTGTTTGCTTTTAATTATCCCCTCCCCCAATCTGCCCTCCCCTCTATCAACCCCCTGCTCTCGTCCCCTTCCCCCCCTTATTTTCCTGTAGGGTACGATAGATTTCCATACCCCACTGTGTATGTTATTCCCTCTTTAAGTCAAATCCTATGAAACTAAGATTCACTCATTCCCTCTCACCCTCCCCCATTTCCCCTACACTGTAAAAGTCTTTTCTTGTCTGTTTCACGTGAGATATTTTACCTCATTCTACTTTTCCCTTTCTCCTTCCAGTATAATCCTCTCTCACCCCTTAATTTTATTTTCCAGATATCACCCCTTCATCTTCAACTCACCCTGTGCCCTCTATCTATCTATACATACATATAATTTTTTTCCCTCCCACTACCCTAATACTGACAAAGGACTCATGAGTTACAAATACCACCTTTCCCTGCAGGAATGTAGACAGTTCAACCTTAGTAAGTCTCTAATGATTTCTCTTTCCTGTTTATCTCTTCCATGTTTCACTTGAGTCTTGTTTGTGTGCCTTTTTTTCATGTAAGATAATTTTCCCTATTTTTCCTCTCCCTTCTCTCAGTGTATCCCTCTTTCTCATCCCTTTTTTTTTTTTTTTTTGGAGATCACCCCATCACAGTCAACTCACACCTATACCCTGTCTATGTACACTACTTCTAATTGTCCCAATGATAAAGTTCTTAGGAATTAAAAGTATTATTTTCCCACGTAGGAATGTAAACAGATTAACCACATCAAGTCCCTTATGATTTCATGTTTTCTTTTTTATGCTTAAGTCTTGTGTTTAAATGTCAAATTTTCTATTCAGCTCTGATGCTTTCGCCAGGAATGTTTGAAAGTTTTCTATTTATTGAACATTCTCAGTTTTACTGGGTAGGTAATTTTTTTTATTGTAATCCTAGCCTCCTTTGCCTTCCAGAATATCACATTTCAAGCTCTCTTCCTTTAAACATGGAAGCTGCTAAATCTTGTGCAATACTGACTGTGGTTGCATGATATCTGAATTACTTCTTTCTGGATGCTTGCAAAATTTTCTCTTTGACCTGGCAACTCTGGCATTTGGTTACAATATTCCTGGAAGTTTTCATTTTGGGATCTCTTTCAGGAGGTGATCAGTGGATTCTTCCCATTTCTATTTTACATTCTGGATCTAAGATATTGGGGCAGTTTTCCTTGAAAATTTCTTGACATATGATGTCTAAGTCTTTCTTTGACCATGGCTTTCAGGCATTCCAATAATTCTTAAATGGTCTCTCCTGGAACTATTTTCTAGGTCCCTTGTTTTTCTGATGAGATATTTAATTTTCTTCTATTTTCTCATTCTTTTGACTTTGTTTTATTGTTTCTTAAGTCTCATGGAGTCATTAGCTTCTACTTACCCAATTCTAATTTTTAAGGAATTATCCTTTTTAGTGTAATTTTATACCTTTTTCCATTTAGCCAATTCAGTTTTTTAGAATTCTTTTCTTCAGTGAGCTTTTGTACCTCTTTTACTATTTGGCCAATTCAGTTTTTTAAAGTGTTATTTCCTTTAGTACTTTTTGGTGGCTTTTACCAAGCTACTGACTCTTTTCATAATTTTTTTTCATCACGTTCACTCCCCCTCCCCCCCAGTTTTTCCTCTACATCTCTTATTTGATTTTTTAAATCTTTTTTGAGCTCTTCCAGGAATTCTTTTAGGGTTTTACATTCAAATTTTTTCTCCCTTTGAGGCTTTGCTTGCAGATGTTCTGACATCAGTATTTTTTCTGAGTTTGTGTCTTGATTTTTCCTGTCACCATAGTATATTTGTACAATCAGGTTCTTTTTCTGTTGTTGTTGCTCACTTTTCCAGCCTATTTCTTGACTTTGAACTCTATTTTAAAGCTGGACTCTGTTCCCAAGGTGGATAGGGGCACTGTCCTAAGCTTCAGGTTTTTTGTGCTGCTGTTTTCAGAACTAGTTCCGGGAATCTGTAAGTTTTTGGTGCATCCAAGACAGTATGATCCAAGGAGAGGTGTGGTTACTACTCTCCTGGGCTGTGCTCTGGCTTTTACTCAGGAAGGGACCTTGCTCCTCTGTAGCTACAAGCTCTAGTGCTCCTCTCTGCCTTGGAACTTTGACAATGACCCTTATTCCTCTGCAGCTACAAGTACTAGTGCTCGTTAGCTCTGGAACTGCAACCAAGGTCTCTGCTCCCTTGTGAAGGACCACAAATACTCTTCTCTACCCTGAAACTCTAGCTAGTGCCTCTACTCCCCTGTAGCTGCAAGTGCTAGTGCTCCTCTGTATGCTGACTGGTATGGAACCGATTAAGTATATTAATTCAGGCAGTATTTCCTTTTGGTACAGCCTACCCATGAGGAATTACTATATCTCTAATTATTCAGGTTAGTATGACATACTCCTAAATTAGAAGTCCACGAAATTAATCTATCAGTATATAGCTTCCTCTTAGACAGACAATACAGATGGATGTTTAGCTGGGCCCAAAATAGTATAGGAAGAGAACTAACTAGATTACATATGGCAAACTACACAGCACTTTCAACAATCCCAGATAATCCACAACATAAAAATCCATCTTTTTAACATCAGTATTCCCCTAGTGATGTCATATGGCTATGAGTTATGGAAAACCACAATCCCCAAAAAACCCCAAATCTCAGGTGACTTAAAGTGAAATAGAGAAACATCATTAGGATACAGCATATTAACCAATGATGATCTGTCCACAAGTGAGAGCATAAAAGATATCATCCAGAAGATCTATAGTTGGAAAAGTAGGTCAATCACATAATGAGAGTAAGGAATGAAAGACAGAATTCAAATGCTAAAACTTTTACCAGTGACTTTTTTTTCCCGAAAGTCCAGAAGACCACCAGCACATTGGGTATATCCTCAATGGAAGACTTAAGAGAGGACATGGATAAAAATAAAAATGGATGAGAAGGGTATGAATGGATCATGAGCTGTATTACTGCAGGGAGTGAGGATTCATGGATCCAGTGAAGTACTACTACTCTCACCTCTGTTCCTAGCCCTTCTCTTCCTATCAGTCTTCTTTCTAGTTAATAGTAATTTAAGCAAAGAATCAAACTGAGGAGTTTTAACAAATAATTTTGGATAAAATAACAAAAAAGGATGGTTAGTCTATAGATATCTAGTTCACTATTTACATACTTCAAAAGATTTGTGATTTAATTGATGTAGGCACTCTTCCAGGAGACACAAGTCTCAATTACTCCAAGACTTAGCAAAATAGTTTCATGAGCTACTGTAGCTAAAACAGTTTTCATTTAGGGGTTAACTGTCCAGTGGTATCCCCTCCCATAACTTAGCTAGACTGCTCCTCAGATTTCAAAACTGCACTCTAAGCCTTTCCAGCTTGGTAGGTCTTGTTTTACCCAAAGTCTACTGCTGTTCTGGTACAGCCTCCGTGAACTCAAGGTCACTGCACATCGGGATGAGGAACTAGATATAAAGGCACGAATTACATAAATTGGCCAAATGTCTTCTTTAATAATTTCAATAAATTTAATAATGCATTATTTGATATAGCCGTCTACTGAAATTCTTCTAAGAAAAAACCCTGAGTTTAAATCTTGGAAGAAATAAATTAACTCTTAAATTTAACAGAAATTTCCCTAATTACCACTTCTGTCTATTTCAAAATATAATAATGTATTGAAGACATATAAAATAGGAATAATCTTCTCACTAGTGAATTTTGCCATTTTCAATGATTAACAACAAATTGTTCCTTCTTATTGCCTCTTTAATGCATATTTATCATGAAGTTATACCAGACTTATTGCTATACTGTATCTATAATGAGCAATGAGTTCCCTCCGTAACATACTAATAGCTTCACCTGATTAGCTAAAAAACACTTCCTACAGTATATCATGTGAATGAAACAGGACACTAACATGATATTGATAATGCAGTTAAAAGTTAATTTAACTGGTAGGGAAGGAAATAATGACAGAAGAGAGGAATACTACTTTGTGAAATTCGGTAGTCCCTTTCTTTCAAGCATTGACTACTGGCTAAACATTAAATGCAATGTGCTAGGAGAGATACAAAGATATCTAAGACTATCCTCAAAGAGTTCATAATCTATTACAGTGGTTAAAACACAGGTATAAATAATTATAAAACATCAAATAACAAGTACACAGAAGACATACAAAGTATTATCAACAATCCAAGCTTCATAAAGGTGGCCCCTAAACTGGGCACTGAAAGATAAGAATGCTCTCTGGACCTTAGTTTCCCCACCTGTAAAAAAACGGGTTGGACTAGATAATCCTTACGGTTGGTTCTCTTTAGCTCTAAGATTCTATGACTTCCAAGTCTGGTCAAAGCATGTATATGTAGTACAAGAAAGGGAGTGAGATCATTGCTGTGTTTGAAAGATGAGTGGGACCAATCTAGACTGGAGAAGAAACTGGAAGGAAAACAGTTATGAGGCTATCCATCTGGGGAATGAACTAGGAAGACAGCAATGAGAACAGAAAGAGAAATATGGATATGATAAGAGATTGTCAAGGCAGACAGATTAGAACTTGATAACTGATTGGAAATGAGGAGTAAAAAAAAAACCAAGAAGTCAGAGAAGACTAAGACTAAGAAGTCATTCCTTTACAATTTCAACTTACGTTTTTCACGGTAACAAAAATGATGATTCATGTTTTTCAAAGTACTTAAATATACACATTACTGAGGTGGAAGTTACAGAGTGGTACTCTGTAAGAGGCAGCAGGGGACCTAGGTTCAAAGTTCAGCTCTGAAGCTCACTCTCCTTGTGACCTTCAGCAGGTTATTGACCCTCTTCATTCCAGGTTTCTCATCCGTTAAATGAGGGGCTCCGTGAGGGT
This sequence comes from Vombatus ursinus, assembly GCF_900497805.2. Taxonomy (NCBI): domain Eukaryota; kingdom Metazoa; phylum Chordata; class Mammalia; order Diprotodontia; family Vombatidae; genus Vombatus; species Vombatus ursinus. Next base: position 14,408,604 of record NW_020954548.1, read on the forward strand.
CTCAGATCCCTCCCAGCTCGAGATTTACGACTATGATACCCAAACGTGATTAAGTTGGGTAACCACACAGGACATATGTTAATATCTCAATTTGCTGGTGAGGAAACTGAAGATTGAAAGTTTAAGTGACTTTCCAAAGATCACATGGATAATAACTGGCAGACCTGGGACTAGAGCTGGTCTTCTGATTCATAAACTGGTGCAGTATCCTTAGGGCAAAAAAGGTCAAGTTCATTCCTCCTCCTCTTCTAAAGGCAAGTTAACAACAGACAAAGCTCATTTCCTTCATTTTACCGATGGTTTTGAAATTTTGCTCATTTTTTAAGAGCCTTTGTTTGTATTCCACAGCATTTGCATTTTCTATGAAACACTCAAGAAGGCTAACTTGAAAAAAAATCACTCTCTCTATATATCCACATAGTGCATTTGATGGAACATCTGTCTAACATTATAAACCACAACTGTATATGTACTACTTATATCAATTGCCTAATTTTTGTGAAAAATCACCTTACCTTGCTGGTGTGCTCTGGTGCCTGGTCAGGTGTGCTGCTGAACTCTCCTCCAATCTGAAGGTCACTGGCACAGCAAAATGAATCTCTGAGCTCCGTGAGCTTTTGACTGCCCAACACTAGTAGGGTTTGATAGGGTTTGCGTTCTTTATGCTACAAATCAAACAGCGAGACAAAAATCAGCATCAAAAGGGGAAATATGCCTGCGCCAGGATTAGGGACCTCTCTGCACGCATGGTATACTGGAAACAGTGTTGGACTTAAAAGTAAAGACAGACCCACGTTCAAATCCCATTTCCAACACTTAAAAAGTTATGTTGGCAGCTAAATGAGTTGACCTTATGCAAGACATTTAACCTCTTTAAACATTTTTTTCTTCTTTGCAAAACGGAGAGGCTAATCTTCTACGTATCTCACAGGATTGCTGTAAGGAAAACATTTTGTAAACCTTAAGATATTATATAAATGAGATTTTTTTTTTTTACCATGAGTAGTGAAGTAGATACATATAAGCTAGAGATTACTGTATTTAAATGGAGCAATACTGCTGTCACTGCCACTTTAAATATATCTATACTTCTACCTTTTTTTTTAACATGCTTTTGAATTTATTACATCATTCTGTCCTTAAAACACCCCCAAGGTAGAAACAACAGATATCATCTTTTATCACTTAATGTAATATTAAGGAAAATACAACCATTTTTATACATGTTAAGTGTATGTGTGTATACATATATATTTCTCTCTTTCTTAAGCAGAAGAATTTTTAAAAGTAGGACACTGGTTGCTTAATGACAGAAAAGCCTTCTCTGCAAGAACCCTATCAGTAGATCCAGGTTCAATTTCCAATTAACGTAACCTAGCTTTTCTGTTTTGTTACAGGCAAAGATGTATTGTAGTGGAAAAGAACACTGAACTCAAGAGTAGAATAAATATGTCCAAAACCTAGTTCTGCCACTTTCAGCACACTTAAGGAAGTTGTTTCATGTGTCAGGTTTTCATTTTCCTCATCATTAAAACAAAGGGATTAGATGATCTTTAAGGTCTAGTCCTGCTCTAATATTCAGTGATTTTGTGAAAATTATGTGTCTATTCGTGAGTCCAACAGTTTACGGAGAAATTAGGTATGAATACTAATTTAATGAGGCTGACCTTCCAACCAGGAGATTATCCAACATTCCATTATATTCAAGGTTCTTCCTCATAAACACAAAACCTTTCAATCCAATTCAACAAGCATTTCTAAGTTTTTGAGCCCATGTGGACATTCAGAACCAAAGACAGCCTTTTTAACTCTAAATAGTATTTGGTAGTATTATTTCTGGATCCTGTAGAATGTGAAACAAAGGGAAAGAATAATAAAGGAATTCCAGCTTTTCCAACTGCTTATAGCGCATGTGAAACTAGATTTCTTAAGAGACATTTCAAATTCCAAAATATAGCTCAACTTTTGCCCCAAATCTTGCCCCCTACTGAACTTTCTGCAGAGGACATTCCCCGGTCTCCCAGGTTTATAACCTTCATGTAACCCTTGATTCCTTGCTCCTCTTCACATCAAATCAGTTTATCAGATCCTGCCATTTTGATGTCCACATTTCTCACATCTAACTCTTTCTGGCTTCTTACACAGCTACCTCCTTAATTTAGGCGTTCATTATCTCTTGCCTAGATGGCTGCAATGGCCTAATTGGTCTCTCTGCCTCAATTCTCTTTCCATTCAAATCTATCCTTCACACAACTGTTAAAATTATTTTCCTCAAGAACAGATCTGACCATATCAATCTCCTACTCAATAAACTCCAGTAATTCCCTGTTACCTCTAGAATAAAATATAAATCCTTCTTTCAGTTTTTTAAGCTGTCTTTAAAATTCTTGGTCTCATCTTACTTTTCCAGCCTCATTATACATTTCTCCCTCTTCCCACACTTTGCCACCAGCCAAGCTGACTTTCTCTCTGTACCTCACACACAACACTCCCTATTCCATTCCCATGCCTTCATATTGTTGCGCCTTCTCCCACCCCACTCTGTCCTGGAAGGTACACCGTCCCCCTTTGCCCTCCACTACAAAGAATCCTCTACTTCCTTCAAGACTCAGTTCAAGCAATATCATCTACATGAAGCCTTTTTGATCCCCTCAAATGATAGCATCCTCCTTCCCCTAATTACCCTGTTCTTTATTCTGTATATGCTTATACATACACATACACATGTGTATGCATAGACATGTTATCTCCCCTAACAGAATGGAAGCTCCTTGAAACCAAGGATTATTTCCTTCCTTCCTTCCTTCTTTCTTTCTTTCTTTATGCCTTTGCATTCCCAGTACCTTGCACAGTAGCTGGCACACAGCAGCTGTTTCATGTTTGTTGGTTGGTTATTATATTTGGAGGGGTTTGGGGGAGAGCTCAAGCAAGCCACTGCTTTCACTCCGCCATCTTGCCTCCGCCCCGGTTGGTTATTATAGGAAGCCAATCATGACAACACAGTTAAGAAATTTTATTAGGTTTCAGAACTGACCTTACTAAATATAACAGGATAGAAGATATTCAGAGATAAGATAAGTTCTCCTTCATTAACTAAGTCTGCTGGATTTGATGGCTTCTTTCCTATGGCATGTGACTCCTGATGGGGAAGAAAGGAAAAAATGAACAATGTCTAAATAAGCTTCTAGAATGCAAAAAGCTGTTTTGTATTTCATGACTGATGATGGCCATGATTAAATACATTACTTTAAAAATTCTGATTTATTGATAAAACAAAAGGTTTAAAGAGGATAGAAGAGAAAGTAGATGACCCTATAAATTTCCATGATGCTATAAAATCTCATCTTTTATCTGTCTAAAAATTCCTACTTTTCTTATAGAAAGAGGAGGGACATCCCTCCTGAGAGACGAGGCAGGAATACAAGACCAGGTTCATGTGGGAAACAGAAAAAGAACCAGCAACAGGGTTAGAAACAGATACAAAGTCAGTACTAAGAACAGAACCAAGGAAAGGGGAAAGCACTAGGAGCAGGGCCAAAAGCAAAGCCTGAGCAGGATAAGGGCATCAGTCACTAGGATTATATGTAATTTTTCCTCCTCCTCCTCCCCATACTGCATTCTATACATTCTAAAAAACTGCCTGGGAATTGTGAGTTAAGCATATACAATAAAAAGGCTTCATCAATGCTCAGCCACTAAGCAAGAGGAAATTATTTCATGAGCAGCGAGAGAAAAAGAAGGAATCTTACCATCTCATAGGCAAAGGTTTCTTGTCTGCAGATACGATCTACTGTTATGGTTTCTTCTCGATGCTCCAAGGCCCTCTTTCTAAGTCTATTGGAGTTTTGGAAAAATAAAACTTTAAAAAGTTCATCACTAAAATATCAATGATGTCTATGATTTAAAAATTATATGTAAAACAACATGAAGATTTTCTACAAATAAGTGCTTTAATGCCTATGTTGAGAATTTGTTGATCTCATTGAAAATTGGAAATTTTACTTAATTCTTTCCAGTATATTCAATGAAGATGACTGTGTTAAACACTTAAATGGGAAAACATTTTGTAAATATAACAAAAAAAAACACAAAAACACTACTACTCATTGCCATATCAAACTACTACAAGATCATTTTAATAGAGCTAGAAAAAATAATAAAATTCATCTGAAAAACAAAATGTCAAGAATATTAAGGAAATTAATGAAAAAAGGGAGAAAGAAGAAGATCTTAGCAGCACCAGATCTCAAACTATACTACAAAGCTGAAACCAAAACAATTTGGTATTGGGTGAAACAGAGAGGTTGATAAGTGGAACATGTTAGGTACACAAGATACAGAACCAAATGAACTCAGGAACCTAGCATTTGATAGACCCAAAGATCCTAGTTATTGGGGCAAGAACTTACTAGGTGATAAAAACTGTTGGAAAACTGTAAGAAACTAGGTAGAGGCCAACATCTCACATCATATACCAAGATGAGCTCCAAATGGATACATGATTTAGACATAAAGGGTAATATAAACAAATCAAAGAAACACGGAAATTACCCGTCAGATTTATGGAAAGGTGTTCATGACTGAACAAGAGATAGGGAGCTTCACAGGAGGTAAAATGGACAATTTTGATTACATAAAATTAAAAAGTTTTTCCAATGCAGTTAAAATTAGGTAAAAAGCAGGAGGGGGCGGGTGGAAATCTTTGTAGCAAGTTTCTCTGGAAAAATCTCATTTCTAAGATATCTAAGGAACCAAGTCAAACTTACAAGGATAAGAATCATTCCCCAACTGATAAATGCTTAAAGGATATGAACAAGCAGTTTTCAGAACAGGAAATACAAGGTATCAATATCTATGTGAAAAAATGCTCTAATAACTGCGCTAATAAATGCAAATTAAAACAACTCTGAGAGCAATGCACTCCTATTAGATTGGCTAAGTTGACAAAAAAGGAAAATGACAAATGCTGAAGGAACTGGAGGTTAAACAGGTATTTTAATGTACTGCTGGTGAAGCCATGAACTAGTACAACAATCCTGGGAACTATGACCCAAAAATAATTAAATTGTGCATAACCTTTGATCCAGCTATACCTCCATGAGGTTTATTTCCCCGAGTTCAAAGAAAAAGGAAAAGGACCCATATATACAAATGTATTTATGGCAGCTCTTTTGGCAGCAGCAAGGAATTCTTCCAAGACCCAGTGTGGGAAAAAGAAATATGGCACTAACTCTTCTCATAAAACTTACTTCATTACAATTTATTAAAGGCACAATTTTACCCAGGCAGACCCACAGAATGGAGAGGGGGAGGGAACGTCAGGGAGGTCTAATATGGACAAACTGCCATAGGAAGAGCAAAAATAGCAAGGCATTAAGCAACCTTTTAGTGACAATTTCATAATCATTAGGTTTAATTCATCTTCATTTCCTTGCCAGTCTTCAGTGTATTAGGTCAAATACTTTTCCTACGAATTCCAAAGGTCCAACTAATTAATCAAACAACACCCTACTACTACAGGGTACTATATTTAGAGTGTGAGGCAGGGTAGGAAAGATACAAAGAGGTGTGACAGAAAATCTTCCTTAAGGAGCTAGCAATCTTAAGAGTTAAATGATGATAAGAAACAGAGTATAATTCCAGACAGCAAACTATAAGAACGCTTCGGGTGAGGGAAAGGTCATCGTGAGCTGGGAAGGTGTAAAGGAGATTATACTGCAGGGCCTTACAAATGAGTAGTTTGGATAAGAGAGGGAGTAGTTTGGATGACAGAGGCAGGAGTATGTTCCAAGAGATAAAGTGTAAGCAAAGAAGAGGTGGCAATATAAGAGCACACTAATGTAGGGAGGAATAGTGGTAAATAAACCTAGAAAGGGAAATTGGGGCCAGAATATGGACGGTCTTGAATACCATCAGACTAAGGTATCTGGATTTTATCCTTGAGGTAATGGGAACCCCTGGAAGGTTTTTGAATAGGGAAGTGACAAGATGGAAGTAACACTGTAAAAATTAATCTGACAGCACCATGCAATATGAATGAGATGGGGGGAGAGCAGAAACATAAAACTACTTGGTGAACTTGCTGAAAATTCAAAATTTTCATTCCGACAGACATCTTTTTCTATGAGCGTTTGATTTTCTTTACTGAAATAAACTTTCCAAAGTAACAAAGAGATCTCTCTTTCTCTTTGGCACAACAATAAGGGTTGAATTAGGATGCTGGCAGTAGGAAAGGAAAGAAAGATGTGAGATAAATACCGATTGGATATGGGTCTCAAGGGTCTGGAGAAGTCATGGCTGATTTTTTTTTTTTTAGCCCAGGTGGTATCTGTATCATTAATAGAAATAGTCTGGAACAAGTAAATAAGAGGCTTATGCTTAGAAAACTCATCATACAAATATTTTGAAAGAAATTATATTTCTTAAATGGAATCTACCTTATACTAAAAAGGTATAACAGTATTGTGTGTAGTAAGTATCTTTACTACGTGGAAAATGAACTTTTTAAAATCAAAGTCTACCATACCCCAAAGTCACTAGGTTGGTGTCTTCAGGAATGACTTCTGGATCATCCTCCTCTTCACAGTACTTCAACTTATCCAGGCTAAAGATAGAAATGCAATAACTTAGATATTTTTTACCTATGGGATAACCATCCTTGTCTATTAGGGTGACAATGTCCTGAACAATTAATAAGTAAGGTAAAAAATTGTGATATCACAAATGAAAACTGCATTCAATGAAATATTTTTGGTACAGTTACTCTGAAATGACCACTAGATATAATTGGTAGCTTTAAAATTCTATTCATTCAACAAATCTTCATTGATTAAATAATAGCTAACAATGATGATGATAACTAACATATATACACTTACTGTATGTCAGGAACTGTGCTAAGTACTTCACTACCGTTATCTCATCTGATCCTCACCACAATCCTGGGAAATAGGCACTATTATCATCTCCATTTCACAGATGAAGACACTGAGGCAAACATAGGTTAAGTGACATGCCCAAGGTCACACCGCTGCTAAGTGGCCAGATTTGAACATGAGAACATGACTATTTTTATTCTTCTAATACTGTTAGGGGCAAAATGAGATCAACAAGTCTTTTTCTTTCTCAGAAATGTTTTTTTTTCCCCCCTTGGGGGCGTGTCAGGGAAACTGACCAAAGATATCATCAGTAAGAAAATACTAAGCAGTGCTTCAACCATAAAGAAACTCTCAAAACTGGTATCTGTGATACAATGTCACAGACTGTTGGATTCACATAGATGAGGTAATCATGGCCAGAAGGGAACTTAAATCCGACTTTTTATTTTAAGAGAGGCAACTAAGGTCCAGAGAAGTGAAAAGACTTGCCCAGGGTCACCCAGTAAATGAGATCTAAACCCAGGTCCACTGATTTGTCTCTCCCATTAAACTGTAAGATCTTTGAGGGCAGGAACTGTCTTCTGCCTCTTTTTGCAACCCCAGCGCTGAGCACAAGTGCCTGGCACACAGCAGGCTTAAACTAAATACAGGCTGACTGGTTTGATTCCAATTCCAATGGTCTTTCCATTACCCACCAACTCCTCCTCCCCAAGGGTTTCCCTTATCAGCTTTTGCTACTCTTTTAAGATATGCACCTTTCCAAGTAACAAAGGGATGATAAGTCCCCTGTGTCCCCTTGGAGTAACCCCCCTCCTTTCCTTCCCCATGTCTACTTACTCCCCCCCCCCCCCCCACTCCTCAAAGGTCTATTTCATTTACACGCCGCGGAGGAGTGGCCCAAAGGGGGGGGGTGGGGATGAGGTCTGGGCAGAGCACGGGTCCAGAACGGGACCCTCCTCCCCGCCCCCCGGCCCAGCAGCCGGGGCAGGGGGCCCGAGCACTCACCCACACACGAGGCTCAGCTCGGCCGCGGTCTCCAGGCTGCAGCCCAAGTCCTCGGCCACGGCCGCATCTTCCTCGCCGGCTCCGACCCCGTCCGGGCTGCTGGGCGCGGGAGGCTCCAAGGAGAAGTCACGGACCCCGAGAAGCCTCTCCTTCCACAGGTTCCCCACGGCCTGCACGAGAAAGGGCTTCGTGTTCAGCTCCGGGATCTCGTATTCCGGGAACTTGAACCCGCCCCCACCGCTGGAGGAGCCGCCGCCGTCGCCTACACAACCGGCAGCCATGTCCGCCCTCCTCTGCTACTCGTTCCGCAACAGCCGTGTTTCCAATCCCCGCCCCCCCGCCGCCACGCCCCCCACAGCCGGGAGCGCGGTGCGTGGTAGGATTTGTAGTCTCGAGCAGCGAGCGCCCTCACCTCTCCAACGCGGAGAGCTAACAGCTCAGCCGGGAGAGGAGAAGAGCGAGGCACTACATTTCCCAGAAAGCCTCGCTCATCAACGGAGCAGCCGCCCCTCCCTGCCTCGCCCCATCAGTCCGCTGCGGAGAAAACCTCAGGAGCCTGTCCTCAAATTGCATTGTTCTCTGCATTGGGCGGAGCTGCTGAGTGGGAGCGGTTCTCGCTGTGGGTGCTTCGGGCCAACAGGGACGTTGCGCTGGCCAACATTTATCCCAGAAAATGCTCTCGGCTTTCACTACTGGGGTCTCACCCCAGCTTTCCCACCCACAGACCTTTTGTTCTTGTAATGACTTACAGATGTTTAGAAAAAAGGTCTGGGGCGGGGAAACCTTCCTGTGAAAGGGACAGGGTCACGTTCCGTGCATCCACTCTTTGCAACGTACCTACCTGGCCAGAGTCTTGGGAAGGCAGAAGGACGTGGTTTGATACCTGACCCTGCCAGATATTTGCCCCAAAACCTGACTTTGAAGGTTGCCAATATCTAAGATCTAGACTTGGAAAAGTCACTCAGTCCAAACCTTATTTAACAGATGATGGAACTGAGGCCTAGCGATGTTTACTGATTTTCCAAGGTCACACGGTTGATAACTAACAGAACTAGACTTAAGATTTAGGCCATGTGACTCCAAATTCACCTCTGCACCACACTTGCATCTTAGAAATGACACCTAGTTAGCAAGAATTAGTCCTTAAAATAGGAAATTACTAGAGTTTCTCATACAGTCCCAAGACCAAGTTTCTGTCTCCATGGCACAGGGTGGGGTATCAAAACATACACATATGCCCCACCTCACCTCTTCTACCCCTGCCCACTCCCAAAGAAGGCACGTTTCAGTTATTCAGCTAAGTGTAAAAATTCCTTGTTAGAGCTCTGTCTCTGGGCTTCAGTTTCCTCATTTAACATGAGAGGGCTGTTTTGTTGTTGTTGTTCATCCTTCATTCATGAAGGCAACTGAGGACATTAGGAGGACAATGTCTTGACTTGCAGGTGAATTGGATTTAAGTGAGCCAGGGCTGTGCAAAGTCATTAGCTTCACTCTCTCCTCCAGAGTCCTTAGAGCCCAGTGGCAAGACTTAACGTCAGGATGACTGGCAATGGCCTAGCACACAGAAGTGAAAGGCAGTCTAAAGGAAGAGAAGTGAAAAATAAGAACATTAAAAGAAAATATGCATACTCTGGAAGCAAAACAAACAAATTTCAAATACAGAATGTATAGGGACAACCTAAGGATCATAGGTCCCTCAGAATCAATCAAGCAACATTTATTGAGCACTTGCTATGTGCTACTCATTGTGCTAAGCACTGGGAATACAAAAAGAGGCAAAAGACAATCGCTGCCTTCAAGGAGTTTGCAATACAACGGGGGAGACCACATGCAAAAAAATATACACAAGGCAAGCTATATACAGGATAATTAAGAAATAATTAAGGAAAGCACTGGAAGTAAAAGGAGTTGGGGAAGGCTTTCTATAGAAGATGGGTTTTAGTTGGGATTTAAAGGAAGCCAGTGAGGTTAGGAGTTGGAGTGCAGGAGGGAGACCATTTCAGGCAGGAGGGGCGGTCAGAGGGACTGCTCAGAGCTGAGAGATAAAATGTCTTGTTTGTAGAATGGCCGGGAGGCCAGTGTCCCTGGATCAAAGAATATGTGTCAGGGAGCAAGGTATGAGAAGATGGGAATGGTAAGAGGGGGCTAGGTTACAAAGGTTACATTTCGTTTAAATGCCAAACAGAACATTTTGTTTTTGCTCTTGGAGGGAATAGGAAACCACTGGAGTTTATTGAGTAAGGTGGTGACATGAGCAGACCTGTGTTAGGAAATACACTTTGGTATCTGAATGGAATATGGATCAGAACGATGAGAAATTTGAGGCAGGCAGACCTAACAACAGGCTATTTCAGTAATCCGAGCATGAAATGATGAGGGCCTGCACCAGAGTGGGCAGTGTCAGAGAAGAGAAGGATGTGTTTTTGAGAGATGGTGCAACTGTAAAATCGACAGACTTTGGCAACAGATTGGATGTGTCGGGTGAGAGGAATCCAGGATGACTTCTAGGTTACAAGCCTAAGGGACTGAGGATGGTATTGCCTTCAACAGCAATAGGGAAGGGGTAGCAACAGGTAGGGGTTGGGGGAAAGCTAATGAATTGTGTTTTGGACATGTTGAGTTTAAGATATCTATTGGAAATCCAGTTTGAGATGTCTGAAAGGCAATTGGAGATATGAGGTTAGAGGTCAGCAGAGAGATTGGGGCAGGAAAGGTAGATTTCAGAGTCATCAGCATAGAGATGTTAGTTAAATCCATAGGAGATGATGAGATCATCAATCAAACTAGTAGAGAGAGAGAAGAGAAGAGGCCCCAGAACAGAGTAATGAGGGACTTAACTTAGTAAGTATCTGAGGCCATATCTGAACTCATCAATACAAGTCTTCCTAACTCCAGGCCTGGCATTCTATCCACTGTGCCACCCAGCTCCCTACATACATACATATTAATTGCTTATATATCTTGCATACCAGACCCTTATCAGAGAAATTTGATATGAAGTTTTTTTTCACATTCAACTAATTCTCTTCTTATCCTAGATGCAGTAATGTTTTCTATGCAGAGGCTTTTCACTTTCAAGTAATCAAAGCTATTTATTTTATCTTTTATATTACTTCTATCTCTTGTTTGATTAAGAATGCATCTTTTATCCATAGCTATAAGAGTTACATGATCTGTTTGTCTTCTAATTTTTTTTATAGTATGGTCTTTTATATTAAGGTCATGTATCCATTTAAAATGTGTTATGGAGTGTGGTATGAGCTGTTGGTCTAAGCCTAATTTCTGCCAGAGTGTTTTCCAGTTTTCCCAGCAGTTTTTACCAAATAGGAAGTTTTTCTATAGGTAACTTATGTTTTCCACTTTATCAAACACTGTGTTATTGAATTCTATTCTTTCTGAATCCGCCTTATTTAGTCTGTTCCAATGATCTATCTCTCTATCTTTAGTCAATACCAAATGGTTTTGATGACTGCTGCTTCATAACATAATTTGAGCTCTGGAAGGGCTATTCCCCCTTTGTTTGTATTTCTTTTCATCATTCCTTGATATTCTAAATCATTTGTTTTTCCAAATAATTTTTAAAAATTATTTTACCAAGCTCTGAAAAATAGCCTCTTGATAATTTAACTGGTAAAGCATTAAAAGGATAAATTAATTTTGATAGTATTGTTATTTTTATTACATTGGTATGGCCTAGACACAGGCACTTAATTCTTAGCTATTTAGGTTGTTCTTTAATTCTTTAGGGAGTGCTTTGTAATTGAATCTATACAAATCTTTTGTGTGCTTTGGGAAGTTATTCCTTAGATATTTTGTGCATTTTTAAGTTATTTAGAATGGGATTTTTCCTTTCTATTATTGCCTCTTGTGTTTTGTTATTATTATATGGAAAGGCTGTTGATTTTTGAGGATTTATTTTGTAACCTGCAAGTTTGCTGAAGCTATTAATTGTCTAAATTAGTATTTTTGCTGATTCCCTGAGATTTACCAAGTAAACCATAATATCATCAGTGAACAAGGTTACTTTTATCTTCTCCTTACCTATCTTTATTTTTTTTAACCCTTTCTCTTGCTTTTGCTGTTGCTAGAATTTCCAGAACTATATAACAGTGGGGAGAGTAGGCATCCTTTCTTGTACCAAAGGATTCACAGCTGATGTATTTTCATAAAATTCTTCATGAATGTGGCTAGCTTCTGAACATCCTCTGTTGTGACTCATATACAGAGAAGCACAGATCCCTCCAAGAGACCTGTGCCTTTTCAAGAAGATCATGTTAAGGTGAAGAACTTTGTCAAGAAACTTCTTTTCTAAACTGCACCACCAACATGGAAAGGGACGCTCATTTTACTTCTCTTTCTCCATGGGCATACAGAGAGTCCTTGGGTTTTATCAATGACATTTGAGATTTGATTATGCTAAGCTCTTCCATACCTATAGCACCTCCATTAAAAATAAATCTATTCCACTACTCAAGCTATGATGCTGAAGAGGGTTGTATAAGGAGCTGTTCCCAACTTGAACATTATAGTATAATACGTATGAGCAGTTTTTGAGTTCAAATTCCAACAAGTTCTCATATACTAGTTTCACAAAGACCGCAGCAGAGCTAACATTCTTTTGAGTATCTGCAAAACTAACTCCAAACTTATAAACATGTAGTGACTCAGATGAAAAGTTTCAGGACATGTCACAGACAAATTCTGTTCCCTTGATATTAGTTATGAAAATTAAACTGGGCACCATGGACTGTTTCATTTGTGTAGCAATACACATAAAATGCATCCAAATTGAATTTCATATTCTTAGACTATGAACTTTCATATAATGCTCATTTCAGGTGAATATTAACTATAGCAAACTTTTTGGCCTCTTCAGTTCCTTTCACTGACCAGACTCCTGCTCCTATGTAATGGATACACCTTCCTTCTTTTAGGCCTGTCAAGTTTAAGGGTACAGAGCTCTACTGGCCAGATCCACCTTCTTGGGCACACACACAAAAATGGAAAAAACAAAACAAAAAAACTCACCTTGTAGTTGTCAGGAATATGTATATATATATATAATATATATTATATGTAATTATTATACCAGATTATCTGTTGGATCTACAATTTCAGTGGTCAGGGACTGTCTTTCTGTGGTTCATTTCAAGAACACTTATTCCAGGTCCTTTATAGCCTAACAATTCTTTCTGTATCTCTAGTAATATCAAGCTCAGGAGCTTTGGAGGTCCGCCACCTGCCACGGCATGTCCACAATGCTTTTGAGAGAGAAAGACAGTGAATTATAGGAACAGACTCTGCTTTGAGTTAAATGATTTTCTAGTATAGACCCAATTTCAAGAAAAAAAAATCTACTTTTAATATGACTTCATCCATAACTATGTCCCTACCCTCCATAGCTGATCAAAGCTAGAAGGGACCTTAGAAATCACTAAGTCCAAACTCATTTTACAAATGAGGAAACTGAGGTCCACAATGGGAAGTATTTATATGGCTAGTTTGTGACAAGCTGGGTCTGTAACTTAGGCCACCTAATACACTACATTACTGCCTACAGCCTCCATAATTTTCTGCACAAAAAAGAATAATACTCTGGAGTTATTAAAGGATGCTGATGAGAAAGTAAGAGAAGATAAATATGTTAAATTGTCTAGCTATTATGGGCTTACTAGTTGTTCAGAGTTGGCCCACATTCCCATAGAATTTTCCTAAATGGATCTATAGCAGATTGGGGAAGCCCCCGAGCCAGTTCCTACAGAAGATAAATAGGAATTGCATTCAGTGTTTTTCTAAATCCAGCCCTCTTTCCATCATACCATAAAGCCTTGCTGATCTCATTTTGAGTTCCAACAGTTCAATCAGACTTTGTAGATGATCTAAAAATATGTGATTCTGAACACCCTCTACATGTTTTTCTACCACTTGCCCTCCCCCACACCCTCTCCCACTTGTGCAAATAGTAGGAGGTCAAATGGGAGCAAGGACCATTTTTATTTTTATCTGTTTCATGAATTATCATGACCAAAGAATTCATCACCTAGTGACAACTCTGATAGTGATGAGCCTGTCCATGCTTAGTCTGAGTTTTGGATAGCAGACACAGCCTGCCATTGGCATCATGCTTAAAAATTTTTCTTGGTGGTAAGACTCAAAAATAGATGTTCTTCACTTCCATATGCCTGAAGAATCCAGGATCAACTCCATGCAGAGTAATACACTTAAGTAGAATTTTTCTCAAGATAAACTAAAATCTCCTTCCTTTAAATTTTAATCATTGCCCCTAGTTAGCTAGCCTGTCATCTAGGCAGTCCCCTTTTCAACTTCCTTTTGTGTGTTGTCTACTCTCTTTAGATTGTAAACTCCTTGAGGGCAGGGACTGACTTTCTTTTAATTGTTTTTTGGTGTTCTCAATGCTTAGTACAGTGCTTGCCTCTTGATAGGCCTTTAATAAACATTTATTGACTTAGTGACTCTTCTCTAGGCCCCAGATCCCCAGGCTCTTCAATTGATTCGTGTATGTTATAGGCCTAAATTTGCCATAGTCTAGCAGGTTCCAGGTTTTTCATATTTAAAATGCAATCATCATTAGAAATAATATAAATCCAATTAATTACTTTAATATGTAAGGTTTTATAACAGTTTTATAAGGTTTTATATTAGAATAAAGGATAATAAAGTACAACTCCCCTTCAGAAAGCCAGGAAATGGAGGTAATACTCTGTAAATACTCTAAACCTCTGAATTTATTTCTCATACCTTTCATTCCAGTTCTTTTGTATTTCAAACCATTAGGCTTGTAAAGCACCATATGAGGCCAAGCTATAGGGTAAAGGCCTTGGATAGGCTCTGGCTAAAATTGGTTGCAACTATATCATTGTATGATATAGTTTTGAGTCCTTTCAGCATCATAGTATTATTCTGAAAAATCTGTTTATAACCCTTGCGGCAAAGGTTCTCTCCTTGCACAAAAATCCCAGGTTAACTCTGGAGGTAGCATGTGCCAGGAAAGACAAACCACCACCACCATCACTACCACCATGATTACCATGTCCCTTCAGACCCTGATGGAGACAGTTCAGAACCCTGAACTAAGAAGTTTTGGAAATAGTCGTGCCTCCAAACCAATGGACTTGTTTCTAGTTCAATCATCCACATGCATGGCTTTCCACAGCCATCACTGAACAGAGAAATCACTGTGGAAAGAGGACCCACTTTCCTTATTACCTTTAGCAGCAACGGCGTCAAATAGGCACAGGAGCCCTGAGAATGGCAGCACTCCCTAGAAAGTCAAATCTCTCTCCTCCTTCAGAGACCTGTATAATTTCTATGACTTCTGGGGCAGAGGATCCAACAAGGGAGAAAAACAAAGTGTACTCCTTCACATTTTTTTCTGATCACCATTTTCTGCACCTTCTTTTCCCAGAAAGTGGTGGTCATTCTTAACAAGCCTTGCTCACTATCCTTTGGAACTCCTGAACGAGTAGTTGAATGACTCTGCTCCCGTCATAGATCAATAACTCTCCAGCAGATGGCGCATGTTGTCTTCCACTGGGGACTGTCTCTTTATTGTTGAGCCATTTCAGCGTGTGTTTGACTCACTGTGACCCCATTTGGGGTTTTCTTGGCAAAGATAGTGGAATGGTTTGCCATTTTCTTCTCCAGCTCATTGTACAGATGAGGAAACTGAGGCAAATGGGCTTAAGTGACTTACCCAAGGTCACCCAGCTAGTGTCTGAGTCTGGATCTGAACTCAGGTCTTTCTGACTTCAAGGCCAGCACTCTATTCCCTACGCCACCCATCTCTTTCGCAATTGGCAGATGTAGAACCCCTCACCTGGAAGGATGTATTGCAATTAAAAACTAAACCTTGGGGTCAGTATGTCTCTATTCTTTGAAACCTTTTTATATACCTGGGTCTCATAACGCCTGCCCTCCCACTCCAAGCTTCTCTGAAGGTGCTATGGGAATGTTTCCCTTTGGTATGATTCCAATAAGTTTCTATTTTCTATTCCCAGCTGGTTTATTTTTTTTAACCCAAGTTAAAGACAATTTTTAAATTTTACTTTCTTAAAATATTTTATTTATACCTTTTATTTTTATATCATAGTCATTTTGGAAGAAAAAAATCTCTTACTCCTCCAGCTTGAAGCTTTCCTTATGACAAAAACAATTAAAGACAAGCACATGGTGTAGTAACAGCATCTGACAATGTTTACAATAGTTTGCTCTGGCAGTAGCCTTGCTGCTTTGTGGTCAGGTATACTTCCTTATTTGTTTCTGGGACCACAATTGGTTTTTCGAGTACCCAAATATAAGACTTTACATTTATGCTTGCTAAGTTTCATTTTATTAGCCTGTTGGGTCCTTTTAAATCCTGACTCATCCAATAAATTAATTATGCCTTCCAACTTTGTGGTTACCTTCAAATTTGCTAAGTATGTTATCTCTGACTTTATCCAAGTAATGATAAAAATGTTGCATGGTAAAGTCAAATGGAAATTTCTGGAGCCCTGCACTTTCAGATAATATTGGGTGATGCAGGGGTCACCAGAAAGAGAAATTGAAGGGTAGTACCTGGGCAAGCCCATTCCCTTACTGGGTTGTCTGAGGCAGGAGGGCACATGGCAGACTCAGTTTGGGACCACACTAGCCTGTCAGTTTTCACACCTCCAGGGCTGTGCAGGTGCTGCTTCATATGGGCTCTCAAGAGCAGAATGTTAAATTTTCAGTAAATTGGAAAACACTACAAATAAGGGCTTGGTTGTTTTGTGAATTGTTTAGACTTAAAAAAGCGATGGAGAAAATGTTAGTAATGATTAACTGCTGTGGCAGTCTTGCTTCTGCTCCTGCTATTTCTTCCTTCTTTTTCTCCTAGACAGAGTTCCCATTGTAACCCTTACTTGGAAACCTCTGCTCTGCCTTCCTGTCTGAGGGCTGATCTCTACTTAAGGTTCCTCTTTGCCCAAACTGTAAAAAAAAAATCTACAAATCCCAGGATTTTATTGTTTTGTTTTGTTTTCAGTCTTCTAACCCCTCCTAGAGATTGATACAATTGTATCAATAGGTGCAGAAAAAAAAAAGCTAGAAAGCAAGAATAAATAGACCTTTCCTTAAAATGGTAAATAGTATATCTCAAAAGCCAAGAGATAGCATTATATGTAGCAGAGATAAATTAGAATCCTTTCCCATAAACTCAGGATAAAACAAGAATGTCCATTATCACTTCGGTTTGACACAGTACTAGAAATCCTAGATACAGCAGTAAGACAAAACAAAGACATTGAAGGAATAAGCATAGGGAAAGAAGAAACAAAATAATCACTTTTTGAAGATGGTATGATCGTTACTTAGAGAGCTCTAAAGAGTGAATTAAAAGTTAATTGAACTAATAATATCAGTAAATTTGCAGGATATAGACCAATCTGCACAATTCGTTAGCATTTTTATATAATACTAATAAGACTCAGCAGGAGGAGATCAAAAGAGAAATTTCATTTGAAATAATTACTGATAGTATAAAATACTTGGGAGTTTATCTGCCAAGACATATCCAGAACTATATGAATTCAATTACAAAACACTCTTCACACAGATTAAGGCAGAACTAAATATCTGGAGAAATATTAATTGCTTATGGGAAGACTGGGCCATAGTAACAAAAATGACAATGGGATCTAAACTAATTTACCTTTTTAATGCCATACCAATCAAAATACCAAAAGATCACTTGATAATGAAATTTATATGGGGGCAAAAAAAAAAATACCAAGAATCTTAAGGGAAATAATGGAAAAAAGTCAGAACTGAGGGGGCCTAGAAGTGTCAGATCTCAAACTATACTACTAATTAATATTTCTCAAAACAATTTGGTACTGGTTAAAAATATGTTGATCAGTGATATAAATTAGGTACACAACATACAAAAGCAAATGAATATAATAGTCTAGTATTCAATAAACACAAAGATTCCAGCTACTGAGATAAAAACTCACTATTTGATAAAAACTGTTGGGAAAATTGTATTTGCTTTGCAAATATTTTGTATTTATTTATCCAGCACGTCATGGGTATCAGTCATTTATACTTGTTGATTAATTGACCAACCACATTGTCTGTGAAACCTGTTGACAAACAAATGTTACAGCAATTCAATTCAATTTAACAAGCATTTATTCAGAGCCTGCCACTGCCACGTGGCACGTAGAAAGACAAAAATGGACAGTTCTTTCCTTCCAGGAGCTGTGGGAAAACAATGTATACACAGATAAATAAATTTAAAATTTGCAAAGTAAATGCAATGTAATTTGGAGGAGTAGCCCTAAGGGAAAGGGGCCAGAGGAGGCAAGAAACCAGAAAAATGTCTCTTAGGGGAATTGTCACAGCTAATCCTGGAAGCATTGGAATTTTAAAACTTTATCCAAATTTAAAATGAAAAGCTTCCCCCCCCCCCCACATTTGGGGTAATTAGGTGGGATAGGGGATAGAATGCTAGGCCTAGAGTCAGGAAGACTTTATTTACTACATCACTAAGATGTTGGCAAACAAATGGGAAGACTTTTGAGGGAACAAAGATCAAATTTAGGCCTTCTTAGATAAAAATAACCTTTTGAGGTAACTAGATGAGATAGTGATGGCGGGCTAAACTTGGAGTCAGAAAGACCTAAGTTTATATCCTGCCTCACACATACTAGATATGTGACCATGGGCAAGTCACTTGCAACTTCAGATTCCTAATCTGTAAGACGGGGATAACAATACAATTTACCTCACAGGCTTGTTACAAGCCTCAAATAAGAAAACAAGGGAATTATGCAAACTTGAAAATCCTATATGAATGCTAGCTATTTTATACCCAACAATGTTTTTTGGATGACTAGAATCTGAATGTCAAAAGTGATGGTCAATAATTTGTCCCTCAAGAAAATCACTTACCTCTCAGGGTGGTTATGAGAATCAAATGAGGTAATAATTATTAAGTGCTTAGCACAGTACAGGCTTAGCATAGTAAGTGGTATATAAATGTTAGCTACTACTACTACTACTACCACTTCCACCACCACCACCACCACCACCACTACTACTACTACTGCTGCTACTACAATTACTACTACTACCACTACTACCACTGCTGCTACTATTACCACCACCACCACCACCACCACTACTACCACCACTACCGCTACTACTAAGAAAACCTGTTCTGAGAGGGAAGAAAAGTAGAAGCAGGTCAGCCTGTTAAAGGCCTTTTCTTTAGAAATGATAGAACAGAAGCACTTAGATATATTCTTTATATGTTTTACATTTTTTTTACCTATTTATATATTGTTTTCCCCTAAGACCACAAACTCTTTGAGAACCAGGCCTATTTCACTTTTGTCATTTTGTCCTTAGTGCCTAACACAGAGCCTGGCACATAGCAGGTGCTCAATAGTATCTGTTCTCTACTAGCTTCTAGTACAGGGGTTCTTAATCTAAGATACCTGGATAGATTTCAGGGGTCCATGAACTTGGATGGATGGAGAAAAAAAAATTAAACCTTTATTTTTAGTAACCTGTAAATAAACTTTAGCATTTCCTTTAGTTACGAATTTAAAAAAAACAATAACACCATTATCCTGAAAAGGGGTCCTTAGTCTTCACCAAACTACTAAAAGGGTCTATGACACAAAAAAGTTAAAAACGTTTCAGCAGTAAGCAGGAGCAGCTCTGTTGGGGCTGTGTATCCAGATGAAGAGCAGGGGTGTCATTCATGTCCAATGGGACAGGAGTGAGTATTTTATCCAAACTGGCATTGGCTTCAGTGCTGCAGTACCCTGGTCAGACTTGCCTAGCCCTTGTGTAATTATCAGTGTGTACATTTGAAAGAGGAAACAAGAGAGGCTCTGAGAAGTCTGAGGCAGTTCTGCTGTGGTGGTCTGTGGTTTTCCTTCCTGTCTTCCCTGGTGCTCTTGTGGGTGGCCTTGGTGACTGCGCCTTTAGGAAGAGCAGTCATGAGCTTATGTGGTGTGTCTGTGTTTACCTAGAAGTCCTGAGCTATGCACAATCAAGTTCTGTGCTGTTTGGAAGCCTACATATGTTCAAGAGGGGATCTGAGTAGTGGCACATGCCCTGCATATTCCACCTTAGAAATATATAGAACTGAGTTCAATTACCTATGTCAGGGCAAGACTGCCTGGAGGTGGACCTCTTTCACGGGCTATAATAATACTTCAGGATTTCTCTGTCCTAATACAAGGGTGCCAACAGATCCTCTCCCAGGTCTTCCTCTCTCCCTCTTCCTTGGCTGAGTACAGGTCAGGGGCTACTCCGTGCTCCCAGCCCTCCTCCAATCCCAGCTCATTAACCCAAACTTTGCCTTTTTTTTTTTTGGGTTTATGGAATCCAGGATACATGTTTTATGTTTTCTTTTGAAATGCTTGAATGCTCCTCAATATTTACTCTGTGTTCCAATTAATTCCTCTACTTCAAGGACTCCCTCCTTTGCATTTTTGTTCACAGCTCTGCAGCCTTCCTGAGCCCTTCCTGAGCCCCTTTCCAGTTCTGGAGCCATCATCAAACCAATACTTCCATTGCTACTGTGAAAAGGGGATGATAATATTGTTGTTGTTCCTTCTTCATTTTCAAAGAGGATTGAAAAGGGTGTGTCAGTCTGTTGGCTTATTGTTGCATTCACCTTCCAGTAACTAGCCAAGCCAAAACACCCTTCTCTCTTCATGTGTTGTCTCCTATAAGAATTTACAAGCCTTGAGGACAGAGACTGTCTTTGCTTTTCTCTTTGTATACCTAGCACTTAGCAGAGTGTTTGGCAGACGGTAAACGGTTAAAGAATGCTCATTCATTCATTCATTCATTCATGGCTGTATGGGATGTTCAGGGAGGACTAACACCTCTGGCGTGAGGGTTGCTGAGCCCTTTTCAGGGCTGCTCAACTGCCTTTGTTTCCACCTGCCATCCAGCTCTCACCTGTGGCTCCTAGAATCTGCAGCATGTACGGTGACCACATCCCAGTAAAACATTCTCTGTAGACAGGCAAAACCAGGTCAAGGGTAACCAATAGGACTCAATAGGACTGTTGGTGAGTTAGGAGGGTGTCTAACCCAGGCATGTGAAGACTTCCCCGGGGGGGGGGGGAATGAGCCAGATGAGAACAATTTGTTCCAATGACCAAGAATTCATTTTCAACAAAAGCAATGGCCCCAAGGCATGATGACTATCTGAAGACTTATCCTCTATAGGTTAGAGTGCTTCTCCCTGTGTGAACAGTGTGTTATTAACTTGGAGGCAAAGCTGAGCCAACACACTGTTGGTAACAGTGGAGCAGAGAAAAAGTGGGCAGCTTTCAGAGATTTGGTGTACAGTACCACATTTATTCATCCGGGCCAGAATACTTGCAAATAACAGGATTGGTTGGATGAAAATGACGGGGAAATCCAGAAGCCATTAAATGAAAAACAAGAACTTTACCGATTCTACCAGCAGGATAATTCATCTATCTCTAAGAAGGTATCTCAACTAGTCAGTGCTGATGGATCCATACTGATCAGTGATAAGGACACAATTCTGGAGAAATGGGCTAAACAATTCCATAATATTACAAGGGCCTTGGAAGATTATGGTGAAATTTGGTTCCCAGAGTTTATCAGTATTGCATGCCAGTTTCATGATGTCATGCTTGCATGTGTTCTGGATAATGGATAATGCTTTCATGTTTCCTGTCATTAGTGGAGTGAAGGAGATCAGTGTGCTTGCTCCCATGCTTTTTAGCATGATATTTTCAGGAATGTTTTCAGATGCCTTCAACAAGGATGAAAACAGCATCAAGGTCAACTACCATACTGATGGCAAATTATTTAACTTGAAAAGGCTAAAAACCAAGACTAAAGTGGAGGGAAAGTTGGTGTACAACTTTTTGTTTGTAGATGATTGTGCACTCAATGCAGTCTCTGAGGCTGAGATACAACAAAGTATGGATCAATTGTCTGCCTCTTGTGCTAATTTTGGCTTGATAATTAACACCAAGAAAACAGAGATTCTCCATCAGCCAGCACTGCACTATCCATATATGGAACCATTAGTTACAGCAAATAGAGAAATTTTGAATGCTGTGGATAAGTTCACTTACCTTGGTAGTATACTCCAAGGTGGTCTACATAGATGATGAGGTTGATGCACACATTGCCAGAACTAGATCAGCATTTGGGAAACTCCAAAAGAATATGCGGGAGAGAAGTGGTATTAGGCTGCCTACCAAACTGAAGGTCTACAGAGCAGCTTTGCTGACCTCATTGTTATTTGCCTGTGAAACCTAGACAGTTTACCAGTGCCATGCCAGAAAGTTTAATTGCTTCCATTTCAATTGTCTTAGGAAGATTCTGAAGACCACTTGGCAAGATAATGGAACACTGAAGTCTTTTTTTTGAGCTGAACTGCCAAGCATTCAAACTCTACTACAAAGAGTACAACTCCAGTGGGCCAATCATGTTGTTCGAATGCCAAACATACATTTTCCTAAAAGACTCTTTTACAGAGCACTCATACAAGACAGATTCTCACAAGGTAGTCAGAAGAAGTGATACAAGAACACTCTTAAGGTCTCTCTGAAAAACTTTGGCATTGATCATGAGACATGAGAGACACTAGCACAAGATTGTCCAGCATGTTATGCTCTCATCAAAGAAGGTTCTGTGCTCTATGAGCAAAGCAGAATTGTGGTAACTCAAAAGAAACATGAGGTATAAAAATTTAGAGGCACCTCCCTCCCCAGTGGTCATACAGACTATTTGTGCCTCACCTGTGGTAGAGCCTTCCAAGATTCTATTGGTCTGATCAGCCACAACTGGACACACTGTACGTTGACCCTGACATTATGATGTCATTTTGGTCCTCTTTGAGCACAAAGGATAAACAACAACATTCATTCATTCATTCATTCATTCATTCATTCTTCCCCCAATTTAGAATGCCTTCCTTACTGACTTTGTCCTTTGAATAAAGTTTTATATCCAGGCTCATGTCCCACCTCCTTTACTGAGCCTCCCATGGCTTCTTTTGAATTCTTATTATACAGGGTGTCTCTTAACAGTCGTAGTGGTGTTTAAGCTATTAAAGTTTAAAACTAAGACTATACATAAGAGACAATGTGGTATAATAAAAACAATGCTGGATTTGGATTTAAGAGACCTGAGTTTGAATCTCTGTTCCAATGTTGACTAGTTTTATCACCATGGGCAAGCCACTTTTCCTATCTGAGGTTCAATTTCCTCATCTCTGAAATGAGTGAAATGAAATGGGTGAAAATGAAATGCTTACCTCACTGAAATTTTGGGGTTATTATACTAAAAGTGCTTTCTATTTCCTTTTTTAAAAATTAGTTAATTAATTTTTAGTTTTCTACATTCATTTCCACAAGATTTTGAGTTCCAAATTTTCTCCCCATCTCGCACCTCCTCCCACCCCAAGACAGCGTGCATTCTGAATACCCCTTCCCCTAATCTGCCCTCCCTTCTATCACTCCCCTCCTCTTCTCTTATCCCTTTCCCCTTCTATTTTCCTATAGGGCAGCATAGATTTCTATACCCCAGTGCCTATATATCTAAAAGTACTTTCTAAATCTTCATGCCCTATAGAAATGTCAGTTACAATTAATATCATCTTGTTCTTAACTTTTTTGATGAGACTCAGATAAAATGGTCCCAGGAAAAGTCATTATTGTGTTACTGTTCTTCTGCATTTTTAATATTCCAAGGGCAACTGGATAGGTAGATAAAATTACTGCATTGGGAATATGAAGACAATAATTAAGCAGCCTCTATAGCACATAACAGAGACAAATAATTGCAAGATCATTTGAAGAGAAAGACAGTACTAACAACTCAGGGGTTGGGGAAGGATTCACAGAAGGATTCACATAAGAGCTGAACTTTCAAGAAAGATAAGTATTCTGAGATGCAGAGATGAGGAAGGAGTAATTTTCAGGCACAGAGGGAGAACCTGAATAAATGCATGGAGGTAAGAGACTTAAAGTTGAGTTCAGAGAACAGTTTGTGGTCTGATTTGGCTGGAATGTAAAGTAAATTCAAATGTTTTCACCATGCATAAAATCATCTCATGTCAAAACATGCAGTACTGTACATTGTATGTAAAACATAATGTAAAAATAAATTTAGGGCTTTATTGCTTAAGAGGGAATCTCATTTTTTATTTTATCAATTGTACTCTCTATTTTATCTTTTATCTTTAAAAATGAAACAATATATCTCTCTAGGACATTTGTCATATCCTAGATATGCATAAAAATTATTTGAAGTTCACAGATGAATCAACTGAGTCTCAGAGAGATAAAGAAGAGGAGACCCATCTAATATTATCTGGCTTTTCATTGGCAGCTAATTGGCACAGTAGATAGAATGTTGACTTGGAATCAGTAAGACAAGTTCAAACATTGCTTCATACCCTAATTAGTAGGGCAAATCACAACCTCTCTCAGTCTCAATTTCCTCATCTGTTAAATAAGGATGATAATAACACCTACCTCCTAGGACTATTGTGAGAATCAAATGAGATTATATAGGTAAAATGCTTTGCAAACCTCAAAGCACTATTAATAAAAGCTACCTATTATTATTGTTGGCAGAGTTAATCCAGACGAAGTGTCAGACTAACATGAGAACTGACTTTCTGTCTTCTCTTCTCCCTGCACTCTGAAATTCTAAGTTTGGGAGGGTTGTTTTTGGAAGAACAGACAGGAACAAGGTGACCTTAGGGTACGCAGTTTTTGTTTGCTTTGGATCTTTTTGGTAAAGAACCCTCAATTCATATTTAGTCAAAGATGCCAACCCTGAACTCTATTCCCACACTGCCAGTGACCTTTTAGATATCTCAAACTGGATGTCTGGTAGTTTCAATATATTCAAAGCAGAACTTTATGTTTCCCCTCATATCCATCCTTCTTCAAATTTTCCTATTATTATCCAGGGCACCACCATCTTCCCAGTCTTCCAGGCTCTCAAACTTGGTTTCATCCTAGATTTCTTATTTGTACTCATGGCCTTTATTGTCAAATCTCATCATTTCTACCATCAAAACATTTCTTTATTTGTCCCCTTCTTTCCACTCATATAGCTACCATACCACCTTGTACCTAGAGTATGGCATTAGCCTTCTGATCTATTTTCCACTCAGCTGCCAAAGTGATTTTCCCAAGTGTAGGTCTGATCATGTCATTATCCTATATAATAAACTCTAGTGGATCTATATTACCTCCACCATAAAATGTAAAGTCCTTTGTTTGGCATTTAAAGCACTTCACAACCTGTTCCTTCCTACTTTTTTTGTCTTCTTACACTTTCCTCACCTCCACACATTCTAGGAGCCAGCTACATTAGCTTACTTGCTGTTCCCAGCACATGCATCTCTTGACTCTGTGCCTTGATGCTATTCCACATACCTGGAGTGCTCTCCCCACTCATCTCTACCTTTTAGTTTCACTGGCTTCCTTCAAGATTGATAAAACACTCTCTTCCGTAGGAACTCTTTCCCAGTCACTCATGATGCTCAGGTCTTCCCTCTGACAGTACCTTCTCTCTACTCTGTATATATGTTATTTGTACCTAGCTATTTACATGTCATTTTTCCATTAGAATGTGAGACCCTTGAGGGCAGGAGTAATGTTTTTGCCTTTCTTTCTACCTGTGTTTATTGATTGATCAACTGGTGCTTAGCTCACTGCTTTGCACATAGTGTGACTTTTAAAAAGTTCAAGGACATAATTTCTAGCTAATTAGTCATTTTATTAATAATGCTAGCATTTTAATAAAAAAGGTCAGTGGCACTCTCAAATGCCAAGGACCCTCATGGGTGTGGAGGTGGCTCGAGGCTTATATGACTTTGGAAAAGTGGATGTTCCAGAGGGTGGCAATCAACTCTGATCAGTTTACAAGTCATGAGAGAGAATGAATATTACTATAAGAGGCCAGACCTATTCCAATGAACTTTGATCATGTCATTTACTTCTATATTACCCCCAGTCTTGGGCAATCTAATCAAAGAATTTATCCCCACTCAAACCTGTGTAGAACACAATGGCCTTCCCATCTAGGACTAAATTCCTTGTAAAGTTGAGTGAGGTCTAACCAATTGAGAAACCTTAATTCAATCTCATTATCAATAATGTCCTTCAGACCCAGCAATAGCACTTTTAGAGCTATATCCCAAAGAGATCATACAAATGGGAAAAAGACCTACATGTACAAAAATATTTATAGCAGCTCTTTTTGTGGTGGCAAAGAATTGGAAATTGAGAGGATGCCCATCAATTGGGGAATGGCTGAACAAGTTGTATATGAATGTAATGGAATACTATTGTGCTATAAGAAATAATGAGCAGGCAGACTTCAGAAGAACCTGGAAAGACTTGTATGGTCTGATGCTGGGTGAAGTGAGCAGAATCAGGAGAACATTGTACACAATAACAGCCACATTGTGCGATGACTAATATTGATAAGCTTAACCCTTCCCAGCAACACACGGATCTAAGACATCTCTAAAGGCCTCATGATGGAAAATGCTATCCACATCCAAAGAAAGAACTATGGAGTTTGAATGCAGATTGAAGCATACTATTTGCTGTTTTTTTTCTTCTGTTGAGTTTTGTTTCCTCTTTCTGGTGGTTCCTCCTATTGATTCTAATTCTTACTTACAACATCACTAATGTGAAAATATGTTTAATAGGAATGTATATGTATAGCCTATATCAGATCGTGTGCCATCTTGGGGAGGGTGGTGGGGAGGGAGGGGGAGAAAAATTTTAAACTCAAAAGCATATGGAAGTGATTGTTGATAAATCAAAATTAATTAACAAAAGAATAATGTCCTTCAAGAGATTAAACTTTGAAATGAGGACTATAGAAAAAGGGGGAACTCTGGATTTCTACAAATCATTTGTTACTAATAATAATTTCTCTCAATAATAAGTACTTAGCAAACACTTCTTGATTAACTGGCTATAGGTATACTGGTGAAAATTGTTATTTAGTTTCAGTCTTTTGACACATCTAAATTGAGAGTTTTCTCAGCCCTTTCTAATCTATTATGGGAAGTGGGGAAAATGGAAGCTTGGAATATGGGGATGCCATATAAGGTGATCCAGGGCATGCATTACAGTGGAGTGACAGTTTTATGACACTTGGTATTCCAAGTGCCAAGAATAATGTCCATAATAGTAATTTAATAAGTATTTTAATTGAATGGCCAAATTCTTCTTCCTCTTCCTCCTTCTTCTTTCTCCCCTTCTCTTTCCTTTCTCCTTGTCCTCCTTTTCCTCTTCCTCGTGATGGGGTTGGGATCTGGACCTCAGAAAGGAAAAACCCTTCACTTTCCTACATGACCAAATCTCCGGTGTTTGCCTGAGGCTATAATCCCATCAACTGGCCTTTCATAGCTCTACCCAATCTCCCAATTCTCTGTTACTCCATTGTCTTACCTCCCTATGGCTCCCAGTCCCTTTCCACCCTTAATCCCAGCTAGGCTCTATTCTCCCTTGGCCATGTGATCCAGTTCCCTGGCATTCTATTACTTCACTGTCCCCCCACCTCACCCACGCCCCAAACTATTTAGCCACTCCTAGATCCCTCCCACAGTCTTTCTGTATATAAGATCTATCTTGTCTCCATTAAAGTGCTCAGATTCTTATAATCTAAGCAATAGCTCACTAATGTTCAGATTCCTTAAGAGACTGCCCAATACTACGGATTTTCTAATAAACCTTGTCTTTGGCTGAAAGAAGGCTTGGGTCGAATTCTTTCAGGCGGGACCCGTGTGTTGTGATTTTGGGGTCCCAGCACTCCTAAACCCCTAAACCTCAATGCTCCTATCTTTTTTCTTCTTTTTCTTCTCCCTCACTATGGAACGATTGGTCCAGTGTTTCTTTATTGGGTACTGATGACATGGCATTGCATACTATATTAAGCTGTTGTCTTTTGGTCCTAAAAAATGTCAGTTGGTAGTGATTTGCCACCTTTGGCCTATTTGGTCACACAGTGTGGGCACTGTTAGTCCCTTCCACACAGAATCCTTCTGAACTCTGTTTTGTGATGAGTGGTTGTAGACCAAAACAATCTGCTGCACTATTTCTTAGGGTCACAGGCAACCCAAAGTCTCTGCTCAAAAAGGCAGCTCTACTCCCTCCAGCTGAACCCCTGGCAGCTGCTTCTCAGCCACCCACCAGTTAAGCTGCATTGTTTGAAGCTGTGTTTCAGGCAATACTTGAAGGTGTCTTCTGCCCTCTCTGCTCACAATGAAGTCACTTCAGCTCGCTCTACAAAAGGAGCTTCTGTATTCTGCTGTTCACTCTCCTTTCAACACAGATGGTGGAGCTCTGACAGTGACCACTGGCAGCCTGGCTTCATTGCTTATCTTGCTCTGCCACTTGACTTGTTCAAGTGGGCTTTTAAATGACATTGTCGAAACTGCTTCATGACCTAGATGTGACATCTGTTGTAGAATCTATGGAGCCATATGGGAAGTTAACAGGCATGGACATTTACTCTGGTCTGAAGAAATGGGCCATGTTGGTGCCACAATGAGAGTCTTGCAGGAACATAGGCTTTAAAGTGGAAAAGTACACCTGTTAGGAGGAAGACAAGGCCAGGAGTGGTCACTTGTCCAAGGTGTAGCAGCTAATGAGTGACAAAATGAGGATTAGAACCAAAGTCCTCTGACTCCAAGATCAATGCTCTTTCTGCTACATTATACTGTTAGCATTAAAAATATGTGGATCTATACAAAACCAGAATGTCCTTCACTATTCTGCTCCCTTTCTCCCTACCCCAGCCCCACCCTTTACCCCCATCCTACAGTATTGTACCCATGGTGACTATGTACTTTACTTAATCCTGGTCCTAGCTCATGGAAAATGTATTTTCTCAGTATCATGTGTGAACCATTTTGAGCCCCCCATCACCTGAGAAAGGCCTAAAATCTGGATTGACTAACAAGGAGAAAGACATTTTTGGCCCACCCTGAGCTTAACCTACCATAATGCCTTGCATGCTCTGGCATAACAAACATGCTTTGCTTTGCTTTCTGAGTGAACCCAAAATACTCCTTCCTGTGTCAGCAACTCCAAGGCCAGATGAAGCTGATCAGGAGCATTCTTCTGTTTATGGCTGTCCAGGGCATGATGCCTGGAACTGGATACTATCTTGAATAATGGGACTTTTTCTTATCTTAGTATTTTATGGCCACATGTTATGTTATGTTATTATATATATTATATACGTATATAGTCATGTTAATGACAGAAGAAACAGACATCCTGGATCTATAATTTTAATTGACACCTTGACATTCCCTTAATTTATTGTATTTACAATCTATCTGACTAAGAAATTCCTTTCTCATATTATAGTTAACACATATGGAGACTATAATTTTGGCTGACACAGGCATCCTGAGCAAGGAAAGGGGGAGGGTAAGAGGGAATTACTCTGAAGATATAAGGTCCCCTTTGTCTATCCATATTTAGGTTCATTTTTCACAGTGAACCCCCATGCATATCTCTATATGCATGTTGCATCAGCTTTGAGAGAAATAAACATGCACATGCAGCCTAATTTTGTTTTTCTTTCTTCGAACGAGCTCAATAATGGTTGACACATTATAAGTATGAGGTCTCTCTTGAGGACCTATTCCTGAGCTGCAACCATCAATATCTGAAGAAAGTAGCAAGAAGGTGCCCTGGAGGGAACATATGATCATGGAATTTAGAGCCAGAAGGTCTCATAGAGATCCTGTAGTCAGTACAAATCATCCATTTTACAGATGAAGAAACTGAGGCCTGGAAATTAAGTGCCTTGTCCAAGGCTACAGAACTGGGAGAATGATAATGCAAAATGATAGAGCTAAACGTCAAAAGAAGGTTGTATATAGACAACATGGTTGTCAGCTGATGGACCAAGGCTTGTGGTGGGTGTCAGATATAGGATGCAGAGATGGAAACAGGAGTTCTAAGAGAGCATTGGATGTGGATTGACTTAGGGACATATCTAGGAACCTTAGTCATAACACAGCCAAGTTTTGTATAATTGAAATTGGCTTGTGAAGCGGTGAGAGGAGGGGAAATATTCTCTATGTCTAGATCAATCTCTATCAAACCCTCCTTCTGATGGACTTCTTGAGAGCAAGAGCTGTCTTGCCTTTTTTTTTTTTTTTGCATCCCCAGTGCTTAGCACAGTGCCTGGCGCATTTGTTGTTGTTGTTGAATTGTTTTCAGTTGTGTCTGACTTTGTGACTCCATTTGGGGTTTTTGTGGCAAAGACACGGGGATGGTTTGCCATTTCCTTCTCCAGCTCATTTTACAGATGAGGAAACTGAGGCGAACAGGGTTAAGTGACTTGCTCAGGGTCACACTAGACTTAGTAGAGTAAGTGTCTGAGGCCGGATGTGAACTCAAGAAGAGGAGTCTTCCTAACTCCAGGCCTGGCACTCTATTCACTGTGCCACCCAGCTGCTTAGAACATAGTAGGTGCTTAATAATTGCTAGTTGACTGACTGGGCAGGTGACCCTGAGTTCTTAAAGCCTATGCCTGCAAAACATTAGGTCTTGCAGATCCTATCATTCTGGAAAGGTTTTGGGAATGGATCTGGTGACAAGCTCTATGTGTCTCTTGTCCAAGAACTAGCCTCACTAGGTCTGCCAGGTTCATCACCAGAAAGTTGTCCACAGCGGGTAAAATTTTTGGTTGTAGCAACTCATGAAGATTTGTTAATAATATCTTGAGGGACTGTAATTTGCATTAGATTAAAAAAAAAAGTGGCACTGGTCATCTAGTGGATCCTTGTAAAACTAAAGTAGGATCATAGATACAGGGCTGGAAGAGACCTTAGAAATCATCTAAGTCCAATCCCCTCATTTTACAAATGAAGAAACTGAGGCTCAGAGAGGGAAAATGATTTAGTCAAGGTCAACACACATAGTAAGTGGCAGAGCAGGGATTCGAATGTAAGTCTTTTGACTCCAAATTCCATATTTTCCCCACTCTACAACACTGCCTTGATATGACCTGGAAGGAGATAAAAATAGCTGGTTGTATTTCTGTCTGTTTTCCCCACAGGAGACAAATCTCAAGCAATACGATAGATAAGGAGAGATGCTATTCATATGTGTACAGCAGACTTCCAACAGGATCCATCCTGAGCTGACTCACACTAAGGAAGAGAAAGTATGAGAAGAATGTCTTTTTAAAAGGTCTGATTGAAGAAGTAGCTTTGTTTATTGTTTTCTTTCTTCAAAGTATGACATTGACTGAATTGAATTATGAATGGTATGTACGGTAGAGCTCATTCACGTGAGGACCTCTAATAATATAGACTAAAATAGTTGGAATAAAATAAAAAATAATTACTGGATTCATGGGAAAGAAAGACATTAAGTACTTAGAGTAAGTTGGCTAGTCCTGGATACTTAGGCATCTAGGAAGAATATTTCACAGGACCTCATGTTAGTGTCATGCTCACTGAACTCTCTTATAGTGTGTTCTTTGGTTAACAAATGGCACAGTCAAAGACAATGCTATTCTGTCATATTTCAGTGGGTATGCCCTGGTAAATTCCGGACACAAAACAGTTGCTAGATAGTATCTCTCTCCAGTATTTCTTGCTCTTATTCTTGCCCTTCTCATCATCTTAGCAGTATATGACAGAACCGTGTGCTCTTCTGAATTTCTGAGCCAAATGACCCAGGGTATAATCATAATTACTTACATTTTTGTGCATTATTTCATTTGATCCTCACATCATCCCTCTGCAGTAGGTGTGACAAATATTGCTGAATTCCTAGTAGGCACTTAATAAATACTTGTTGATTGATTGATGGACTGATTTGACCTGTGTGCCATGGTATAGAAGGAGTGCTAAATTTGGATATGAGAGGGATTTGAATCCAAACCCAACTTCTCACACCTAGAAGTTATATGAGCATAGGCAAATCAGTTAACCTCTCTGGGCCTTTATTTCCCAGTTTCTAAAATGATGATGATAATTCCCAGGGTATCTCTCTTCTAGGGTTGTTGTGATGATCAAATAAGAAAGTATATGAAGTACTATTTAAATGTCAATTATTGTTGTTATTATATTACCTATGTGACCAAAGGAAAATCACATGACTTTTATTAAGCCTCAGTTTCCCTCATGCCAAAAAATGATGATAATAATAATAATATTTTCATCACTTATTTCCATGTGAAGGAGGCTTTGGATGTTACAAACAGGTGAGAAAATTGAGACACGGAGAAGTTAAATAGCTTTCCAGAGGTTGCACAGTTTATTAGTGACGGAACTTTAGGGCAAAGGTGCTAATCCAATTATCCTTCTCCTTTATCACATTGCTGCTCTTGGGCCACTGTTGTACACAGCCTTCAGCTACGCTGGCCCTACAAACCTGGAACCTGGGGAAGTTTCAGAGCCATGTAGGCTAAAGGGTTGTTTTTTTTTTTTTTTTTTTTTTTTTTTTAACCATCCCCAGAAGATTGTGTCAATCTGGAGTTACCTGCGGATGCTCTGCCCAAAGGAATATAAATTTTGATCACTGAAACCTCAAAAAAGGTCTGGGAATTTATAGGCTAGATATTTCTTTTAAGGACCATACCTTAAACCCAAATCACTCTGGCTCTCATTGATTGTCCTACAATAGGTCCCAGTCCCAGCCAATGGGGTCATTGTTTGGGCCCTGATTGCTCAGAGTGAGTGTAAATAGCAGTTGTTTCTGTTTTGGACAGAAACCCTGAGGGTCTTCCCCTTCAGACTGATACACACACACACACACACACACACACACACACACAATTTTACTTTTTAACTAGGTAAAAGAGGCCATTCTTTGCCTCATTTCTTACCTAGACAATCACTGAACGGGCATTGCCTCAGTCAAACTGAGAGCTGGGAAAGACCTTAGCTTAAAAAGGCCAAGGTCCCCCACTTGCATCCTGGGCCATCTCCAGTTGTCCTGATCCATATCTTGCCACTGAACCCAGATGGCTCCAGAGGAGAAAGTGAGGCTGGTGACAGCCCTCCCTCACTTAAATCCAATCCACTTGCAAATCATGGCATCACCTTCCTTATGTCATGATCTTCTTCAAGAAGGAAGGACAAACAACAATCTGCTATGCTGTTTTCTAGTTTTCCCAGCAGTAGTTTTTGTCAAATAGTGAATTCTTGTCCCCAAAGCTTGAGTCTTCGGGCTTATCAAACACTAGATTACTATGATCAGTTACTGCTGGATCTTGTATACCTGATCTATTCCACTGACCCACCACTATTTCTTAGCCAGTACCAGATTGTTTTGATGGTTACTGCTTTATGGTACAGTTTAAGGAGATTCTATTTTTCTGGCTTCCAGCTTCAGGAGGGATGCTACATGGTTCCAGATTCTCATGTCCCTGAAGGGATAGAAAGACTCTGGGAAGCAGCTGACATGCAGAGATGCTAGCAACCTCAGTCACGTCCCTACCCCCAGCTTACTACACTAGAGGCTTTGGCGAATTTTCCCTTGGTGAGATCAGAGACTTTCTCAGTTGAGCTGAGTTATCTCTCTCCCAAAGGGAGAACTCATTCATTTTGTGTATTGTCAGTATATATTTTCCTCCGTATACTTTCTCTGATTTCTGTTTGCTATCAGTTTGGCTGAATGGGTTTATTTGCTATTTATTATATGAGTTCATTGTGGAACTGGCATTTAGTGAGAAGGGACTCAAACTTTGGATGTATGGCTTGGGTCATTCCTTCTTCATTATGGGATAATGATTAGGAGCACAGCTTGAACCTAAAAATTATTTCCTCTAGACCAGTGTTTCATAAACTGTGGTTTGTGACTCCATATGGGTTGTATAACTGAATACAGGGGTTGCAAAAAATTTGGCAACAGTAAAAGGTTTCTGAATGCTCAAACCAAAAATTAATTCAAAATCAAACGTGTAATGAATCTGAGGGGTTTCTGGCAGCGCTGGCTCATGGTGCACCGCACAACTTCATTGCAACCTTGGTTCTGAACACATAGCATGTGCACTTTGCACTGGGCATGCCATCACGGCACGCAACACCAATGAACGCTGTCAGAAACACCTTGGCTTAGATTTGCATGTTATAAATTGTATGTATGTATGTATGTATGTATGTATGTATGTATGTATGTATAAATTTGTATGTTATAAATGTATGTTATAAATTCCAGTGTGTTTACTGTGCATACAAAATCATTAAATGAATTTTGGCTTGGGATTAAGACAGAATTTCCAACAATTTCTGAAATGGCCCTAAACATACTTCTGCCATTTTGTACTACACGTTTATGTGAAGTGGTGTTCTTAGCATTGATGATTATAGAATCAAAATATCCATCAACTCTGAAAAACATTGAAGATGCTCTATGTCCTGCAGTATCAAATATTCCACCAAAATTTAATTTTTTATGTAAAAATAAACAAACACATCCATCTCATTAGTATACAAATTTGCTTTTGTCTTTAATAAATGGTAAAATTATATGTATACCAAAGAATTGTTTTAAGATAAATTTCTTTATGATTTATTATCAGTAAATGTTTGATTTATATACTTATATACCTGGGGTTGAGTAAAAATTTCTCAGGTGTCACTTTAACCCTAATTGACTCACAAAAAAAAATTCTCGGGTGAAAAGGGGTCGCAAGTGGAAAAAGTTTAAGAAGCCCTGCCTTAGACGAACAATATTTAAGGGAGTAGATAAACATAATTCTAGCCCAGTATCCCCTCTCTCTGTGGAGAGTAGAGTGGCTGGCCTCTGACCGGGAACTTCTGCTTCTACTCCTGGCAGAGACCAAAATCTCCCTTGAAGAAGGGAAGGGGGAAGAAGTTCTAGACATACCTATCCTTGCTTTTCTGTAAGCCATATATGGACAGACTCATGTGGACAAAAGTAACCTACATGGGCAAAATTGGAGGTTTGTGTGTACACGCATACACATACACATACACATACACATACACATTCACATAGACATACACATAGACACATACAGAGACCTCCACACAAATACCCTATGTGGGAAAAAATTTATAGAAGTGGTCCAAAGCCAGGGAGAACACAAAGAGACTAGTAGCCCTGGCAGACCATACTACCTTTTTCATAGCTACTTTGCCTGAAACAGTATTCTTTTATGTTTGACCTCTGGTTGTCCCTCTGTCTTCCTTTCTCTGTTTTGGTAAGTTGCTGTAGACCTTGGACATTGTGATCCAAATTCAGCAGAGGGGAAAGATGTAGGATCCTAGTCCCACTACTATACCAGCCTAGTATAAGCCCCCCATTAACACCCCCTATAGTGTTGGAATAGCTTCATCACAGCTCTTATGGTTTCCACTTTCTTCTCTCTTGTATGCATCCTTCAAACCACAGCCAGAATAATCTTTTATGCACAAATCTGACCACATTACTCCTCTCCTCAAAAATACTTAGTGGCTCCCCATTGCCTCTCAAGTAAAATCAGATTGCTTTGCCTTGCATTTAAAGTCCCCCACAATCTGGCTTATGTTCTCTTCTTTTGTGTCATGTTACTACCCACTGTGTAGCAAGCACATGTTTCAGCCAAACTAGGCTATGCTCTGCCCCCAAGCATACTCAGTGCTTTCTTGCCTCTCTTGTCCTTTGCTCATTTTGTTCACTTAGCCTTGGACTGTTCAATTCCTATCCATATGTAAAAGCCCATGTTAAATGCTTTCTCCTTCATGAAGCCTTTTCCAATTTCTTTCACCCCACCTTAGTAATAGTGATTTTTCCCCTAGAACCTCACCTACTACTTTGTTTCACAACTTCTGTAATGCATATCACGTAATGTTGTGTAATATAGTATAATATAGTAATATAGTTCTCAGGGTTTGTCTTGTCCTCACATGTTAGATTTTATTCTGCCCTCCCCCAGCCCCACTGCCTAGCATAGTACACTGTATACCCAATAACTGCTTGATCAATATTTGTTGGATGGATGGATGGATGAATGAATGAATGAATGAATCCTAGGCCTACTTCAGACCTAGGCAGTATGGGCTACAAGAGAAGCCTTTCAGAATTTTCCAGAATGAATATTGCCCAACCATTTCTAAGCCCTTTGGGAGATGCCAAAGCAAAGTCACAACACACCAATGTACCTTTGCTCTCCTGGGAGAGCCAGGACAGCTGGTCCCACAAGAGGCTCCAAATTAAACATCTGATGCTCTAAAAGCATGAAACACCAATTAAAGCATACATAAGGGAATCATTTTGGTTCAGTTCCTTTGATGTAAAGCAAATCTCCAAAGCTCCCAGGAACAAAGCACAGGGGTTTGAATCTTCTAAAATATACCTACTTCCAACTCACCCAGGTCTGTGGTGGACTGCTTGTAGGTAAAAGAGACAAAGGATAACTGAAAGTCCTGCCCTCGCAACATTGGCAGAGAGTATGCTTCAGCTGTAGCAGAGAGAGAGCCAGAGAGCCAGAGAGAGAGAGAGAGAGACAGAAACAGAGACAGAGAGAGAGAAAGAGAGTTACACCTCTCTGCTTCCCAGGTTACCATGGAGATCCCCGGACATTCTATGTGTCTCTTCAGTTACTAGTTCCTTTCCTTAGTTTGCTAACCTAGGATCACATGCATGGTGGTTGCTCGGCTTATTTCCATACTGTGCCTATGTGTCTTTGTACTGGGACAATCTCTGCCAACATAGTAGACATACATCATCATGACATAGGAGAAAAAACCCTAACCTTGGAGTCAGAAGGCAAGATTTGGAACTCTTAGCACTTCTTAGCTGCCTGATTTTGGGCAAATTGCTTCAGTTTCCTCATCTGAAAAATGGAGTTAATAATACTTGCATTACTTCCTTCACATGAATGAAGTTACAGCTCCAGCTCCCCTCACCCCAAATTACCCACTTCATAAGACAGACAGAAACTACATTGTAAAGTCAGAATTGCTATAGAGTTCTGAGTTATCATTACTGTTTGCAGTTAAAAATGCTTCCATCCTTTTGGGAGTACCGCTTACTCCCCTTTAGGCATTCTCCATTCTAGGCAAACTAGCCTACTAGCTGGTCCCCTTATACTATATTACGTCTCCTATCTTGATGTCTTTGCACAAGCTGACCCCCGTGCCCCTTCACTTCTTCCTCTCAGAATCCTTGGCTTCCTTCAAAGCTTTCAAAGCCCACCTCAGGTGCCAGCTCCTACACAGACCTTTCCTGATTACCCCTCTTCTCCTTCAGTAATTAGTGTTGTCTTCCCCTGGAAATTACTTTGTGCTAATAACAACAATATTGTAAAGACAAACAACCTAGGAACTTGGATCAACATGATGACCAAACAGAATTCCAGAGCACGCATGATGAAAATACACTATTTACCTCCAGATAGAAAGGTGATAGACTCAGAGGGCAGACTGAGTATGATGACAATGACGGACATAGCCCATCTGTAAATTTATGTAAATTGAATTTAAATTAAAAATAAAATAATTAAATAAAATGTAAATTTACAAACATTGACTATACAAATTTGTAATGGGTCTTGTCTTCTCAGTGAGGGGTGAAGATAAAGGAGGGGGAGGGAGAGAATTTGGACCTGAAAATAAAATAAAATTTAAAAAAAAGAAAAAATTTTTAAAAATACCTTGTATTTTCTTATCCGTGTTTTTGTGGTGTCCTTCCAATATAAGGTAAGCATTTTGAGGGCAGGGAATGTTTTCTGTTTTTTTTTGGGGGGGGGAGGAATTTTGTCTTTCTATCCCCAGAGACCTTGCACAGAACCTTGCATTAAAGTAGCCATTTTAATATATTCACTGAGTTTAATCGAAATTAATTATGGACTACTGCAATAATTAATACTGTTATTTTAATTTAATAATTGCTCCCAACACTCTGTTTGAATTGGTTCTTTTAAATGAAGGGACTGAGAAAGTAAGTTTTGTGCCTTACCTGGAACTACATTTATAAGTAAGTTACACACCAGCTTGGAGTCCTCAGGTTCTGAGGATCATAGAATTAGAGTTGGAAGGGACCTGAAAGGCCATTCAGTTTCTGTGAGTTTCATGAATCTGACAGTTGGAAAGGACCTCACAGGCTATTTACTAAGGTACTTTGTTGGCCAATTAATTTTAACTAATTAGTTTGAGGTTAGCCAACAGGCCTCAACCCCGTCAATGAGGGTTAGCTACCTCATTACTTTATAGGGATGTCTACCCCAACCAGGCATGTGAAGACTTTCCTCAGCAGAATGGGTAGATGAAAATAATTTTGTTATTTAAGCACACCACGGAGTGCTTAAAGCTTGGTCAGGCATTGAAGACACCAAGGTCATCCACAGCATCTCAGGCCATCACCAGTCATCTTGATTTTCACCTTGCCACTGGACTTCAATGACTCTGGAAGACAGAGTGAGGCTGAGGACTTCGTACAACTCTGCCTCACTTAAATCCAATTCACATTTGAGTCAAGACATCACTCCATGATGTCATCAATTGTCTTTGAAAACAAATGATGAATAACAACAGCAAGCCTTAATTTGGGGCTTCCGAATTAAGGGAACACAAGATTTAGAGTTAGAGGGCCTGCATTTGAATTCTGGCTCTGTCATGTCTGTGATCTTGGACAAGTTATTTCTTTTATTTGGGCCTGAGTTTCCTCATTTGTAAAATGATTACATTGGTCTATATGATTTCTAAAGTCCTCTTCCCCCATCCTAATTAATTCAATCCAATTCAATAAAAATTTATAAAATACATAACATGTGTCAAGTACTGTGTGCCAGAGATACAAGGACAAAAATGAAAGTCCCTAACCTCAAGGAGCTTTAACTCCTACATTCCTGTGCATTTTCACTCAATAAATAGCTAGTTCCTTCCACATTTTCATACTCATCTCTTCATTTTAACTTGTATTTCTCATCTCCTGGTGCCTGCACTTGAGCTGGTTGGTGTTTCTATGGCAAGATCTATCTTAGGGAACTAGGTGGCACCATAGTGCACAGGGTGCTGGGCCTGGAGTCTGGAAGACTCATGTTCGTGAGTTCAAATCTGGCCTCAGACACTTACAAGCTGTGTGACCCTAGGCAAGTTATTTTGTCTCAGTTTCCTCATCTGTAAAATGAGCTGGAGGAGGAAATGGCCAACCACTCCAGTATCTGCCAAGAAAGCCCCAATCGGGGTCATGAAGAATCAGACACAACTGAACAACAACAAACTTTATTTTGAACTTGACCTTGCTTCTTGCCCCAGCTACCTTTTTATTTCTCTCCTTTTCACTGTCAGATTTCTAAAACAAGCAGCTGTTATCTCTACTTCATCACCATTTATTTGTTCACCAATCTTATGCAATCAAGCTTCTCACCAATATCCTGAGACCCAATTGTTAAAGGTTACCAACAACCTCCTAATCTACAAGTCCAGATTCCGATGACTTTTTTTTCAGTCTATATTTTCTCTGTCCTCAGTATGGTCCACTGTGAACCACCTCTTCCTTTGTGAAACTCTTTTCTTCTTTGGCCCTCAGGGCACTAGAAATGAACACTGCAATAGAAGACTTGAATATGACCTTCGGCAAGTTACTTAACCTCCTTGGGCCCCAGTTTCCTTACCTGTAAAATGAGGGTGCTGCACATAGTTGGTGTCTCTTCCAACTCTGAATCTATGCAAATACTTCAATGTTTCTGATTCAATGTTTCTCAGTCCTCTAACCTGACACTCTCTAAGGCCAGGCCTATCCACTCTTACGTGTTATTTATCCATGAAAGTCAATAGTTCCCATTTTCTATCAAACCATTTTCTTCCTCTTCTGAAATTCTTGTACCACTTACTTTTACACTAGACATGCAGCTTTATTGTGGGTTATCTTGTATTATTATTTCTTAGTTTAGATTGTAAACTCTTAGAACAGGACAATGAAATTTTTTCATCTCTGTATTCAAAGCACCTAGCACAGAGATTTTCACATTTTTGGATGGGACTTATAATTTCATTGCTGTAGGGAATTTAAGTTAAGGAAACTTTCTCATAAATGCAGATTGCCAATCAACAACTCTTCTGCAACTTGCAGTGTTAAACAGTGGTTTGTTTAAGAAGTTAAGTGATTTTTGAGAGATTTGAAAGGTTAAATGATTTTCCCAGGACCACACAGCAAATACCATGTACCTGCTCTATCTATTACAGATTGTTGCCTTATGTAAAGGGCTCTTAATAAATGTTAATTGAATTTATTTTTATGTGTTTGTCCTGTTTTTACCAACATGAGAAGCCACATAGATCTAGGAGAGTGGAAACACATGCAGATGCAACTGCTACAAAGAAAGAGGACAGGAGTCTGGTATCAAAACTGTGTGGGCCTTGAAGAATATCAGCATAGATGCTATATTGCCGAAACCTTGCTCCCAACTCCTACCAACTACAGACCCTGATATAGTTATCTTGTACTTCTTTTTTCCCCTTATGATCTGTAAAGAAGGTCCTCTTCTAACATGAGAAAGGAGAAGATTGAATGGTTGAGTATTTGTATTTGTTCAGAGTTACATGTGTCTTGTATTCTGAACATAGGCTTTGATAAGGAAAGATCAATAAGGGTCTAATATTCAATCCCTCTCTCTCAGCTTACTTCCCCCAACACCCTTAGAAATTTTTTTTTTTCTAAATTAGGTCATGAGAGAAAATGATAAAGGAAGTTACTTATCACTCCAACCAATCAACCCCAACTGATGCTTCAAATTAAGAGGTATAATGAGTGACTATAGGAGAGACGATTATAGAGTGCAGTAAAATTTAGTGAAAAGACATACAGGAGTGGGTATCATTAAGAAGCCCCTTTTGCTAATGGATGTAGTCACTACAAATATTGAATTGGCAGTCCCATTCAGCCATGTGTGACCCCATAGTTCAGACTCCATATTACTGGGAATATGGTGGATTCACTAGATAATAAATAAATGTCCAAGAAGCAGTTGGGATACCCACTCTGTATGCTGTGTGACTTGGAGCCCTCATGGGAAAAGAGGGTTCTATACCCCAAAGGAAGATTGGATGGAAAAAATACAGGTCTCATCAATTAATCAATCAATAAATATTTATCAAGCACCTACTGTGTGTCAGGCACATAGTGTTTTAAGCTCTAGGGATAAAAAAGAGGCAAAAGGCAGTCCCTCCCTTAAGGAATGTACAACCCAATGAGGGAGGCAATATGCAAACAAATATATATATATATATATACATATATATATATATATATATAAAGCAAGGTACATATAGGATAAATAGGAAATAATTGAGAGGGAAGGCACTGGAATTAAGAGGAGCTGGGGAGGGCTTCCTGTAGAAGGTGGGGTTTTAATTGGGACTTAAAGCCAGAGAAGTCAGTAGTTAGAGTGGGGGAGGGAGAATGTTCTGGGCATGGAGGGAGTAGCCAGAGAGAATGCCTAGAACCAAGAGATGGAGTATCTTGTTTATGGAGTAACCAGGAGGCCAGTGTCACTGAATTGAAGAGTATGTATTGGGGAGTATGGTATAAGAAGACTGGAAAGGTAGGAGGGGGCTAGGTTATGAAGAGTTTTTGAAACAGATCATTTTGTATTTGATGTTCAAGGCAATAGGAAGCCACTGGAGTTTATTGAATAGGGGGGTTTACAGACCTGCATTTTAGGAAAATCATTTTGGTATCTGAATGGAGGATGAATTAGAATGCAGAGAATTAAGGTAGGCAGACCCACCAGCAAGCTATTGCAATAATCCAGGTGTGAGATCATGATAGCCAGCACTAGAGTGGTGGCAGTGTCAGAGGAGATAAGGGGGCATATTGGAGAGATGCTGCAAAGGTAAAATCAACAGGCCTTGACAACAGATTGGAAAGGAAGGGTGAGGGATAGTGAAGAGTCCAAGATGACTCCTAGGTTGCAAGCCTGAGGGACTGGGAGGATGGTGTTGCCTTCTACAATAATACAGAAGGTAGGAGGAGGGGAGAGTTTAGAGGGAAAGATAATAAGTTCTGTTTTGGACACGTTGAGTTGAAGACGTCTATTAGACATCCAATCTGAGATGTCTGAAAGGCAGTTGGAGATCTGCTAACTTCCGACAGATGGGGGCAGGGTAGGTAGATTTAAAAATTGCCAGAATAAAGATACTGATTAAATCCTTGAGAGCTGATGAGATCACCAAGTGAAATATTAAGGGAGAAGAGAAGAGGGCCCAATACAGAACCCTGAGGGACACTTATGGGATCTGGAGGGGGTTCCACACAGAGAAGGAATGATCAGTAAGGTAGGAGAAGAATCAGGAGAGAGTGGTGTCCCAGAAACCTAGAGAGAAGACAGTATCAAGGAGGAGAGAGTGATCACCAGTGTCAAAGGCTTCAAAAAGGTCAAGATATCTGAAGAGGAGACAGGCAGCAAGGAAGAACTTACCACAGGAAGAACATAATTAATTTATCTTATCTTTGGAACCTACTGACTGAGTAAAGAGAAACTAAACCTTGATAACTTAAGTTGGAAAGTGCCAAGTCAGAGCATGAACATGACTATTGACTATCATAAAGGTTATTCATGGAGTTTACTCAATAATATAATGTAACTGCTATCCTCCGCAACCAAAATCTATCTATCTATCTATCTGTCTATGTGTATAGATACACATTTGGTATATACAATAATATATTACTTATAATATATAGTATATTACACATACAATTACATATGGACATATGTATGT
Source organism: Vombatus ursinus (assembly GCF_900497805.2). Lineage (NCBI taxonomy): Eukaryota > Metazoa > Chordata > Mammalia > Diprotodontia > Vombatidae > Vombatus > Vombatus ursinus. The sequence goes on from NW_020954548.1 coordinate 14,451,227, forward strand.
ACATATCTTATATACTATAATAACCATATAACATGGGATCTCATGGAATCCTTCTTGACTCAGGAACTCATTGCTCTCCTATATTTAGTGTGAGGTATTTCGAGTAATGATGAATGAGCAAACAAAGCTCAAGCTTCATCCAGTGCATCCTTTTCCAAAAGACCAGGCAATCATTATAAATCAAATTGCAAAGCATTTAATTAAGAAAGAATAACAAAGTAACAGCATCTTCTCAAGGCTACCTCTTCCCTCTCCATTCATGAAGTGGTGCAATCTCCTGTAGACTCCTACATTAGTGGGAAAGGAAAGCTTTCTAGAAAACTCATACAGATGAAAGGCTGTGCTGTGGCTGGAACGCTTCTCCTAGCTATTTCCAGGCAGCTGGCTGTGTCTCACCAATTTTCCTCTCTACTTCTGGCATATGCCTTGGTATGGTCCTAGAGCTAGGTCCTCTTGCTGTTGCTGTTCCACTTTATCTCTCTCTCTTTTTTTTTTTTTGGCTTTTTGGTGAGGCAATAGGGGTTAAGTGACTTGCCCAGGGTTACACAGCTACTAAATGTCAAGTGTCTGAGGTCCGATTTGAACTTGGGTCCTCCTGACTCCAATGCTAGAGCTCTATCCCCTTGCACCACCTGGCTACCCCTTGTTCCACTTTACCTCCAAGGCTTCTGGCCATTGCTTCTCAGCTGACTTGCTTCTGCCACCATCTATTGGAACTGTCATAGATTATACTCAGGGGAGGAACATATACTATTAACATTCTTAGGAAAGACTGCCCTGTGGTAGACAACACATTTTCATCTCTTTTGTTAGAAAGCCCTACACACACACATAGTTAAACAAGTCAGTCAACAAGCATGCATTTTTTAATTCATTTATTTATTTTTAAAAATGGAATAAAATAAGCATTTCTATAACATTGTATAATAAAAATAGATGATTGCACATGAAATTGCTAATCTGTTACATACAACTTATTATTCCTTTTAAATACATAATAAAGTTATCAAGTAAATTTTTTTCCTCTTTTCTCCCCTTTTTTCTCCCCCCTCCCCCGATGACTACCATTAGACACAAATAGGTATAAAAATGTAAAATTATTCTCTACATACTTCTATTTACCAGTTCTTTCTCTGGATGCAGATAACATCTTTCTTCATAAGTCCTTTATAGTTAATTTGGGTATTTATGATAGTCAAAATGACTTATTCACTCAAAGTCATTCTTAAAATAATATTGCCATTACTGTATACAATGTTCTCTTGGTTCTGCTCATCTTGCTCTTCATTATTGACAAATGGTCAAAGGATATGAACAGGCAGCTTTCCAATGAAGAAATCAAAACAATTTATAGTTATATGAAGAAATGCTCTAAATCATTATTGATTAGAGAAATGCAAATTAAAACAAGCATGTCTTAAGAGCTTATCGTGTGCCAGGGCCTACAATAAGCCTGTGTCTTAAGCTCTCATTTCTAGGTGTCACAAACAGTAAGTAGATTCCTTTGGCCTCTTCCCTATACTGACCATGTGCCCTCCGTCTTGATCCACCACTCTGCCGAAACAATCATTTGCCTCTTTAATGCCTAAGTGCCCCCTGGTAGTTATCTCTGAAGTCATCCAAATTTCAGTAGCCTTAAATAGATAATTTATAACACTTGCCAAGGAGGAGTAGACCCAATAAATTAATTGCTTGTACTTTGGCATTACAACAAAAAAATCCTTCTAGTGCCTTGAGCTTTACAAAATACTTTCCTCAAAACAACTGGATGACATGGTATGTAAATATTGTCAATGTCATTATGTCAAAATTTATGTAAATATTACACATTAATATGGGTAATTTAAAACCTGTCCACACTTCATTCCATGCAACCTTTATCCATGTTTGCCATAAATCTTCCTTCAGGAGGAAGGGGGCCGTAGCTGTACCAATAGACTTAGCTAAAATAAGTGAATTCCCTTCATCTGTCCCTGTCTTAGTGAGCAAGCAGTGTGGCTTTCCTCCAACCTATCACGTCAACATCTTCCACCTAGTTTCTCCAAGGGTGTGGGTAAATGCTCCACCCCTTTCCCTTTGTCCTTTTAACTCCTTTCATGTCCAGACTTTTCTCTTCATAAGTAGGCAGCTCTTCACCCTTTACATACTCCAACTCTGCTCTGGTATCCAGTATGGCCATGAAAATGATCACTATAGAGGCCCAAATAAGCCTTGAGAAACACTGCAAAGATAAGAATGGGAGGGAAGAGGGGAGGCTCTGCTCTGTTTCTGTAGCCACAACAAAAGTCCCTTACATACATCACAAATTATATCCAGTCCACAAAAAATAAACTATATAAATTTACATTAAGAAACAGATCCTGAAAATAAGCCTTACTTGACTCATCTAATTCATGCCATAGGTCTTTGGAAGTGGGAGTGGAGAGGAAGAAAACTAGTATTTAGGTTGGATGCAGGAAATTTGGGTGCAACATATAAGCTTATACAATTAGAGAAAACCATAGCACAAAATCAAGAACCAAACCTAAGCAAAAATGAATTTCTATTATTTCATTAGACTAAATGGTGCCAAATTCTATAACTTTTCATCATATGAACTATATTTTATTTATTTCATCTCCTTTTTAACCTTTCTGAACTCTCCTTCCTCATTTCCATTTTCTTTTCTAATGTGTGCTCAGCCTATGCTATAGTATGTATACATAATATGTATAATATAATATGTAATAATTATGTATATATAATACCCTAAAAAGGATATGAACATCCAGGTGAAGGATTGCATCTCTGGCTCTTACATGACATATTTTTTCTAATATATCCCAGAATATTGGTTTTTGTTCTAATATAGACCAGGATCATGGTTTTTTTCTTCTTTTTCTCAGCACTGTCAGCTTTATTGACTCATATACATTTTTTCTTTTTTTATTAATTTATTTTGATTTATCAATAATCACTTTCATATGCTTTTGAGTTTAAAATTTTTCTCCCCTTTCCTCTCCACCACCCTCCCCAAGACAGTGCATAATCTGATATAGGCTATACATTTACATTCGTATTAAACATATTTTCACATTAGCGATGTTGTAAGTAGAAATTAAAACCAATAGGAGGAACCATCAGAAAGAGGAAACAAAACTCAACAGAAGAGAAAAAAAATAGCAATTCAGCTTCCATAGTTCTTTCTTTGAGTGTGGATAGCATTTTCCATCACAAGGGAGATCCTTGTATTGCCAGGAAGGGTTAAGTTTATCAATATTAGTCATCACACAACGTGGCTGTTATTGTGTACAACATTCTCCTGGTTCTGCTCACTTCACTCAGCAGCAGACCATACAAGTCTTTCCAGGTTTTTCTGAAGTCAGCCTGTTCATCATTTCTTATAGCACAATAGTATTCCATCACATTCACATACCACAACTTGCTCAGCCATTCCCCAATTGATGGGCATCCTCTCAATTTCCAATTCTTGACCACCACAAAAAGAGCTGCTAGACTCATATACATTTTTAAAATGAAATATTTAATTGATTGAATTTGTCTTGGCCAAGAACTAAACCAAATAACTAATAATTAAGACAAGATTCAGTGTCCCAACCCTAATAACTTATCTAATATTAGTACTAGAATGGACCTTAGAGATTGATTTCTGTACATTTCTGCTGAAAAGTGAAGATTTTTATTCAAGTCACAAAAATAATAAGATAGTGACTTGATACTGGTCACAGAACTAGTAAGTGCCAGAGGTAGGATTTGAACCAGATCTTCTTAAGTCCAGCATGGGTAGCCATGAAGCCATGTTCCCTCTTCTCTAGCTTAGTACTTGTGACTAAATTCCGTTCACCTCTATAGTGAGGGAGGAGTTGCAGTAGCTACATAGAGGATAATCATAGTGGTCATAGTCATGGCTCCAGTGGTGGATAGGGTCTCAGACGCCATCAATTTCTTTTTTTTTTTTTTTTTGCTTTTTGGTAAGGAAATTGAGGTTAAGTGACTTGCCCAGGGTCACACAGCTAGTAAGTGTCAAGTGTCCCAGTCCGGATTCGAACTCAGGTCTTCCTGACTCCAAGGCCAGAGATCTATCCACTGCGCCACCTAGCTGCCCCTATCATTTTCAACCTTCTCATTTTACAGACGAGGAAACTAAGCCCCAAGAAGGCTAAGTGACTTGTCCAAAGTCATTCCAGCAGTAAATATCAGTAGCAGGATTTGAACTTCCAGATCTTCCAACCCCAGGTGCAATTGTGTGGGAGAGGAAGCCATCGAAATATCTACCCAGGGCATTAAGGGAGGAAGGGAAAGTTGCTGGACTTCTGGTAAAGGGGTACTATGACATTGGGACCCTGGTTGACAGGGTGCAGGTACCCCTTCTTACCTTTCCAGCTTTCCTATTTTTTTAATCCTTTACTTGCTTTTCCTTGGCACTCCATGACAACCCCCTATTCCAAAAATGCTCCCTCTCCTCTCCTCTGCCTCCTGGCTTCCCTGGCTTCCTTTAAGACTCAGCTCAGATCTCACTTGCTGGAGGACTTTTCCAGTATACCCTGCTCTTAGTGCCTTCCTTCTGGGATGGTGTTCCAACTATTCTATCTACGTACTTAGTTACTGAGATGTTGTCTTCCCTCTTGCAATGTGAGCTCCTTAAATGTAGGGACAGTTATCTTTGCTTTCCTTTGTATCCCCGGTGCTTAGTACTTTAACAGATCATTCCTTCTGTCACCCCTGCCTGTCCCATCACTTATTTTTAATCTCTCCCTCTCTACTGGCTGCTTTCCTACTGTCTACAAACTGGCCTGTGTCTCCCTCAATCTTGAAAAAACCCTCACTTGATCTCTGTGTCATCTTATATCTTTTCTGTCCTTTGTGTCCAATCTCCACAAAGGTCATCTCCAAAAGGTACCTCCACTTTCTCTCCTCTCATTCTCTTTTTTTTTTTGTTGTTGTTGTTGTTGAGGCAATTGGGGTTAACTTATTTGCCCAGGGTCACACAACAAATAAGTATCTGAGGCCAGATTTGACCTGAGGTCCTCCTGACTCCAGGGCTGGTGTTCTATTCACTGTGTCACCTAGCTGTCCCCTTTCACTCTCTTCTTACCCCCTTACCATCTGGCTTCCACCCTTATCATTCCATAAAAACTGTTCTCTTAAAAGTTACCAATGATTTCATAGTTGCCAAATCCAATGGCCTTTCCTTAATCCTCTTTCTCCTTGACCTCTCTGCAGCCTTTGACAAGGTTGACTACCGCTCCTCCATGATACTCTCTTCTCTCTAAGTTTTTGGGGCACCACTCTCTCTTGGTTCTCCTCCTACCTATTTGACTGCTCCTTGTCAGGCTTCTTTGTTATATCCTCATCCAGATCATGACCTCAAATTGTAGGAATCCCATATTTCACTCGGTGATCTCATCAACTCTCAAGGATTTAATTACCATATTTATTCTGACAATTTTTAAGCCTACCTATCCTGTCCCAACCTCTCTGCTAACTTCCAACCTCACCTCTCCAGCTGCCTTTCAGGCATCTGGAACGGGATGTCCAGTAGACATCTTAAGCTCAACATGTCCAAAATAGAACTCATTATCTTTCCCTCTAAACCCTCCCTTCATCGTACCTTCACTATTACTGTGGAGTGCAACACCATCTTCCCAGTTCCTCAGGACCACCACGTAGGCGTCATCTTGGACTCCTCACCATCTCTCATCATCACCACCATCCCTCCCCCACCATTATCCAATCTTTTGCCAAGGCCTATTGATTTTACCTTTGCAACATATTTCATATCCATCCACTTTTTTTCCTCTGACACTGCCACCACTCTAGTGCAAGCCCTCATCACCTCATGCCTGAACTATTGCAATAGCCTGCTGGTGAGTTAGCCTGCCTCAAGTCTCTTTCCCACTCCAATCCATCCTCAATTCAGACACCAAAGTGATTTGCCTAAAACAAAGACCATGTCACTCTCCTTACTCAATAAACTTCACTGGCTCCCAATTGCCTCTAGGAGCAAATACAAAAGGATCTGTTTGGCACTGAAAGCCCTTCATCGCCTAATGCCTTTCTACCACTCCAGTCTTCTTACACCTTGCTCCCCAACACATACTCTTTCATTTAGTGACATTGTTCTCTTGGCTGCACCATGAACAAGACACTCCATCTCTTGATTCTGGGCATTTTCTCTCTGTCTCCCATGACTGGAGTTCTCCCCCTACTGACCTCCTTGGCCTCCTCTAAGTCCCAACTAAAATCCTGTCTTCTGGGGCAGCTAGGTGGCACAGTGGATAGAGCACTGGCCCTGAAGTCAGAAGGACCTGAGTTCAAATCCAGCCTTGGACCTTGACACTTGACACTTACTAGCTGTGTGACCCTGGGCAAGTCACTTAACCCCAATTGCCTAGAAAAAAAAATCCTATCTTCTGTCAGAAGCCTTTCCTAATCCCTCTTTAACTCTAATGCTTTCCCTCTCTTAATTATTTCCTATTTATCCTATATGAGCTTGTTTGTACTATTAGTTTGCTTGTTGTCACCCCCATTAGATTGCTAGCTCTTTGAGGGCAAAGATTGTCTTTTGCCTTTCTTTGTGTCCCCAGTGCTTAACACTGTGCCTGGTACATATTAAATACTTAATAAGTGCTTGTTGATTGATTAGTTGCTTGCTTTCCAAAGTGGCTGGACTAATTCACAGTTCCACCAACAGTGTACCAGCGTACCTGACTTTCTGCAGCCCCTCCAACAATTGTCATTTTCCTTTTTTGTCATTTTTTCCAATCTGTGTCAGGTTTCAGGTAGAATCAGAGTTAATTTGGTTTGTCTTTATTTAATTGTCAGTGATTTGGAGCGTTTTTTTTTCATCTTATGGCAGCTTGGTAGTGACTGAAGAGAGCCTCTGGTTCACACATTTGGTCTCAAAAATGATTTGGGGTGTACACATATATTTTTCTTAGGTAAGGTTTTTATCTGTTGTTCCAAGATGTTAATTTTCTTTCCAAAACTCTCTTCCATAGCTCTCAGTTCTTTTTCCAATTTTCCCTCTAGTATTTTCATTTGTATTTTTTTTAAATCATTTTTTAGTTCTTTTAAAAAACTCTTGCTTTATCTCTTCTAAGAATTCTGGTTGGACTTATACCCAAGTTGCATTTTACTTTGAGGCTTTGGTTATAGATGTTTTGGAGTCATTGGCTTGTGTCTTGAGTCTTCCTTTCACCATATCACCTGGATGTAGTGATATCCTGTCATCATAATAGCTCTTTGTAGTGGGATTCTTTTTGTGCTTGCTTTTTCTTCTGCCTACTTCTTGACTTTGGACTTTATGTTAGTGTCAGGCTCTGGGCACTTCCGGGAAGAATGTCTGGGCTGAGCTTTTGTCCTCTTGGGTCTTTCTGCTACTTTTTGGGCTATTGTTTGTTGTGTTTTTCTGGAATCTTAGGGAACCTGCAAGTTTCAGTGCTCCCAAAGTGGTATTATCTGAGGTAAGGTCTGTTCTTGATCTGAGATCTGCAAATTCCTGATCTGGATTTCAGTCCATGTAATACTCCTGTTGACTTGACCCTAGTTGGAAGTTCCAGTAGACTGTGGCTAAACTCAGCTACTATTGTCTACATGGAAAGTTCTACAGGTTCAGAGGAACAGAATTGCAGGGTCCCCTTTGGTCTGGAATTCCTGCCCTGGTTATTTTGCTGCAGGTTTTAACTGGGCTGGTAATAAGAACTGAGATACCACTCCACTCCTGTCTTTCTAGCCAGTCACTGGTTTGCTCCTAAACTTGTTCCTTGACAGTACAAGAACAAGAACCCAAGACTACATCGTACCCTTCAATGCCACCCCTAGGGCTAGATCCCAATCTTCAGTCTGTCCTATATCTGTGACCTGGAACTGGGTACTGAGCAACAAGGCTGCTAGCTGTCACCTGTTTCTGCTGCCTGCACAAGGTCATGGTGCCCATAAGACTTCTTCCTGCTCTGGGACACAATTCCTTTTTAGTTTCTGTAATGTATTATAATGCTTTGGCACGCCCCACCAGATTGTCTCCAGTGCATACAGACCTTTCTGTCTGTTCCCTATGTTGACTTGGGCTGGAAATATGACCTACTGTGACTTTTTCTTAGATTCCCCAATCAAGATTCAGTTTGGTGCATTTTCTAGAGTAGACCTTTATGGAGAAGTTATCTTGACTCAGCCTCTCCACATATACATTTATAAAGTACATTTTTATTGATATCTTTTGTTTTCACATTACCTACATTTTCCACTGTCCACCCATCATGCACCTCTCCAGATGATAGGAGATAATTTCAGTGAAGGGCAGAAGTTAGCACTTCTTAGGTGGAACATGGACTCAGATGGACTTGTAGCAAGGTTATTGATTTGCCTTTGCTTCTCTTGTGAGTTTCCTTCCTTTGGCATCAACACTGTGAACATAGAAAGGTTTGTAGAGATTGTAGCAGTGGCAGCTGGCATCTCCTTCCCTGGCAGATGAGCGCTGGAGTGGGTGGGGAGAGTGCCTAGACAGTAGTGGGAGTAGCTAGTGCCAAGGGAACTTTGTAGAACTTTGAAGTTTTGAAGTAAGTAAGAGTTCATTGACCATTAGAGCTGTCAGGAAACTTCAGGATTATTTAGTCTGATCCCACATTTTACTGCTGAGGGAACTGAAGCCCAAAGAGGTTGTTTGACTTGTCCAAGATCACACACCTAGCAAGTGATGGAGTCAAGATAGAAATATACATCTTCAAATTCCAAATCCAGCATTCCTTCCACATCACAGATATTAAAGTAATTAAAGAAGAAAAGCGGGGGGATCATTCAATTTTATTATTATTTTTATCTTAGTTGAGGTACTGGATGATGAAGTTGGAATAGTTTGCATGAGGAACTTGCAATGATTTTCTGAACACTTATGAGTTTTATTTTTTTCCCCCAATTTTTAAACATTTTTATTTAAAGTTTTGAGTTCCTTATCCCTTCCTCCTTTCTTTCCTCCCTCCCTGAGAAGGTAAGCAATCAGATATAGGTTATACATGTGCAATTATGTAAGACATTTCCACATTAGTCATTTTGTACAAGAAGACTCAAAGAAAAGAAAAAAGTGAAAGAAAGTGAAAAATCCCATGCTTCAGTCTGTATTCAATATCGGTTCTTTCTCTGGAGGCAGATAGTATGCTTTATCATGAGTCCTTTGACGTTGTCTTGGATCATTGTATTGCTGAGAATAGCTAGGTCATTCACATTTCTTCATCAAACAATATTGCTGGTAATATGTATAATGTTCTCCTGATTCTGTTCACTTCACTATGCGTCAGTTCATGTAAGTCTTTCCAGTCTTTTCAGAAATCATTGTGAATTTCATTTACCCCTCCTAACTTGGTTCCATTTGCCTCTGGTAATCAAGAATTGTACAACTATTGTAGACCTGCACAACTTGGCAGTAGGTAGGGGCCAAAATTAAAATAAGTTAAACTTCTTTGGGCCACAGATAGGTTTTTAGGGGCTCCCTTTTCAAGTAAAGGTATAATTAATGATTAAACTATTTCTCAAAAACACTTTTTTAATTGGGATATAATCCAGAAACTTCAATCAGTAAACGCTTCTTTATGAAGTCACCTTCAGTAAAAGACTTCCCAGGAGCAGCAATTTCTTTAGAAATCTGAAAACTAACCTTAGTAGACACCTAATTTTCTGAGTTTACTTTCTTGAAAAACCATTGCTCCCACTGAGATTTTTCAACAATTTGGATGCTTTGATTTGTTTTTCATTGGTGTCCAATTTGCCTTTAGTCAGGATGTTCTGATTTGAAATGGCAACGGAGATTGTATTCCTTTGGAACAGCTATTACTTCTTCGAAAACACGGTGTGATATTTTGTCTCTCATGTAAGTAAACAAGTATCTATTTTTCCACTCTGGATTAAACACTCTATGTTCTGATTTGAACTTTCATTTCTTTTTTATCACCTATTTTACAAAGTCACCTCAAAAATTTTAATGTTAGAACCAAAAAGTCTCCACAGCAACTGCTCAGGTATAAAGAAGTACTGAACCGAACGTCTGACCTTGGAGAGGCTGCAGACACTCATGTAACTTGGAGGGTGGCCACACAGCAAGGGAGGAGAAGAAGCTCTCGTGTTGCCACTCATCACATAGCAGGCATCAGTTGCATTGGCGCGTGTGGCGCTCACTTTGTCCCTGTTCAACACCAGTAACAATTGAAAACACGGGGAAAAGGTACGACTCTCGCTCCTCTCAGAGTAGAGACAGACGGTCAGTAGTTGGTTGCTGTGGGTCACGTGACAAACAGGAGATGGAGCGCAGTGGCAAACCACCCACCAAGTTACATGACAGCACAATAATGACTAACGGAAGGCGGGTTAAGCGGGGCACAGAAAAGTACTCTTGCATCTTTACTTTCTTTCACATCCTCTACGTTTTTCTTGGGCCACCCAAAATCCTTTGATGGCCCGCAAGCGGCCCGCAGGCCACATGTTATAAAGGCCTGAAGTATTGTATTGTTCAGTTGCTCAACACCTTTGAGACAGCAGTCTCACACTGCCCTGTGGTGGTGGGTGGCCTCATTGCAGGCTACTGGCACATTCATGGTCACCAACTTCAGGGCACTGACTCAGTCTCTCTGTCTGACTTAAAGGTGATCCTTTAAAGGATATTCAAAACATTTTTGAACCTATAGAAGGATTGATTTATGGGGCTAGAAAACACTAGTGAGCAGTTCTTAAAGAAATTGAGTATGAGAATACTCTTCAATTCAATAGGAGACAATGAGAGAGTGCTGAATCTAGAATTGGAGGATCTGGGTTCAAATTCTTATTGTTTCCTGTGTGACCTCGGGCCAATCCCTTAACTTCTCTGAACGTCAATGTCCTTGTCAGTAAACTGAGGGAGTTGGACTTGATCAGAGGTCCTTATTCTTCTTTGTGTCATGGACCACTTTGATAACCAGTGAAGCCCATTATTCTCAGAATAACGTTTTTAAGTGCATAAAATAAAATACACAGGATTGCAAAGGAAATAAATTATATTGAAATAAAAGCATTAAAAATTAAAAAAAAAGTTCATAAACCCTAGGTTAAGAACCCCTGGACTAAACAATCTCTTTAAAGTCTTTTCTAGTCCTATAAGCACTTAATGTCTCCTGTGCACAGTGCATTGTATTTAGCACCAAGGATGAAGAAAACCCTGCTTTTAAGGAGTTTAAAATTTATAGGGGGGAAAGATGCGTACCTAAGTCCCTATGATACATGATGAGTTGAGTACAAAAGTGAGGCACAGGCAAAGGACTATGAGAAATTTGGGGAGAAAACAATTGCTGGGGGTGGGCAGCAAGGACTGGGCAAAAATAATTCATCATGGAGTGATCAAGTTCCTGGTGTTGAGCCTTTCTGAGCTTAACTTGGCCGGACAGACTCAGAATCGCACACTGGAGAGCACGGTCTCCGGTTCAGTCAGGACCTTCCTCAACTTCTAATTGTTGTTGTTGATCCTTTGCTCTCGAAGAGGACCATGACATCCAGGAGATGATGTCATGACATACAGTGAATTGGAGTTAAGTGAGGGAGGGCTGTGCAAAGTCACCAGCCCCACTTTCTTCTCTGGAGCCATCTGGGTCCATTGGCGAGTATAGATCAGGATGACTGGATGCAAGTGGGGGACCTTGGCCTTTTCAAGCTAACGTTTTTAACAGGTCTCAGTTTGACTGAGGCGATGCCCATTCAGTGATTAAGGCTTAATAAAAAATAAGGCAAAGAATGGCCTCTTTACTTTATTAAAAAAATTGATCTGGGATGGGAAGACTCTCAGGGTTTGATATAGAGTATTCAAAGGTTTACAGGAGGAGGGGAGAACTTCCACTCTTCAGTGAGGCATCTTAAAGGGTACAGAAGTAACCAAAAAAAGGGTAAACAGAAAAGGACAGTCAAAAGTCAAAAGCCAAGGTCACCTTGGTTAACATGCTTCCAACCAATTGAGAGCTGAATCTAGGATGCACAGAAGATTCTCAATTTCACTTGCAACCCAAAAATAATTGATAGACCATTTAAATATATTCATGAGCAGACTTCACAAAAGTACTTCTTGCTCTAGGCCAAAGTGGGAAACCTGCGGCTTTAAGGCCACATGTGGCCCGCTAGGTCCTTGGGTGCAGCGTTTTGACTAAATCCAAGTTTTACAGAACAAATCCTTTTATTAAGGGGATTTGTTCTGTGAAGTTAAAATATAGTTAAATGGTCACACTTGAGGACCTAAAGGGCCACATGTGGCCTTGAGGCCACAGGTTTCCCACCCCTGCAGGCTGTCACCTGTTAGTTTGACTTTTGAGGTATTGTATAAGATGCATCCATTTCAGGTTCAAGGTGTAGTGGAAAGAACATTAACCTTGGAACCAGAATATTTGGATTTGAATCTCCAAATTTTATGAGTCAATTGATGCTTGGAGAGATTTGCACAAGATTACACAGTTCTATCACTTATTACCTATGGCACCTTATGGCAGTCATTTGTTTAAGCCTCAGTTTTCCTCACCTGTAAAATGTGACAATAATACTGGTACTACTTACCCCACAAAAATGTTGTGAAGATCAAATGAAACAATGTTTGAAACTGCTTTTTAGTGTGTAAAGTTATATGTAATCATGAGTTAATGTACCGGCTGCGCCGACCTTATGCCAGCTGCGCCGAACACTCCTCCTATAAGGAGCAGGCTGCCAGAGTCATACTCACTCATCAGTCTTCGGTCCTCAACCGGCTAAACACACAGAGACGAGCCATCGGGAGGTGCCAACACCAGAGCTTTATTCAGAGGCCATCACAGCAAGCCATCACAGCAAAGCCAAGCAGGAAGGCCAGAGCAACAGAGCAGGAGCCAAGAGAGAGCGCGTGATCTGACCACCTCGTTCCTTAAGTACCTACTTAGCCCCTCCTCCCCAGCCCGCTTACTAGCCAATGATTGTAGGGTCAGATACTGGAAAGGGGCTGTCTGAGTTTAGCACACCAAGGGAGAGGGAGTGACGCAGGAGGCTAGGACCGGATACAGGAAGGAGGCGTCTGGGATTAGTGCACAGAGTACGTGACCTAGGAAGTCAGACTCAGATACCAGGAGGAGGCGTCTGGGGTCAGTGCTACACAAAGGGACCCAGGAAGTCAGGAAGGTCACAGGAAGGAGGCGTCTGGGGTTGACGTTGCATATAGGGAGGGGACTAAGCAAAGGGAACTCAGTCCTCTGCCGTCCCACCACTGCCCCTTGCCTCAGGAGCACAAGCTCCGGCTACTTCCTTGCACCCAGCTTATCTCACATAGCACTGCCCACTGCCTCAGGGCTTCTCCGTACCCAGCCCATCCCAGTTCACCACGACTCCGCCTACCACGGCCCCTGCCTCGACTTCCAAATACCCAGATTCTACCCCAATCTTGCCACAACGTCCACCTGGTAGCTGCCAACATAGACAGTCCCTCACAAGTTAACACTATTACTTTTATATCGGTAGATTCTACACAATCTGTTCCTATTACTCTTTTCCTAAGTTTTTAAGTGTGACAAATGATAATGGTTTACGTTCACATCTTCTGAGAAGTATGATTCTAGAGAATACAAAATGCAAAGCAACCCTAAATTTCTTTGCCTGAGGAGCTTATGATTGCATATTTTTATACTTGTGCTAATACATAATAATTTTTACTCTTGACTTTCGGGCAAGATTTTTAACCACCTAGGTTCAGCATACCTGAAAGGTACTCCTCCCTTCCATGTCTGCCACTAAAATTAGAGGGAGAGAAGGTAAAAGAAAGCCAATGAATATGGCCCAAGCTAAGGTTATCCCAGGACGCAATTCAGAAAAGTCATGTTCCTTTGGGTTGTGTGTTTACTGAAGAGGAAAGATCAGCTGGAAAGTGCTTGTGCTCAGTGTGGTTGCAGCCCAAATCTGAGAGAGGAAGGTAAATTAACTTGAAAGCCTTGTTAATTCTTGTCCACCCTCACTCTGCTATAAATTCCTAACAATACAAAGAACAGGGTGAACTCCTGGCTTGCTGCGTAGGTAGCTCTCAACAGGTTCTTGGAGTCCAAACAGAGATAATAAACTCTCCAACCAGAGTTACCAAATGAACTGGCAAAACTTGTCCAGTGTGAAACCCATTGGATCTTTGTGCAATTTAACCCTTGATTAACTAAGGGAGTGATTCTGGGATCTGGAATATGAAAGACATTATCATTTGAATATTCTTCGGAGGACATTTTTATGGAAACGAAGAGCACTGGCCTTGGAGTCAGGATGGACCCGAGTTTGAACCCTGCCTAGGAGGATACTTATGAGTTGTGTTGATGGGTATGGGACCTGAACCCCTAAGAATCCCTGAACTTTCCTACATATTTCAGCAGCCCAGATCTCTGCCATTTGCCTGAGGCAACTGGCCTCCCAGTCAATAATCTTTTTAACTGCCCTTTCGCTGTGGCTCTCTGGTCACTTAACTCCTTCCATTGTCTGCACCTGGCCCACCCCAGGCTACTTGCTACTTCTTAATCCTATCCAGACCTTCCCACACTCTTTCTGTATAAAAATAACAATCTTGCTCCCGTTAAATGGCACAGATTCTTAGAATCTGGACCACCTGTATGTCACAAATACTGCAGATTTGTGAGGAATCTCACCTGCCTAATTGGTGTTATAATAAAACCTCGCTACTCTGACTGAAAGGAGGCTTGAGTGGTCAAATTCTTTCCAGGCAGACCCGCCCTGTACCCTTGCATTTCAGAGTTCCCAGCACACCAAACTTCAACAATGTGACCATGAGTGAATCACTTAACCCCACTAACCTTCAGTTTCCACATCTGTAAAATGAGGATAATGACCTCCATAGTACTTATCTCACAGGGTAGTCATGAGGATTAAATGACAGAATGGCAATAAAATGATGTACAATCCTTAAATCTTCCTCTATTATTATTATGATGACTCCTGCTGGCATATCATTTTAAAAAATTATTTATTTATTTTCAGTTTTCAACATTCACTTCCATAAGATTTTAAGTTCCAAATTTTCTCCCATCTCTCCCCTCTCCCCACCCCAAGACAGCATGCAATTTGATATTAAATATATTTTCACATTAGTCATGTTGTAAAGAAGAATTAGAACCAATGCAAGAAACCGTGAAAAAGAAGAAACAAAAAAAAAAGAAAAAAGAGAGAGAGAGAAAATAATATGCTTAGTTCTACGTTCAGACTCCACAGTTCTTTTTCTGGATGTGGTGAGCATTTTCCATCATGAGTCTTTTGGAGTTGTCTTAGATCCTTGCATTGCTAAGAAGAGATAAATCTATCAAATTAGTTATCACACAATGTGGCTGTTATTGTGTACAATGTTCTCCTGATTTTGCTCACTTCACTCAGCATCGTTTTATATAAATCTATCCAGGTTTTTCTGAAGCCTGCCTGCTCATCCTTTCTTATAGCACAATAATATTCCATTACATTCATAACTTGTTCAGCCATTTCCCAGCTGATGGGCATCCCCTCAATTTCCAATTCTTTCCCACCATTAAAAGAGCTGTTATAAATATTTTTGTACATATGGGTCCTTTTCCTTTTTTTATGATCTCTTTGAGATACAGACTTAGAAGTGCTATTGCTGGGTTAAAAGGTATGCACATTTTTGTAGCCCTTTGTTCATAGTTCCAAATTGTTCTCTAAAATGGTTGGATCATTTCACAACTCCACCAAAAATGCATTAGTGTTCCAATTTTCCCACATCTTCTCCAACATTTATCCTTTTCCTGTTTTGTCATGCTAGCCATTCTGATAGGCGTGATGTGGTACTTCAGAGTTGTTTTGATTTGCATTTCTCTAATCAACAGTGATTTAGGGCATTTTTCCATATGACATATCATTTTTTAAAAAACATAAAATGATGAGGGAAAATCTACAACGATATATTATGAATCACAATGACTCTCAGTTCTGCAGTACTTTAAGATTTCCAAAGCATTTTCCTTATAATAATTCTTGGAGGTGGATAAGCCTCAACAACCAGGAAAAACATGCTTTCTAATAGGAAAATTGTGATTACAGTATCGTCGCCCAGAACCAGATGGGGTCTCAGAAGCCGTAAAGTCTGTTCACACACCCTCATTTTACAAATTTTATAAACAGTCTAGAAAGAAAAGATGAAGGTCATATATGTAGTAAGAACCAAGGTGAGATTTAAACCCAGGCCCTTTGAGGCTATAAAGATTGCATGCATATGTTAAATTCATTTGATTCTATTTCTTTTAGTCATCATAAGAGTCATCTGCTAAAAAGTTGTTCTGATTGGTCATTGAAGAGACCAAGAACTACATTGACTCTTACCCTGGATTTTATTGAAGCAACATAATTATATTGGCTATGAATCTGTCCATCTGATTGCTAGGTATTGAAGGACCTACAAATAGCTGGTCTGGTCTGCTATAAAGAACTGATCGGCATGACTAGGACGACAATATAGGATGGTGTATAATTTGTCCCTTTTAACTGGAAAAGAATAATTTCCCCCATCTTTGCCCTAAATAGAGCCAGGTTTAAAGAGATAACCTTATCAATTTCAGGTCCCTAGATAAAAAATAAAAATGCTTGCTTTCCCTGTAATCAGTCAGTAACATCAAAATGACAAAATTTTATTGGAAATTTTTTACAAAAGAATCATTCTGAATATATTGCTTACTGTCTGTTGTATTTGATTTGATTTTGGCTAGGTAGCTGCTGCATTGGAAGGGATAGATAGGAGATAATCTTGAGGTTGAGATTTTAATTTGTTCATTCAAAAATGTTTAGTGAGCACCTTCTGTATACAAGAATAGGTATTCAATTTCAAATTTAGAAACTGAAGTTCGCTTGCATACTTACTAGGTGTATGACCCTGGGGAATCAAATGCCTTGATATACAGATGTTGCTGGTATTATACATGCTATGTCGTTGTATTTGCTACATGAATTAAATATGCAAGACTTTTAGGTAACAAATGAAGCAATAAGACAGTCAACAAACAATTATTAAGTGCTTACCATGTTCCAGGAAGTAAATTAAATGCTGGAGATAGAAAGAAAACCAAAAACAGTCCCTGCCTTCAAGCTGCAATCATGT
The DNA here is from genome assembly GCF_900497805.2 of Vombatus ursinus. NCBI lineage: Eukaryota > Metazoa > Chordata > Mammalia > Diprotodontia > Vombatidae > Vombatus > Vombatus ursinus. Next base: position 14,468,337 of record NW_020954548.1, read on the forward strand.
GCCAACCAATGATGGTTGCAAGTCTCCATAGGAATCTCTGTCTTAAGAAACTTCAGCTGTGCTCTTTTGCCTGTCCTATAAAAATACAGACTCTTGTCAGGCATTCAAAGCCCGGCACAATCTGGCTCCAGGCTATTTCTTTCAAGATTGATTGCACTTTATTTTCCTTCATATGCTCCGAATTCTAGCCAAACCAACTTATTTTCTGTTCCCCACCGGTGGGGAACAACTGACCCTTCCCCTAGAAAAATGTACATGGCACACTAGCAAGTTTAATTTGCATTTTTAACGTTTCTCCATCACTTTCTTAAGTCCCGACAATCAAGAAAACAATACATCAAGCCCCGGTTTTTAAGTGTTGGCTGATTTCAGAGGCACAAATGTTCACACCGAACATTTAATGATCGGCTCTCTTGAGTTGGTACAAGCCAGCTCTAGCACGCCACTGCCCATATATGATATTCTACATCTTGACTTATCAGTTTGCTTACCATGCCTGGAATGCACCCTCTCCTTGCCTCTTCCTCTTACAATTTTGAGTTTCTTCAAAGCTCAACTCAAGACTCACCAGTGACAGTAGGCTTTTCCTGGCCTCCCTCTCTCCCCTCAATTGTCAGTACCCAACTTATTTGTCTTTACTCTATATTTTGTATGTACTCATCTATGTTCAGATTGTTCTCCCCTGGGGGGAATATAAGCTCCCTGAGGGCAAGTAAAAGTTAATTTTTTTTTTGTCTCCAGATCCTCAACACCTAGCACACTGCCTGACATATAGAGCACACTCAAGAAATGCTTGTTGAATTGAATTGAATTGGAGAAGTGATATGAAAAAAGTCATCAAACCAGATTATTGACCAGAGAAAGAGCGAAGGACAGTAGAGAGCCTGGGGCCATACTCATTATCTGTGAAATATTAGAAAAACCAGGCAAAGATATTAGATATTAGAAGAACTGGCATGATGAACAAAAGCCCTATGATGCATTTGGGGAAAAACTTGGACAAGTGGATGAAAACATATGCATTGACTGTGATCTAGGCCAATGAAAGGAGTACCCACACTGAGGAAGTCAAAGATGAGGAGGAGGAGAATAGCTAACTTTTAGATGGCAGTTTAAGGTTTGCAAAGTGATTAACATAGATTATCTCATTTAACCCTCACTAAATCCTGAGAGGTAGGTCTTATCATTATTTTACAGATCATCATTTTAGACATGAGGAAACAGAGAAGGAGAGGCTAAGTGCCTTGCTTGGAGTCACCAGCTAGTGTCAGAGGTGTATTCAGATTTAGGTTTTCCTGACTCCAAGTTTCACACTTTCCTTGTTGCCTTACCTAGTGTACTCTGAGGCCGGGTTTTGCAAACCTCTCTAACCCTCAGTGTCAACAGTAGGGATTTAGGTGCTTCTGGTAGACCCAAAGGACAGGCCAGGGAGAAGGAAGAAATAGATAAGAAAAGCACAGAAAAAAATGAATAAAAAAGTAGGAGAAATGGAAAGGGATATAAAGATAGGGGGAGTGTTATTATGGGAAATGTTAAGGGACATCCAGAGACTTGAGCATCATAGGTTGCCTCACCCAATTGCTGTATTTAAGATGTATATAGATATAGTTGAAAGAGCACAGGATTCAGGGTGAGGAGCGCAGTGATTAGAATGCTGGGCCTGGAGTCAGGAAGACCTGAGTTCAAATTGGCCCTCTGACACTTACTCAGTGTGTGATCCTGGGTAAGTCCCTCAACCTTTGTTTGCTTCAGTTTCCTCATTGGTAAAATGGGTATAATAATAGCACCTACCTCTCAGTATGGGTGTCAGAATCAAATGAGATAAATGCAAAGTGCTTAGCACAGTGCCTGGCACATAGTAGACACTATATAAATTTTAGCTATTCTTATTGTTATCCAGGGTCCACCACTCACTATCTGGATAACCCTGAGCAAATCAGTTTACTTTTTTCTCCAAGAAACTTTTCTCCATCCCTCTTAATGTTAATGCCACCAACTCTGATATTATCTCCAGATTATCCCATGCATATATATATATATATATATATATATATATGTATATATAGTACATTTGATTGTTGGCATGTTGTCTCTTTGAGGACCGGGACTATTTTTTGCCTTTCTTCTCCCCTCCACCTCCCCCCCACTCAGCACTTAGGACACTGCCTGACAGTAGATGCTTAATAAATGCTTGATTTTTTGTTTTGTTTTGTTTTTTGTTTTGGTGAGGCAATTGGGGTTAAGTGACTTACCCAAGGTCACACAGCTAGTGAGTATCACGTGTCTGAAGCTGGATTTGAACTCAGGTCCTCCTGACTCCAGGGCCAGTGCTCTATCCACTGTGCCACCTAGCTGCCCCTTAATAAATGCTTGTTAACATGACTTGACTTTTGAGAGTTATTTGCCTCTTCTGTAAAATGGGACTAATGATACTTACACTACCTCTCTCACTACCTACCTTATAGAGTTAGCATTGCTATGTACATGAAAGATGCCTGATAGCTGGCATTTCTTTGGAGAGGAGGGAACACTTCTCCTATAAACTAGCTACTTGTCCATTCCAAGTGAGTTCTCAGGGCCCTGAATAATTTCTTTCATGTGCTGATAAAAGATAAAGCAGCTTTAGAAATGCCATCTACCTATTTCCGTCACGTGTGAGCTCCTTGACCCAAGGCCTCTGATTTCCAGTAGTTGCCAACCTTAAAGTGCTCCTTCCTCATCAAGATCTTCCTGGGAATTGGTTATTCAGTTACAGGCCTAGATGCTGGGCTGCTCTTCAACCTGAGGGAGAGATGCTATTACCATGGTAATGAGGGGAGTGGCGGTAAACACTACCAGCCTTGGCTCTATCTTCCCTCCACCTCCTCTGCTGAATACAGACGTCATTTAGAAGGGAGGCCAAGTACAGTGGGGGTGGGGAGAGATGATGCTGAGGCATCATGAAAGGGCAAGAAGGAGTTGCTATTTATTTTCTTACCTTTCCTGAGACATTTCTGTCCTGAATAGCTTTCAAAACAGCTGTTCTATCATAAAGTTTGAGTGTAGGAACTACCTGGGAAAACCTCTGGAGCATCTGTTCTTTTGTTATTATAGTGACTATGTATTAAGAGATATTTTTTTTTTCATGTAAGGGGCAAAAACAGTTTAGGGATATAGGGTGGAGTTGGTGATGAGTGACAATATCTCAGAGGATACATTGGAGAGAGAACATTTTGTCTTCCTCTTCACTTGACTGGGAGGATGGTGACCTTTCAGATGAAGGACCTTGAAGGGAGGGAGAGGATAGTGGTTGCCATGGAGAAACGTGTTCTTCCAAAGATCTCCCCCTTGGACAGCAATGCCCTGGGCCAAAGGCCGGTTTACCCCACTATAATTTTGTTCTGCATGTACCTTTTTCTTTGTTTTGATTTCATGAATCCTGTTTTACTGGGATTAAGACATAGGTTACTACTCAGAGAGGGATTATACCAAGGTGAAGCCTAGAGAAATTTATCCCAGGGATGCTAGAAGATATCCTAGGAGAGCTCAGATTCTTATAATCTAGCCACTGCCTAGTGGCATAAGAGTCTGCCCAATATGACGGATGTTCTAATAAACCTTGTCTTTGGCTGAAAGAAGACTTGGGTCAAATTTTTTTCTAGCAGGATGCATGTGCTGTGATTTTGGGGTTCCAGCACCCCTAAACCCCTAGAACTCAACAGGATCACAAAGAGTTGGACATGACTGAAAAATGGCTGAACAGAAATAACTATGTGCCAGGCCTTGCACTAAGCCCTGGGGATACAAGTAAGAAAAAGATAGACAGTTCCTACCCCAAGGAGTAACATCAAAAAGAAGCCCCAGGACAGGCAATTGGTGTTAAGTGACTTGCCCAGGGTCACACAGCTAGTAAGTGTCAAGTGTCTGAGGCTGGATTTGAACTCAGGTCCTTCTGACTCCAGGACCAGAGCTCTATCCACTGTGCCACCTTGCTGCTCCCATCTGTACAGCGTTCAGTTACAAAGTGCTTGCAGCCTAGGAAGACTTGTATGAACTGATACAGAAGATGGGAGCAGAACCAGAAGAAAAATTTACACAATGACTATAATAATATAAAGGAAAAAGACTTTGCAAGACTTATGAACTCCAATGCAATGACCAAACATGACTTTAGAGGATTGTTTATGAAATATACCTCCCACATCCTGACAGAGAGGTGATGGACCAGAGGGGTAGGATGAAACATACTTTTTTGGGCATGACCAATATGTAGATTTGTTTGGTTTGACTATGCTCATTGGTTACAAGGGAGGTTTCTACATTTTGAGGGGAGCTTGGGCAGGGAGAGAATTAGTGGAGAGAGGGAGGGTAATGATAGTGATTAAAAAAAAGAGTATTAATGAAGCATTTATAAAAGCACACAAAATGGAGCAGTAGAAGATTCAGCATGAGACACAGACAAGCAGGACAACTTTGGAACTAATGTGCTGAATACATGATATGGTTAAAACCCAAACTATATGTAATGAATTCATGGTTCCATCTATAATACTCCCTTTCTGTTCTTCTCTGTATACGGACATGCTTATATTCACTGGTATTTGTTGAGATCAGAATAACAAAAAACTAACCACTTATTAAATAAAAAAAACACCAATGTGCTTTCAAAAAAAAAAGATATCCTAGGAGAAGTGCATTCTGAACCACTTGACTTAACACTAGAGCTCTAAGGATTGATAGTCATTTTTTAGAAATAATCTAGTCCAATCTATTCATATTACAGATAAAGAAACTGAGGCCAAGAGAAAACATGTGATTTGCCTAAGGCCAAAGGATGAGTTAGTTGCATGGCTAGGATCTGAATCCACATCCACTGACTCCAAAGTTTCTTTTTGATCCACCACCTGGCTCCTCTGATCCATCTCTAGGGTTTTTACTTTAGGTAGCTAGATGGTGCAATGGAAACATGATGGACTTAGAATCAGGATAAGCCTGAATTCAAATGTGACCCCAGATGCTTTGTGTAACCCCAGGCAAGTCATTTAACCTCTGTTTACCTCAGTTTCCCCATCTATAAAATGAGTGTTGTAATAGTTTCTATCTCCCAAGGTTGCTGTGAAGATAAAACAAGATAATATTTGTAAAGTGCATAGCACAAGTGCCTGGCACACAGTAGGCACTATATAAATGCTAGGAATTATTATTACCACTAGGAGAGGATTCATTTTTTCCCCCTAAAATAGTTAGAACTTCATTTCTTGTAGCCTATTCAAATCTTATTCAATCTTCAAGGCTCACTTTGAGTTGTCCCTTGTAAGTGAAGTTCTCTGTGATTTTTTTGTCTTATGAGACTCATACCAAAAGGGACTCAGGTTTGGTCTCTTCTCTAACCCAGATTCAATTCCATCAAATATCCCCTTCCCCCAGGATTTCCCGAATGGTCCCAATCCTCTCTTCACTATCTAGATAATCCACTATCTTCACTATCACTATCTTCACTATCTGTTCACTATTGTTTGGAGGGAATGTGGGTTTATGTGTTTGGGTGTGTATGTGTATGGGGCAGTTCTCCAAGGGCCCCTGGAAATTTTGTGGTAACCAGGTGGTAAATGAGTAGAAACTTAGATGGAAGTGGAAGACTGGTTGGGGTCCTGTCCTTTTTCAAGCCTCTGTATCATTGACCTTTAATCTCTAAGGTCCCATGATCTCTGACAGACCAATCTTGGAGAATAGAGAAGGGCTCAGAGAAGGTCATTGGTCAATTCTAGGAATAAGGTAGATAATAGCATTTATGTGCTCTGTCCTGGTTAAGTCTTATCTGGAATATTGTGTCCAGCTTGGAGCAGAGCATTTTAGGAAGGATATGAATATACTATAGAAGGGCAACCAGCATGGTAAGGGCCATCACATTCATGCCACTTGAAAGAACTGGATTTATTCAGTCTGGAAGAGTTTCAGGAGGGCACATGCTAACTGTCCTCAAGTATTTGGAGGACTGACATGGGGGAGAATGGATTTGTTTGGTTTGACCCTTGTTAGGGTGGGCTTGATGCCAGTACCTTATTAGTTCAAATTCAATTTTGGGACAAAATGAGACACTTAAGAGTTATTGAACATCACAAGAAGGTTTACTTTGCCCTAATAAGGATATGCAACAAGGATCCAGTGGTACTTAGGTTCTGTTGGATGGGGCTCCACTGGAGTCCATGCAAAAAGAGTGGGGGTCAGCAGGGCAGGGTATGGTGACTCAAGAATCTTCAGATATCCACCAAGGGGTCCTACTCCAGATGAGACTTTTTATGATCTTAAGAGACCAGCAAACTACATCAAGGGAGGCAGGGGCCAATCAATTCCCAGGGACACTACAACTAATCACTGTTTTGGGGAAAGGGAGGGGTGTGTGTGTGTGTGTGTGTGTGTGTGTGTGTGTGTGTGTGTGCGCACGCGCGCCCCAACTGGCAGAACCAAGAGCAACAGGAAGAAGAGAATTTAGGTTTGTTAGGAAAAACTTCCTAATATTTATAGCTTTCCCAGAATGGAATGGCCTTGTTCTAGAGACACTGGGTTTCCCTTCATTGGAGATCTTTAAGCAGAGACTGGATAACTTCTTGTTGGGTATATTGTAGAGGGGATTCTTTTTTGCGTATGGAATAGGTGGCTGCAGAGGTCTCTTCCAACTCTGAAATTCTGTGATTCTACTGAAAGAATGAATCCTCTCCACAATTTACACAGTCCCCAGGCAGCATGTCTAGTGACACTCTACCTACCTAGGCAGTGCATTCTGGTTTTTGCGCAAGTGTGAGTATCAGGACTTTCTTATATTCACAAAGGGACAGCTAAGTGGCTCAATGGTTAGAGTACTGGGCTTGGAATCAGAAAGACTCATCCTTATGAGTTCAAATCCTGCCTTAGACACTTAGTAGTTATGTGACTCTGGGCAAGTCACTTAACCCTGTTTACCTCAGTTTCCTCATCTATAAAATGGGTTGGAGAAGGAAATGGCAAACCACCATGGTATCTTTGCCAAGAAAACCCCAAATGGGGTCACAAAGAGTAGGACACTCCTAAAACAGCTTTCCAACAACAACTACTCACAGGAGATCTGACCCCGACAATTTCCACCCAATGCTGGACAATTTTGTCCTCTGGGGCCAAGCAAAACAAATATAATCCTGCTTTCATATGATTAACACGTTCTTCCTAAGAATTCTCCTCTAAGACTTTTGGCACCAAGATGGCACAGTGAGGAAGGAACCATCTGAAGCCCTCCCAAACTCCCCTCCAAGTAACTAGAAGACTGCCTCAGAATTGATCTAGGAGCAGGGAGGCAGGTCTGTCTCACTGGGGTGGGAGAGGAGCGAGGTCCAAGAGCAGCAGCAGCCAGCCTTACAGCAAGGCTCCAAGCCTGGGGCAATCCACCAGTGAGGGCTCACCCTTCTGCAAACCAGCAGCCCCTTGGGCAAATGAGCAGTCTACTCAGCACAGCAAGACCTGCCCCTGGGGCCTGCTGGTGGAGAAACCCTGTTTCCATGGCAACCCAGCGGCAGAGCCCAATCACTAGGGCAGACCAGCAACAAGATTACTCCTCCAGGCCTTGCTAGCAGAGAGGCCCTGTTTCCATAGAAATCCAACAGCAGGGCCCCACCTCTGGGGCAGACCAGCCACAAGATGCCACCTCCAGGGCCAGCCATCAGAAAGACTCTGTTACCATAGCAACCCAGCAGAAAGGCCTCACCCCTGGGGCAGGCCAGCAGCTAAACTCCACACCCAGGGGAGGCCAACAGAGAGGCCCCACCCCCCAGTACAAGCCAGTGAAAGCAAGCAGCTAAGTAAGCCCTGAAGCCCAGTGAAAGACAAGTGAGACCCTGAGCTCTAGCACAAAAGGCCTGGGACAATGCAGGACCAGAGCCCAACTCTCACATAAAAGTAACAAGTCACAAAAAAAGACGGGAAAAATAAGCAAAAAACAAAAAAGAACTCGACTATAGAAAGTTACTATGATTAATAGAGAGGATCAAGGTATAAACTTAGAAGAGGACAATAATGTCAAAATGGCAACATGTGAACTTCAAAGAAAATGTAATTTGGTCTCAGGCCCAAAAAGAATTCCTGGAAGACCTTAAAAGGGATTTTAAAAAGCAAATTAGAGAGGTAGAAAAAAATTGGGAAAAGAAAAGAAAGGCATGCAAGAGAATCATGAAAAAAGAGTCAACAGCATGAGAAAAAATATAAAAAAATTTACTGAGGAAAACAGCTCCCTAAAAAAATAGAATTGGCCAAATGGAAAAGGAAGTACAAAAGCTCACTGAAAAAAATAATTCCTTAGAAATTAGAATTGAGCAAGTTGAAGTTAATGACTCTATGAGATATCAAAATATGATAAAAACAAAACCAAAAAAGTAAAAAAAAAAAAAAAAGCAGAAAATATGAAATTTCTCATTGGAAAAATGATTGGACTAGAAAATAGATCCAAGAGAGATAATATAAGAATTATTGGACTACCTGAAAGCCATGATCAAAAAAAAAAAAAGTAAGAAAGAAAGAAAGAAAGGGAAAAAAAACCCTGGACAAAATCTTTCAAGAAATTATCAAAGAAAACTGCCCTGATATATTAGAACCAGTGGGCAAAACAGAAATTGAAAGAATCCACTGGTCACCACCTGAAAGAGATCCCAAAATGAAAATTCCCAGGAACGTCATAGCCAAATTCCAGAGCCCACAAATCAAGGAGAATGTACTGCAAGTAGCCAAAAAGAAACAAATCAAATATGATGGAGCTACAAGAAGGATTATACAGGATTTGGCGGCTTCCACATTAAAGAACCAGAGGGCTTGGAAAATGATACACTGGAAAGCAAAGGAATTTGGATTACAACCAAGAATTACCTACCCAACAAATGAATATAATCTCTTGGGGGGGGGGGAATGGATATTTAATGAAATAGAGGACTTTCAAGCATTCCTAATTAAAAGATCAGAGCTGAATAAAAAATTTGACTTCCAAATAGAAGACTCAAGGGAAGCATAAAAAAGTAAAAAAGAAACAGAAGGAGAAAATATAAAAAATTCAATAAGGTTAAACTGTTTTTATTTCTATATGGCAAGATAATATTTGTAATTCTTTAGAACATTATTACTATAAGAACAATTAGGAAGAATATATATGTGTGTGTATATATATATATATGTATATATATATATATATATTTGGAGAGAGAGAGAAACAGAGGATGTGGAGAGAAGGTGACATTGATGGAATGATAGCTCAAAAAACAAAATAAACAAATGAGAAAGAAAATTGCACTGGAAGAGGTGGGGGGAGATTGAATGTGGTAAATTATCCCATGTAAAAGAGGCATGAAAAAACTATTACACTGGAGGGAAAGATGGTGGGGGTGGGGGTGGCAGGCAAAGTGTAAGCCTTACTCTCATCAAAATTGGCTCAAAGAAGGAGTGATAACATACACACTCAGTTGGATACAGAAATCTATTTTACCCTATAAGGAAGTAAAAACAGATGCGGATAGTAGAAGGGGGAAAGGAGACTGATAAAAAAGAAGGGTAGATTGGGGAAGATGGAGATCAGAAGTAAAACACTTATGAGGGGGGAAAGGGCAAGGGAGGGGATAAGAGACAGGGGATAGACAAGGGGAAAATAGTATGGAGAGAAATACACAATTATCATGACTATAAATGTGAAAAATAAAATGGAAGTGGATAGCAGAATGAATTAAAAACCAGAATTCTACAATATGTTGTTCACAAGAAACACATTTGAAGCAGAGAGATACACACAGGGTAAAGGTAAGTGACTGGAGCAGAATTTATTATGCTTCAGCTGAAGCAAAGAAAGTAGGGGTAGCAATCATGATCTCAGACAGAGCAAAAGCAAAAATAGATCTTAATTAAAAGAGAAAAGGAAGAAAACTGTATCTTGTTGAAACGTACCATAAACAATGAAGTTGTATCAGTACTCAACATATATGCATCAAATGGTATAGCTTCCAAATTTTTGAAAGAGAAGTAAATGAGTTACAGGAGGAAGTAGATAATAAAACTATACTAGTGGGAGCACCTCAACTTTCCCCTCTCAGAAATAGATAAATTAACCAAAAAATAAACAAGAAAAGTTAAAGAGATGAATAAAATTCTGGAAAAGTTAGATATGATAGATCTCTGGAGAAAATTGAATGGGAATAGAAAGGAATATACTTTTTTTCTCAGCAGTCCATGACACCTACACAAAAACTGACCATATATTAGGACATAAAAATCTCATAACCAAATACAGAAAAGCAAAAATGGTAAATGCATCCTTTTTGGATGATAATACAATAAAAACTACATTCAATAATGGACAAAGGAAAGAGAGATTAAAAATTAACTGGAAATTAAATAATCTTATCCTAAAAGATAAGTGGGTCAAAGAACAAATCACAGACACAGTCAATAGTTTCATTAAAGAAAATAACAACAATGAGACTACATAACAAAATTTATGGGAGGAAGTCAAACAGTACTTAGGGGAAAATTTATATCTCTAATTACTTACATCAATAAAATAGAGAAAAAGCAGATCAATAAATTGGGCATGCAAATAAAAAAAACTAGAAAAAAGAACAAATTGAAAATCCCCAATTACCACCACTTTCACTTTCTTTCATTCTTTTTTTTTTATTCAAGTCTTCTTGTACAAAATGACTAATGTGGAAATATTTTGCATAATTGCACATGTTTGACCTAATATCTGATTGCTAGCTATCTTAGGGAGGAGGGAGGAAGGGAGAGAGGGAAGGATAGAATTTGGAACTCAAACCTTTAAATCAAAATGTTAAAATAAAATAAAATAAAATAAGGATAATAAAAGAAAGAATTCTCTTTTCCTGCTTTTGGGGTGCTCCCAATTCAAGTGTCTTTGTTCATATCTTTCTCCATGTCTAGAATGTCCTTTCCTTTCTCCCCTTGGTCTTCATGTTGACATTATACTAGTTTTTCAAGTCCTAAAAATACCACCAACTTCATGAAGCCTTCCCTCATTCCCCTGCCATAAATGAGCTCTTTCTTCTACCCCTGGCCTTAAGCAATACTTCAGTTGTTCTATGATCTATTGATTTGGGTACTAATTCCAAATCGGCAGATCACAATCTATTCATATCTTTTCATTCTGTGCTCCTCTTTTCCATGCCCTTTCCTAAGTCCTCCACAGTGGATTCACTGTGCTGCCTTCCTGGCAGATCCTAGAAATCAGAGATTCTTAACCTTTTTTGTGTCATGGATCTCTTTGGGAGACTGGCAAAAGCTTAAGGACTCATTCTCAGAATAATGTTTTTAAATGCAAAAAATTCCTGTAAAATTACAAAAGAAATAAATTATGCTGAAATATAGTTATCAAAATATTTTTAAAAAACAAGTTCATAGGCCCTAGGTTAAAACCCTTGGTCTGACTAAGCCTTTAACATTGCCAGTGTGGCTTGTGAGCTGTCTGATTCTGTCTCCCTCTGACTGTGACTGGCTCACCTCCTTTTTTGGTCATTTACTTCTTTGATGATCTATTACATCACTTACTATGCTCAATTCATCATTGGTAATACGCCTATTTATGTCCACCTCCCCTGTGTATACTTGGTCTACTTAGAATACTTTAACGTTTCCGGGTTTTATATTCTTTAGTACCATTTCTGGGCAGTTGGGTGGAGAAGTAGTTACAGCACTAGCCCTGGATTCAGGAGGATCTGAGTTCAGGTTTGGCTTCAGACACTTACCAGTTGTGTTACCCTGAGCAAGTCATTTATTTAACCCTAGTGACTTAACCAAGTCACTTATTGCCTCAGTTCCTCATCTGTAAAATAAACTGAAGAAGGAAATGGCAAACCATTCCAGTACCTTTGCCAAGAAAAACCCAAATAACATCACAGAGAGTTGGACACAACTGAAACAACTCAACAAAAGTACCACTTTCTACTTCATGCAGCACACTGGGGACTGTGATTCTAGCATACACAGACCTACTGCCATTTGTGGAGAAAAGAGCATGTTAGTAATCTTGACAGATCTTTTTCCATTTTTCATCTATTGACTGTCCTAGTTTCATTGAACACTCTCAGGATAATCCGGCTTAATTGGTTCTTCCCCAAGCATTTTGTAAATTCCTTTTTTCCCTTCTGCTGTTTTTCGGTGTTAATGAGGCAATACTACTTATAATCATTCACCATCCTCTGTAAAATTTTATAAATGAGTTTTTGTTCAAAATGAATATTTTCATTGGCTGCTGTCTATGTCTCTATTTTTCAAGGATAACAAGTGCTGCTGGTTGGCTGGTTTTTGGTCTCATTTGACCTATTTATTATAGTAATTATTTTATTGTATGCCATTTTTATAGACCTGATTCTTAGCACAGTGCCCTACAAATAGTAGGTGCTTAATAAGTCCTTCCTTCCTTGCTTCCTTCCTTCCTAGGAAACTCTCTTAGAAACTCCACCAGTGCCAATCAGTAACTGCTCTACAACCTATATAGTCTTAGAGTTGCCTGGGGTCATGAGGGATTATAGGACTTGCAAGGCCACACAGCCTGTAAATGTCAAAGGAGAATTATAACTCAGATTTTCTTAACTCTGAGACCTGTTCTGTATCCATTAGAAATGCTGCATTACCTTTCCAAAACTTTCGTGCTCTTCAAAATTATTTTCTCGAAGAAATATTAATCACATATAAGTGTGTGGCTTCTGTAAAGTGTTTCGCCTTTGCTGTTTCTTGATTCTGAGCCATAGTTTCCAGGGTTTTTTTGTTTTTTGGCCATTTTCCCCTTACACTTACCTTTTCATTGAAGTCTCCAAGTTCATGTTCATTTAATGATAGCAGGATATTTGTAGAATTTCTTTACCTCCTCATCCTCTCCCTCCCTACTTAAAAGGCTCCAGTGGCTCCATATTATCTTGAGGATAAAAACGTCTAATTGCCATTTAGAGTCTTCTACAATTTGGCCTCAGTTTACCTTGCCAGGCTTATTGTAGTTTATTCTTCTTTGCTTACTCTGTAATCCAGCCTAACAGGTCCATTACTGGCTGTTCCTCACATTTGGCACTCCATCTTTCGTTCCCAGGCCTCTGCTCCTATACCTGGAATGCCATACCACTTGACCTGTTCCTTTAAGAATTCCTAGCTCCTTTTGAATTTCAGTTCAAGCACCACTTGCTATATGAGGCCTTTCCTGAACCTCCCAGTTGTTAGTCCGCATCCCACCAAATTTACTTTGTGCTTCCTAATATGTTGTACTTACTTACATGTGTATGTGGGTATATGAGGATATATGTATACCCTCTGTAAAGTGTAAGTCTCTTGAAGGCAGGCATTGATTCATTTTAGTCTTTTTGTCCCCACCACCTGGCACATTGCCCAGCACATAGTAGGCACTTAATAAATGTTGGTTGATTTATTGATAGATGGTGGCATGTAAACTTCACGATGGTCTTTTTGCCACCATCACTGCAGAAGGGGAAAGAGGCTGCATAGGATGAAAGCTTTTTTGTATTTTTCTCTGTCATGAGTTGGCAAGTAATTCTTCATGTGAAGTTGTTGCCTGCTGGTGATGAGCCACTCCATATTTAACCAACCAACCAGAATTTATTGGGCATTTATTGTGTGCTAAGGGTTGGAGAGACAAAGACAAAAATACAACAGTTCTTGCCCTCAATGATCTTGCATTGAAAGTGGAGAAACAGCATATGCACATATAAATACATACAAAATCATTATACAAAATACACACAAGGTCATTTTTGAAAGGAAGCACTAGCCACTGAGGTGATCAGAATGGCCTCATGTAGAAAGCTCTTGAGCTGAGCCTCAAAGGAAGCTAGGGATTCTGTGGGGGCAGAGGTGAGAACAAGTGAATTCTAGGCATGGGGGTTAGCCCCTGCAGAGGCACTGAGGTGGGAGATGGAGAATCATGTATCCGGAACGGCTAGAAAGGCAGTTTGGCTGAGCTGAAGAGGTCGTGAGAGGGACTACTGTGTAATAAGATGGTAGGTTGTAGCCGCTTCATGAAAGGCTTTAAATGTTGAGCAGACAAGTTTATATTTGATTTTAGAAGTAATAAGGCACCACTGGAATTTATTGACATGTCCAGACATGTGATTTTAGGAAAATTTTTTTGGAAGCCTTCTCTTCATGCACGTAAACAATACCCAAGTGCAGGCTCTCATGACCTCTCACCTAGATGACTACAATAACCTTCTTATTGAGGGTCTCTGTCTCTCCATTTTTTCCCTTCTCCAAACCATCCTAAAGTGATCAGTACTCAAGAAATGTTAGAAGAATAGAATCAACACTCCAAAATATTTGGGAACAGCAGAAATGACTCAGATGGTTCTGTAATAATGATGATGATGATGATGATGATGATGATGATGATGGAAATAGCTAGTATTAATGTAGTATTTTAAAGACTGCAAAACACTCTACAAATATTTCATTTTATCCTCATGATGACTCTGTGGATGATAAGAGCTATAATTAAGCCCATTTTACAGATGAGGATACTGAGACAGACAGAGGTTAAGTGATTTGCCCAGGGTCACACAGCTATCTGAGGCAAGATTTGAACCCAGGTCTTCCTGACTCCAGGTCCAACACTATCCACCTAGCTTCCTAGCACAAAGAAAGGAAGCCAAAGTGGGCTTTAGAGAAAAAATATAATCTGTTACTGGGACTGAATCCAATGGTCCATTATGGTGTTACCAACTGTCAGTGATGATGCTCCTCTGGCACAGCTTTCAAGCACCCCAGGCCACCTTCATATTTTAATGAGAGGTGGACAGATGAGGAGAGATTATCCAACTGTTTAATTCAACAGTCACTAAGGAATCAATGTGAAGAATGATGCCAATGATTCCAAATGTAAGAGGAAGTGATCTCCCACCATTTAATAATAATTTGACCCAAAGAAATTCCTAAGCAAGGTTCCAGAGATTTGATTAGGGTAATTCTCTGTCATTATCAAGACTGAGTAGATATTGCTTTAGTCAGACAGATATAGGACCCAATGATGGAATAGGTGGAGTGACTTATTAATGTGGTTTATGCAGCATGTGCAACCAGGTACTAGAGCTATACACAGAGAGGTGGTACAAATGAGGAGGGCAGGGTTTCTGTTTGATATCACAAGGGAAAATCACATGGTCAGTATCGGTTGCTCAGCTTCACAAATCTCACAGAATTCAGACTTGACAGGGCCTTCAGAAGCCATTTATTCTAACCCAGAGCTGAAGAAGAATTCCCCCTATGGTGTTGCCATCAAGTGGTCATTCTACTTTCACTTAAAAATTGATAGTGATATACTGAGATAGATCATTTCATTTTTGGATTGCATAATTGTTAGTTAAGTGAAGTCAACAAGGTTTTATTAAGTCCTTACTATTTGCCAGGTATTACAATAAGCATCAGTCTCTGCCCACAAGGAGCTCACATTCTAATGGAGGAAATGACCCATAAATAACTAAATACATACAAAATATATGCCATGTAAATTGGAGGAAATCTCAGAGGGAAAACACTCTTTCAGTGAGGGGAGCTGAGAATAATTAAAAGCCATACTAGAAACCCCACCACAGTATGAGCTACATTGTCACACTAAACCCTAGACTAGACTCAACCCCCATGATTATAGAGTATAACCATATTCACCTAGATCATATTTCCCAAGAACTCTGGTTGCCAGTCTCACATCACCAAGAATGTTAGATTGATAGTACTTGTAATTTATTTGTTGCGTTTATTTACTATGAAAATCTCCCAATATCTCATCATGCCATAGAAAGTGACCCTGAGTTCCCAAAGGCTGTGCAATTTCTCCTATGTTGGAGTGTTTTTAAGTAGACTTTAGTTTGGATTTCTGAGGGCTAGCCTAACTAACGATAGAGCAGCTCATTGACAGAGGGTTGACCATCAGGTGATGACTTTTATGTTGGTCACTTAACTCTCGAAGAATCATGTACTAAATCATCAAGCAGGTGTAGTGTCTGTTGGTGGAGGTAGTATCCATACCAGTGAAATCATAGCTCAGAGAATACAGGATTCACAGTTACCAAGGGACATGAGAGATCATGTAGTCCCATTTTTTTAGATGAAGAAACTGAGACCCAAAGAGGATAGTGGCTAAGAGCGGTATTGAAGGTCACATAAAAGTCAGCAAAACCAAACACAAACCCAGGTTGGTTTGTTTGTTTGTAACTCTAATTGAAATATATTTTCCACTACACTATGTAAAATCAGTTGAGGAAATGGAGGATTTTCAAGAATGAAATTCTGAAAACACAAAAGGAAACAATTGCAACGAGGAGGGAAATTGGGATTTGTCTGAAGGGATCAATGTGTATGGCGAGAAAACAGAGTTAGCAAAAGGAATGTACAGAAGATAGAAGGATCTGGCATAATCTTATAAAAATATTGGCAATGCTAGGGCTCAGCATGAGCTGAGGACGTCTAGAGAAGCTAAGTACAACAAAAAGTTTTTTTAAGCTATATTGGGAGAAAAAAAGAGCATTACATAAAGAACA
Source organism: Vombatus ursinus (assembly GCF_900497805.2). Lineage (NCBI taxonomy): Eukaryota > Metazoa > Chordata > Mammalia > Diprotodontia > Vombatidae > Vombatus > Vombatus ursinus. Next base: position 14,484,869 of record NW_020954548.1, read on the forward strand.
GCACCTTTCCTTGGGTAGATGGGATGATGATTGCACAGCAGAGCTGCTCAAGTCTTATTTTGATTCTATATTGTCTCTGGCAAGGACAATGACCTTTGCACTGGAAATGACAGAGCAAAAATGGCCAACAGGAAGCATATACTCAAGATAAGTGAGGAGGTAATAAGAGAACATCAACTGCCCTTAAGCCACTCAGCTTAGAAGAACTGCATTCTGGAGTCCTTAAAGAGCTGGCATCTGTAAATGCTGAGACATAACTCAAGGAAAATAGGAAAATGGACCATATGATTGGAGAAAGGCAAATTTCCTAATTTTTTTTTAATGGACAATAACAGATTCTTCAAAAATGAGTTTAACTTCAATTCCTGGCAGAATCCTAGAGTATGTTAAGGAAATAGTGAACATCCAGAAAGGGAATTTAAAAAGAGTCAGTATGACCTCATCAGGAACAGGTCACATGCCAGAGTAACCTCATTTCCTTTTTTGACAGGGTTACTGAAATGATACCTCATAAGAATGTTGTAGGTACAGTTTGCCTAGATTTCAGCGAAGCATTTGATTAAGTCTCCATGTAATAAATAGTTGTGGAAAAGATTAAGAAATATGGGTTAGATGATAGGATAGTTAAATGAATTTGGATCTGGTTGGATGACTGGACCAATGAATGATTGGATATAAACATGGCAGGAGGTCTTTGGAGGAATGTTCCAAAGATCTGTGTTTGGTCTCAAACTGTTTGCCATTTACCAGTGATGTGGATAAAGGGATAAATACCATCCTTACCAAATTTACAGATGACAAAAGGCTGGGAGTGATAGTTAACAAAATATATGATGGCCTCTGAAAAGATTTAGACAGGCTAGGGCATTAGGCCAAATCTAATAAGATGGAAATTGCTAGAATTATTATAAAATTGGGCTCAAAACACCAACTTCACAAGTATAAGATGGGAGAGGCATGATTAGACTTCAGCTTTTCTTCACAAGATCTAGGACCTGGGGTGGACTGAAAACTCAATGTGAGTTAACAGTTCGATGTGGAAGTCAAAAAAGCTAAGAGGATCTTGGGTCTTTTTAAGAAAAGTCTAGCTTCCAGAATAGAGAAGTGACAGTTACGCTATTTTCTGACCTTGTTTGGTCACATATGGAGCACTCAGTTTGCGCATCCCATTTTAGAAAGGGCATTGATAAGCTGATAATCATCCAGAGGTAGAACAACTCAAAATGCATAGGGCTTCAGCTCCATGCCATATGAGGATTAGTGGATGGAAATAAAGATGATTAGTTGCCTTAGAGGTAGATAGGTGGTAGAGTGGATAGAAAAGTAGGCTTGGAGTCAGGAAGACTTAAGTTCAAATCTAGCCTCAGACACTTCTTAGATGTATGATCCTGTACAAGTCACTTATCCTCTGTCTGTCTCAGTTTCCTCAACAACAATGGTAATAATAACAGCATCAACTTCCAGAGTTTTTGTGAGGATAAAATGAGATAATATTTTAAAACTCTTTGTACCATGCCTAGCACATAGTAAGCACTTTAATAAATGCTTGTCACTTTCCCCTTCCCTTGGGATCAAATCAAAATAATTTATAGTCACATAAAAATGCTCTCAATCATTATTGATTAGAGAAATGTAGATTAAAATAACCTTGAGATATCATTTTATACCTACCAGATTGCCTAAAACGATGGAAGGGGAAAGTGACAAATGTTGAGGAGGATGTGGAAAAACTGGGACACTCATTCATTGTTTGTGGAATTGTAAAATGGTCCAACCATTTTGGAGAGCAATCAGGAATTATGCCTAAAGAGTTATTAAACTACCTATATATATCCTTTGACCCAGCAATACCACTACTTGTTCTATTTCCAAAGATGATTAGGGAAAAAGGAAAAGAACACATATATTCTAAAAATGTTTATAGCAGCTCTTATTGTGGTGGAGAAGAGAAGGCTCAGGGGACAAATATTTGGAAGGCAATTACATGGAGGATGTATTAAGCTTATTTTACTTGGCCCCAGAAGACAGAACCAGGGAGTAGCAACAGTTAAGCTTGATGTAAGGGAAAGCATTAACAATTAGAACAATCCCAAAGTTGTCTTCAAGCAAAGAATGGATGACCTATTTATACATATTTGTGTCTAATGGAAGCCATCTCTAGGGCTAGGGGAGGGAGGAAGGAAGAAAGAAAAAAAAGAAAAAACTTACATGATAACTTTATTATATATTGAAAAGGAATAGCAGGTTATATATAATAGATTTGCAGTTTCATGTGCAATCATTTTTTTAAAAAAAATTATACTACATTACAGAAATGCTTGTTTTATTCCACAAGCTAAAAATTAAATAAATAAATTTTTTAAAAAAATGGATGATCACTTGTTGAGTATGTTGTAGTGGAGATTTTTTTGGGAACATAGGTATAACTAGATGACTATTGAGGTGCTTGCCAACTCTGACATTTTGTGATTCTGTGAATAAAGAGATCCTCCTAGCCATGTGTGGTGGCACATGTTTTCAATCCCAGGTCCTAAGGGAAAATGAGGCTGGTTGGACCTCTTGAGCTTGGGAATTCCGAGTTCCAGTGAGCTAAGCCTATCAGGTGTCTACACTAAGTCCTATACCAACATGGTGAGCTCTCAGGAGTGGGTGGCCACCAGGCTGCCTAAGGACTGGTAAACTAGTCCAGGCTGGAAATATAGCAGGTTGAAGCTCGCATGCTGATGAGTAGTGGCATCAGGCTTGTATATGTCTCTGGTACTGCCAGACTGGGCAAAAGAGGAAGACCCAATCTTTTTTAAAAAAATTTATTTATTTTTAATTTTCAACATTCACTTCCTCAAGATTTTGAGTTCCAAATTTTCTCCCCATCTCATCCCTCCCCCCACCCCAAGATGGCATGCATTCTGTATACCCTTTCTCCTAATCTGCCCTCCCTTCTATCTCTCTCCCCCTTTTATCCCTTACCCCTTCCATTTTCTTGTAGGGCAGGATATATGTCCATACCCCATTTCCTGTACTTCTTATTTCCCAGATGCATGTGAAAACAATTTTTTTTAACATATGTTTTTAAAACTTTGGGTTATAAATTTTCTCCCTTCCTCTCTCCCCACCCACCCTCATTAAAAAGGCAAGCAACTCGATACAGGTTATACATGTGTAGTCATGCAAAACACTTTCATAGTAGTCATGTTGTGAAAAACTAAGTATATTTCCCTTCATCCTATCCCGTCCCCCATTTATTCTATTCTCTCTTTTGACCCTGTCCCTCCTCAGAAGTGTTTGCTTCTGACTGTCCCCTCCCCCAATCTGCTCTCCCCTCTATCATCCCCCTGCTCTCTTGTCCCCTTCCCCTCTTATTTTCCTGTAGAGTAAGATAGATTTCCATACCCAATTGTGTATATTATTCCCTCCCTAAGCCAAATCCCATGAGAATAAGATTCACTCATTCCCTCTTACCTTTCTCCATTTCCACTCCACTGTAAAAGCCTTTTCTTTTTAAAGAAAAGAAAAAGAGCTCCCCCACATTCTGATTTGTTCTGCCTTTGTTCTGGGTCTTTTCTAAATATCATCTCTCCATTCACAACCAAAGCACATATCAAAGGAGTAGGGTAATTTTTCATTTTTCTCTTACTATAACTTGATTATGAGCTCTTTGAAGGCAAGGACTTCTTTGTATATCCCATAATACCTTGCATGGTGATTCCCACATAGTAGGTCCTCAGTCAGCACTTGGTTATTAATGGATTATTATTGCTCTTCCTTGATTTAGAACAATTTTTTTTCCAGTTCAGAGGAAATATCCCACTTCTCAGGTGTTTGAAGTAAGCAGCTCTTTGGCTATTGGAGATACATAAAATTGTGTCAGCTGCCAAACTCCCACTCCTACTTAGAAATAATTGGATTTCTTCCCCCAAAGGGATTTACTCAAAGCAATATGTGTTTCACAACCATTCCAAGTACCACCCACCAACCAGTGTGGAAATCTTGCAACAACAAATGGTATGTATGACATTTTCTCTCTATTTCTTAATTTAGAGGTTGTTGGTATATAGAATACTAATAAAAGACAATTCCTAATTCTGAAGCTCACAAAAAAGGTAAAAATCAGAGGCAGAACAAGCTAATGATTTTATAAATAATAAGACATTTCCTTGTTTCTTAGGAAGGTATACTAGGAATGGTAAGTTTATCTCCATTGGGTGTATTTCTTCTGAAGAAATTTTCTTACAACTCTGTGAAGTAGGTAATGTAAGTACAGTCTCTGTTTTGCAGATGGGAAAACTGAAGCTCGGTCGCTAAAATTACTTGTTCAGGATCACAAAGCTAATAAGAGGCAGAGCAGAATTCAAACCCAAGTTTTATAAGCCCACTCATTGATAGTGCACTTCCCACATTATTATACTACTTCACTAAATTATCTTATGATCTCATGATGTCAGATTTGATGCAGTGCTATCCACTTGAATGGTGTAAACTGAGCTTATATTCTGTCCCAAAGGGTTGTTGATGGTGACAGCAATGGCCATTTAGAACTCTGGCAATGGGATTGCTCCTTTTTCTCTCACACATTCAACCATTTTTCTGTTTGGCTTCAAACCTCATCACTCAACCGAAACTGCTCCCCCCAAACTTAGTAAGGATCTCTTAATCAACAAATCTAATTCACTTTCCTTGGTTGTCATTTTTAACTTCTCTACAGTATTTGTCATCTTTGACCTCCTCCTGGATACTCTCTTCTCTCCAGGTTTCAATGATTCTGTTTTCTCTTGTTTCTCTTACCTGTCTTGACCACTTCTCTGTCTCCTCTGCTAGTTCATCATCCATATCACATCCCCTAAGACTAAGTATTCTTCAAAAACTGGTCCTGGCTCCTCTTTCCTTTCTCTTTCTCTACTCTTTCTCAGTGACCTCATCAGCTCAAATGGGTTCAATTATCATCTCTATGCAGATGACTCACAGGTCCATATATCCAGCCTCAGCCTTTCCCTGAGTTTCATTCCTGAATCACCAGGTGCCTATTGTACATTTCAAAGTCGATACCCCAGAGATGTCTTGAACTCAACATGTCCTTTATCTTTTCCCCTCAGTCTCTCCCCTCCATTGACTTCCCTTTTTCTGTCAAGGACACTGTTCTTCTTCTCATCACCCAAATTTGTACCTAGATGTTATCATTAACTTCTCACTGTCTCTTATCTCACATATTCGATCAGTTGCCAAATCTTGCTGTTTCTTCCTCCATGACATGTCTTACATCTGATTCCTTCTCGCTAGTCACCATTTTAATCTATAGGTAACCACTATGTTCTTTCACCTGGGCTACTCTAATGTCTTCCTAATTGGCCTTCCTGCCTTCAGCCTCTCCCCACTCCAAGCTATCTTCCACATAGCCCCTTAGTGATTTTTCTTAAAAGCAAGTCTGACTGTGTCCCTTTCCTGCTCAATAAACTCCAGTGGCTCCCTATTGCCTCTAGACTTTAGCTTTTAAAACTTTTCACAGCCTTACCCCAATCAATTTTTTCAGCTCCTTGAAATTATGGATTGTTTCATTCTTTGCCTAATGTAGTATCTGGCACATAGAAGGTACTTAAGAAATGATTGTTAATTTATTGATTAAACACAATTTTATTTAGTACTCTAATTTAATGAATTTAATTCTTCTTAATTTATATTAAAAATAATGTAATTATTTATTAAATAATTATTTCTTACCAGGCTGTTCAGTATTGAACAGCAGCCATTTCCATATATTTGTTTCTCTTTGTTAGATTCTGTTTTATTGATGTTTTTCTTTTCTTTTTTGTGATACTTTACTTAGTGACTCTCACAGGGTATACCTTGGTCCGCTGAGTTGTGGGCAGGGGTGTTCTGGTAAATGTTTAACAACTGGCTATCTGAAAAAAATGTACACAAAACCTACTTTTAAGTTTAATCTAAGTTAACATTTTATCCATCACTTTATTAAGTCTAAATAATCAACAAAGCAACAAATCAAGAGGCAACTAGGTGGTGGAGTGGATGGAGTACCGGCCCTGGAGTCAGAAGGATCTGAGTTCAAATCTGGCCTCAGACACATAGCTCACTAGCTGTGTGACTCTGGGCAAGTCACTTAACCCCATTGCCTAGCAAAAAACAAACAAAACAAAAACAAAAAAAATAAATCAAACCTTCATATGTAACACTTGCCAATTTCTGGGATATAAGTGTTTATATTGAAAATTTAATGAGTGGCTCTAGAGAGTTAGTTAAGAGCTGGCTTTAGCACACTTATTACTCACATATCCTTTAAGCTCTCTGAGCTCCAGTTTTGTCATCTGTAAAATGGGACAATACAACCTTGTTTCCTATATCACTGAGCTATTAT
>NW_020954548.1:14491242-14523282 GCF_900497805.2 Vombatus ursinus
ATACTGGTTAAGTATGTAAACAGGAAATTATGCTTCACTGCTGGGTTAGTATCTTGTTGGTATCCACTGATTAGTTTTTAAAAGGAAAAAAAAGAAAAATACACTTAATGTGTTATGATATTTATTTTCACTGGTTTAAATAGAAAATCAAATTGTTTACAATCAAAGATATGAATACTTTAAAAAAAATTTTGTTTTAAACTTAAATACAAAACAAGAAAAAAAGAATATTTCCATGTACACAGCAGAACATAATGAGAGGATTCAATATAAATCAATCAATGAAATGAATACTTAATGAGATGTTACCCTTGGGTGGGACAGTGCCTCTCTCCTACAAAGGAGCTCCAGCTCTGAGCTCAGGCTGAATGGGTCCAACCTTCAGGGAGCTTGACCCCAAAGAGGAGATTCAGCCTCTTTTTCTTGTTCTCTCTGCTTCATTGTGCCCCCATCCCAAAGTACTAGGGAAAAAAAATCTTAATTAAAAATTAAGTTTAGCTCATCTCTAGGGTGTCTCTAGAAGGGATGTTTGGGGACCTTTCTAGAAAAATTACCCAAAATGCAGAGTAGTATCCATCAAGTATAAAAGCTTTTACTTTTACAAGTATATAGCTTTTACTTCCTCTGGCACAAAAGGATTTTAGCATAAAAGCTCATACTGACAAATACTTCAAACATGAAACAGTAAATCCATCATTCCTTTTATACTTCTCTAGAAGGGAAATATGACTATTGGGAGATTGGGGAGGGGGCACTAATGAACAGAGTTCATTTTCCTCTCATTCTGCGCTATCTGAGCAGCAACTCAAGGTCCAGAACTTGTGGACAGCCACAGCACAGACTACCTTCCCAGAGGCAGTCATTGCATTCGCCAAGAAGTGCTGTGGTTACAGGACTTATCTGCTACCTCCAGTAAGTACACAAGAACTCTGGACCTCTCAGACCTCTGTGGTTACTGCCAGGGCCAGAAATGTCCACCTCTCAGAATTGCTCTTTGGTCACCACAGAGAGAGAAACAAAGTAAAACAGCCAGTCAGTAATGGAGGTTTGCCCAGGCTTATCCAAGGAAACATATGTACTTGTAGCTTCCCAGAAGGAAGAGAAATTCTCTCCCCTCCATCAGGAAGTCCAGGGGACAGCAAGCATTGGTTGTTTTCTAAAATAGAGTATATCTTTTTCTTTTTAGGCAATTGGGGTTGTGACTTGCCCAGGGTCACACAGCTGGTAAGTGTGTGAGGCCACTTTTGAACTCAGGTCCTCCTGACTCCAGGGCTGGTGCTTTATCCACTGTGCCACTTAGCTGCCCCAAGAACCCAGAAACTATCTTTCCTCACTCTTTATGGCCCACGGAGTAGGCAACTCTTCCTGGATTCATTGCCAATCCTCTATGGAACAATCACCAGTCCTGGATGCTAAAGCACCAACCAAGAACTTCCAGTACACTTGTTCTTGAACAAGGGTTCAGATGATGTGTGTCATGCCCATGGAAGACAAAGCATTCATGGCTCAACTCCATGGAAATCACTCCAGTCCAGCTGCTTACAACAAAGAAAAATGGGCTGATTGTTTCTACATCAAAGTTCTATTCAAAGGCGAACAGATGACAAACGCTCCACATTTCCTGTTCCACTGAGATAAGTTTATTGTTTTCATTTGTTAGTTCATCAGTGGGCATACCAGTCTACCAGTCTATATGGGTAGATCATTGAAAAAGGTAACAGGAGTTATATCTTCTTCTGATGTTGTTGGTTATCTCATTTTCACAAGTGTCCAAACTTTAATAATGATAGTTCACTATATTTCAGTTATAGCAGTCCTTCCAAGTGAAGTTCTGTGAGCTTTTGTTTCTCCATAGTCAAATGGTTTGTGGTTATATTGTCTGAGTGGCTTGACCTTCTCTCCTCCCTCCTACCCCCTGCTGAGGTTTACCCCTTGGCAATGGGGCAGCTAGGTGGTGCAGTAGTAGATAGAGTGCCAGGCCTAGAGTCAGGAAGACTCATCTTCCTGAGTTCATATCTAGTCTCAGAAACTTATTAGCTATGTGACCCTGTTTGCCTGAGTTTCCTCATCTGTAAAATGAATTGGAGAAGGAAATGGCAAACCACTCCAATGTCTCTGCCAAGAAAACCCCAAATGGGGGTCATGATTGAACAACAATCGACTCTGATATTGTCTAATTGTTTAATCTTTGGTCCTCAGTTTCTTCTTCTGTAAAATGGGGATAATGACAGTACTTCTGATGGGGCACTAATGATGGACCCCTAAAATGTCCTGGGCTTTCCCATGTGACCTAGGTTCCCAGTTCCTTGCATTGTGGCCCCATGCCCAAACCTCCAATTCTCTCTCACCTCTAACTCAGCCCTTTCATTGTGGTCCTCCTGGTCGGTACCTGGCCCCACCCTAGATTGCCACTTCTTGATTCCATCTAGACCCCTTTCCCATGGCCCAGGTCCCTGGAATTTGCCTGAGGCACCAAACCTTTCTGGGTCCTTCTCTGTTACCTCCCAGTCACCCAAGCTATTGGCCACTCCGTGACCACTAAATGTAAGTGTCCATCTAGCCTCCATTAAATCGCTCAGATTCCTTAAGAGTCTGGCCAATAGCACGGATTCTTAGAATCTCACCCACCCTGACCCATGTTCTAATGAACCTTGTCTTTGGCTGAAAGAAGACTTGGGCTGAATTCATTTGAGGCAGGACCTGTGTCGCTTGCCCTTGAATTTCAGGGTCCTAGCACCCCTAAACCTCAACACTTCCTCTGACATTGTACATGTGAAGAAAACTAAAAACACTATGGAAAAGTGAGCTGTGACTACAGTACTTATACTTTACACTGATAAAGGATTTAGAACTAGAGAGATCTCAAAAAGAATCTTTTAGAACTAGAGATGATTTAGTACAGGGGTGGGGAACCTGCAGCCGCAAGGCTACATGTGGCCCTCTAGGTCCTCAAGTGCGGCCCTTTGACTGAATGGGCTATACTTGAGGACCTAGAGGGCCGCATGTGGCCTTGAGGCCACAAGTTTCCCACCCCTGACTAGTTCAACCTCTTATTTTTACAGATGAGGAAACTGAGGTCAAAGGAAATTAAGTTCACATTTTTTTTTCCAGAATCCAAGAATTTAAAAAAAAATTTTTTTTAATAGTCATTTATGCCATGAATTTGTAGGGGCTTGGTTCCAACAGCTCAGGTACTCTGCTGTTGGTTCTCACAAAGTGTGCTTCTCTGGGTGGAGCATACTGGCATTTCAGTTGAACCCAAGTACCTTTTTCTATGGCTTCCTTCTTCTTCTGATCATTTTCTGATAGCTTCAGGATGCTATCTCTGCTCTTAGAATGCTTACTATGCTCGATAGGCATATTAATTCTCTTGGCTAGAATCTTGCCCTTAACCTGTTTGTTTACAACAATGCTTAAACATGTTGAGTAACATTATAGACCCATCCAGTCTTCCCATGGTAACACTTGTGGGCATTCCATGCTGAACTGTGCCCATGCCCTTGATATCTACAATATCCACTTTCTTGTATATTCACACATACGTAGGCCAAGGGACAACACCATGTTTTTGAAAGGGTCTAGAAGACATGTATCTGTATCGTGTCCCTCTCTTTTTTCCTTTTGTGTTTGTCATTTTGGCAACTCATTGGAATATAGCGGAGCCAGTGGAAAGGTAAAGTTACACTTTCCTTTGCCTTAGACAGCTCCCTAAAGTTCTGAGTTGCAGAGAAGGTGCCAATCTCCGCTGGCAGAGGAAGTTGCTCAACACAAGAAGCAAAGAATGTCGTGCCATGAGGAACAAGAAGCAAGGCTTTACTGAATATTTCAATAGACCTTTAATCTCATCAGTGGGCATATTTAGGGAATCATCCATACCTTATTCTGCCCAATTCTTGTCCATGTCTTCCAAATAGAGGTAGAGGTACTGAAGATTTTTCTCTGGTTTTCTTAATATTTCATGGATACCAGTGTGTCTGCTAGCCCTCATTCTCCCCCACACCTCCTTGATAATTTTTATTGTTTGTTATTATGAAATTGACAAATACCAATAAACATGAAAATAGATATGTATATAACATGCACATGTGTATATATGTATATGTAAAGCACAGGAGAATTTTATATGAAACCAGGGATCACCAAAAAAAAAAAAAAGCAAGTTGTAAGCAATAAAGCACACAATAAATTCAACATGGTAATTTCAAAACTGTCTCGCTTGTCTGGATCTCCCTTTGAACTCCCTTTGATTCTCTTCAGTGAATTTTTAAAAAAAAATGCTTCAATGGCCCTTTCTTTCTTTTTGCCATCAGTATCACGAACCCTGTACCTCCTCTATCTCCCCTCCCAATATTTTTTCTAAACTCTCCCATGTAACAAACAAGTCTAGTTAAGCAAAACAAATCCACACATTTGCCAGGTCCAAAAATGTATGTCTCATTCTTCACTTCAAACCCATTATCTCTGTCAGGAAATGGGAAGCATGTTTCGTTACTGCATTGATCAGAGTTCTTAATTCTTTCAAAATTGCTTTTATTTAGACTGTTTTAATAAATGTGTTAATTCCCCCCATTCTTGTTGGCCTACTTCCTTTGCCAGTGCTACCTGTCTTTGATGATATCTGTTATTATTTTCTGCTAGATGAATTGGAGGCAGCTATGTGTCTCAGTGGATAGAGCATAATAGTCTTGAGTTCAAATTCAACCTCAGATATTTACTAGCTGTGTGACCATGGGCAGGTAAGTCACTTAACTTTTTTGCCTTAATCCACTGGAGAAAGAAATGGAGAACCACTCCAGTACTGTTGCCAAGAAAACCTCATGGACAGTGTGGTCTATGGAGTAACAGAGTTATTATCAACATTATCATTAGGGGCAGATGATAGCACAGTGAATAGAGCACGTAACCTAGACTCAAGAATTCCAAAGTTCAAACTCTGCCTCAGACACTTCTTAGCTGGGCAAGTCATTCAACCTCTCTCAGCCTCAGTTTCCTCATCTGTAAAATGGAGATAATTACCGTACCTACCTCCGAGAATTGTTGTGAAGATAATATGAGATAATATTTGTAAGGTTTTACAAACCTTAAGGAACTATATCAATGCTAACTTGTGTTATTATGCTAGTGTCAGTCTGAATTTTAATGAAAACAGTCAATACAACAAAAATGGAGGTCTTTAATTAATCAGGGCAAATGAGTTGCAGCTCAGGGTGCCACATGACAAGTGCTGAGGTACTTCAGGAGGGGGCTGGGAATAGCATATATATATAGGGTATTAGGACACAGGGAACATGCAGGTAGGCAGGGGTTGGTCATCTGTCAGTTTCACTGGGTAAGTTGTTTTACATAACCAGGAAAAATCCATAAAGAAAGTTTGGAAATCTCTGGAGGGGAGAGTTTGGGAGATCTACAAAATAATCCAGAGGCTGGAATTGCTATGCCTGGTCAGCCCTAGGCAGCTTCACTAAGTTCTTAGGCAACTGAGTTTGTCACTAGTGTATTTACACCCACCATGTGTCTTTCTACTGTCCTTTGCATCACTGATGATTTTGAATTTTCTGACATGCTCCATGATTCACAGCTATTCTGCTAAAGAGTTTTTAAAAATAGTCATACTGTAATGACTGTTAAAGTATATCATGAAAAGTTCACTACCTTTTTCAACTTTTTTTTTTTTCAGAATGCCTACTTTTCTTTCCCTATAAGTTTTGCTCTTCTTTTATGTAATTCAACTCATGGGACTTTTATTAGTTTTACATTAAATTGATAGTTTGGGGGGATATTGACATTTTATGCTGTTCAGTATTCTCAATAATTTCCCGCAAGTTGCTCAGATCTTTCCTTATTTCTATCAACAAAATTTTGTCGTTTTCTTTAAAAAAATTTTTTTTATTGCCTTGGTGGATTAATAACAAAAAAAAGTTTTTGTCATGATCATAAAAGGTATCCCACTTCAGAGTATTTATATTGATATTTAGGAATCTGAATAATTTTTTGGTGGATTTATCTACTATTCTGAGATTTAATTTTTTAATTTTTCCTTTGGTTACTCTAGGTATATAATTGTCATCTACAAAAAGTAATTTTTAACCTTTTAATTTCCAATGTTTATCTATTCAATATCTTTTTTCATGTCTTATTGTTTTAAGAGGAAGTGTCCTATGGGACTTCAGGGATGTTGATAGAGACATTGAAATGTAAAGGGAAAGCTTTCAGATGAAAAATAAACATTCCAAGCCTTAGAAAGGGTGTGAGGCTTGCATAGCTCAATTGCATGTGAACAGGTTAAAAAAAGGCAGTGAACTTGCCTCTGGGTTTCATGGACCCCTGAGGTCTCAGGAAGGAATACATGAATTTGAGGGAGTGAATTTTAGGCTTGCTTACTAATTCCATTCTAGGCAAGATTATGTGTTTGGTCATGTTTATTTTTGCTGAGGTCTAGGCCTGTTTCTCAGTTCCTCCCTTTTTAGGGTTTGAAGGTAATGTCATACAGTTTGGATTCCAAAATCTATGCCATCTCGGAAGTTCAATGTTCCCTTTTGAATGAATGAATGAATGAAAAAAAAAGCATGTATTAAGTGCTTACTATATGCAAAGCCGTGTGCTAAGTTCTGGGGATACAAATAGAAAAGTATGACAATCCCCACTCTCCCCTTTGCTGCATGAGATGAGTCAGTTTTGATTTAATGTGGGGCATCCCCTATTAACAGATAATCACTTCTTCATTCTATTTACTTGACTCATTGGAAATGACTTTCTGTCAGCAGTGGTCAGTAGGGGGTGGGGCAGGTTATTATGTAACGCCACTCCCATTTGAAATAGAAGGTAACTCGCTATCCGTTAAGAATTATCATCTGTCAGGAATAGCTAAGTAGGAAAATCCTAACCTGAATCAGGCCTACTCATTCCATTTTTAGATAGTTCTAATTGTTAGGAAGCTTTCTTTTCTTTCTATCAGATTAGATTCTACCTCTCTACTCCTTCCACCTGTTGTCCCCAGTTCCTCCTTCTGGGAACAGGGAGAATAAATCTAACAGCTCTTCCATAAGATGGCCTTTCAAATACTATATAACTGCTATCATGTATCCCCTAAATCTTTTCTCCAGGTTAAACATCAGTTCCTTTAATTAATCATATAGCACAATCTCAAGACTTTTCAACATTCCTTTGGATACTTTCCACATTGTCAATATTGTTCCTAAAACATGGCACCTAGAACTCAGCATAATACTTCAAATTCTACTGCTTCTTTTCCTCTCATGTCTTAATTTTCTGTAGTTTGGCTTCTGACCTCACCATTCAACTAAAACTACCCTCTTCAAAGTTACCAATGACCTCTAAATGATCAAATCTAATAACCATTAAATAACCACTAAAATCTGATAACCATTAAAAATAATCCTCATCCTTCCTGAACTCCCTGAAACCGTTGACACAATCTCTCTCTTCTTGATATTCTCTTCTTTTTAGGTTTTTTTCTGATACTACCTTCTCCTGGTTCTTCTGCCTCCATTGAGAAAGTTACTCTTTAATCTCTTTTGTTGGGTCTCCCTCTAGGTCATTCCTACTTACCCACTAACTGTGGATGTCTCCCAAGGTTCTGTTCTGGGCCCTCTTCTCTCTATGCTATTTTGTTTGATGATCTCTTCAGCTCCCATGGATTCAGTTATCATCTCTATGTAGATGATTTTGAAATCTACTTATCTATTCCCAAACTCTTATGGTGCAGGACCTTATCACATTACCTCTGGACTGTTGGAATAGCTGTCTAATTGTTCCCATGCCAAGCCTCTCCCCAATTCAGTCCATCCTCTGCACAACTGTCAAATTGATCTTCCTAAGGTTCAGGTCTGACCCTATCACTTCCCTTTTCAATAAATTCCAGTGGTCCTCTATTGCCTCCAGGATCATATATGAAATCTTCTGTTTGATGTGGAAAGGCCTCCAATCTTCTTAGACTTTACACCCTTCAAGGCGCTCTATTATCCAATGACAGTGCCTTCCTTGCTATTCTTCATACATGACGGTCTACTTATAATTCTGAGAATTTTCAGTGGCTGTCTGGAATTCTCCTTCCTCATCTTCTTCTCCTAACTTCCCTGGCTTCCTTCAATTTCCAGCTAAAATCAATCCTATATTATACAAGAAGCCTTTCCCAAATCCCTTCAATGCTCATATGTGTGTATGTGTGTGTATATGTATATATATACGTATATATATAATAATACACACACATATGTATATATGTATGTATATAGATAGATATAATTTGCATAGCATGGTTTGTATATTGTCTTTTCCATCACACTGTGAGCTCCTTGAGAATAGGGACTTTTTTTTTCCCTTTCCTTTCATTGTTTCCTTTCATTGTTTCCAGTGCTTAGTACAGTGCCCAGTGAATGGCAGGTACTTAATAAATGCCTGCCAGTTTGATTTGACTTTCTCCTTTTATTATTTCCCCTAGGTTTTCTTCATCTCCTGTAAGAAGCCCTAGTATGCATAAATCACTTTAAACTTCTCCTTAGATGTCAGTTCTATATTACTGACATTTCCTCTGGACCCAGTGCAGAAGTCAGGGCGATGGGCAACTAGTAAACACACCACCACACTCCCTATTCAGGGACGCACAGCAGAGGAAGGAGCTGCCAAAATGCAGGGTAACAGAAAACCTAAATAGGTGGGGGAGAAGCAGCAAAAATCACCCACCTAAAAATGATTCTTAGCAGTTAACACTTCTTGTCAAGGCAGCATCTTATAAAGATCAATTGCAGCGCTGACCTTCCTTCTGGCATTCACCACCATCAGGCAAATTATTATTATTTTTTGTGTGTGTGTAAGGCAACTGGGGTTAAGTGACTTGTCCAAGGTCACACAGCTAGTAAGTATCAAGTGTCTGAGGTTGTACATGAACTCAGGTCCTCCTGACTCCAGGGCCAGAGCTTTATCCCCTGTGCCATCTAGGTGCCCCAAGGCGAATTATTATTGAGGGCTGTTGTCTCAGTATTGCAACCCTTGCAAAGACCACTGGAGCCAGGGACATCTTCATCCAGCGTTTGGCAGCTTTTTCCCACGGACCATTTGTGCCCAAACTTTCCTGTCTAAACAGTATTGCCTTGGGAAGCCACATTTCATGTGTTTGTTACTCGGGACAGCATGGAAAAATCACAGGGATTGAATTGAAGGACCAGAGTTAAAATTCAGGTTCTGTCACTTGTGGGCTGTATGGCTTTGAGCAAGTCACTTATTCTTTTTGGGCCTGAGTTTTCACATCTGTAAAATGAGGGATTTGGACCAGATGACCTCTGATTTCCCTTAGGGTTCTAAATCTATGGTCCTTTGCATCAGAACTGCTGGTGGTTGTCTCTGTACGGGTAATGGGGTGAACTGAGAAGCTAGCCTCACTCAGTCTGATTTGGATGGGAAATCATTGCTAAAAAGAACTGACCCTATATGAGGCTCAGTCTACTTTCATCTGAAAGTATAAACCTGAGGTGTTCTCTGTCTCTATTCCTTTGCTACTACTGCTACTTAAACTCCTCTTCCTCCTCCTCCATTTCCTTCTCCTCCTCCTTCCTGAGTTCAAATCTGGCCTCAGATACTTACTAGCTGTGTGACCCTGGGCAAGTCACTTAACTCTGTTTATCTCAGTTCCTCATCTGTAAAATGAGCTGGAGAAAGGAATGGCAAACCACTCCTATCTTTGCCAAGAAAACCCCAAATGGGGTCACAAAGAGTCAGACATGACTGAAACAACTGAATAACAACAACAATTACTACTACTACTACTACTACTACTACTACTACTACTACTACTACTACTACTGCTACTGCTACTACTATTGCTACTGCTACTATGCTATTGCTGCTGCAGCTGCAGCTGCTGTTAATAGCAATAATAATAATAACTGCTAGCATTTATAAAATGCTTGAAGGTTTATGAAGCATTTTACAAGTATTTTCTCATTTTATACTCACGACAACCCTGGGAGGCAGCTGCTATTATTACCCCCTTTTACAGATGAGGAATCTGAGGCAGGCAGGTTAAGTGACTTGCTTAGGAACACACAGCTGGTGTATCTAAGTAAGAAGTAAATACCCTTACATTAAGGCAGAATGCCAGATGCATTTCCAGTATGAAGATGACAAGGTGACAACTATACCAGATACTTTACAAATCATTGCAATAGTGCCTCAGTGAAATATGTGGCTCCCTATGGAAATTTCTCTTGTAAATTGTCTTTTTTTCTGATGTTTGTTCCTGACTCCTGGTTGTGTGTGTATGTGTGTCTGTGCATTTGTGGATGGGTAGTAGAAGGAGGTGAATCTTCCTTTAAACCATTGTTTGATTCTTCCTGCTAGCAACTAGTTGGCAATTAGTCAATCAACAAGCATTAATTAAGTATTTACATTTCCTTGGCTATTTGTCCCAGCTTCCTTCAGTAAACACTAAAGTCTAAGAAGTTCCAAAGTCTCCTACTTTCTCTTTTGCTATAACTTTTTGCTATTTTCTCCTTGATCAAGCAGGATAAGATAAGAGATGGATAAGAGATACTCAATTCAATCCAACAAATATGTTTTTAATTAAATTTATTTTTATCATTCTTTAAATACATTTTTTAAATTCCAAATTCTCTCCCTTCCTCCCACTCCTCTCTCACTCCTTGAGAAGGCAAGCAATAAGATATAACTTATACATATGAAGTCATGCAAAACATTTCCATATTAGCCGTGTTGCCAAAAAAACCATAAAAAGCAAAAAATATAAAATGAAAAAAAGTATGCTTTAATCTGCACTCATTGCTCATCAGTCCTTTCTCTGAAAGTGGATAACATTTTTTTTAATCACAGGTCCTTGGGAATTATCTTGGATTTAAGTCTTTCACAGTTGACCATCCTTATGATACTGCTATTGCTGTGTACAATGTTCTCCTGGTTGTATTCACTTCACTTTGCATCAGTTCATATACATCTTCCCAGGTTTTTCTGAGACCATTTTGCTTGTCATTTCTTATAGCACAGTCATATTTCGTCACAATTAGATACCATAACTTGTTTGGTCATTCCCCAATTGATGGGTATCCCCTCATTTCCAATTCTTTGAAACCCCAAAAAAGCTACTATACATATTTTTTTTTTATTTTGTCCTTTTCCTTTTTCTTTGATCTCTTTGGAATACAGACCTAGTAGTGGTATTGCTGGGGAAAAGGATATGAACAGTTTTATAGCCCTTTGGGCATAGTTCCAAATTGTTCTCTAGAATGCCAACAAATACTTATTAAGCACTTACTCTAGGCAAGGCATTGTACTAGGTGCCAGGGAAACAAATATTTTTTTAAAAAATTAGTCACCAGAAAAATTCTTAAGTTAATCTTTTAAGAAAACAAATCTTAGAAGTTGTGTCTCATAAGTATCCCTTTTCATCCTTCCTTCTGGATAAAAACCAATATTTGTATGATTCAGTTTATCAGTTTCTATCCACATGTTGAACACCACATAAACATACCCACATGACTATTGGCTTTAGCAAACTGTCTATAAAATGCCTTTCTCCTCATAACTTGTAGTAGCTCTTTGGATGGGTCTGTTAAAAGTCACTCCAAGGGGCAGCTAGGTGGCGCAATGAATAGAGCACCGGCCCTGAAATCAGGAAAACCTGAGTTCAAATGTGGCCTCAGACCAAACACTTGACACTTACTAGCTGTGTGACCCTGGGCAAGTCACTTAACCCCAATTGCCTAAAAAAATAAAAAAAATTTTGAAAAATTTAAAAAAAGTCACTCCAGTGGAGAATGGTGTACTGCCTGAAGTATTAGAGTAAGCGATAGCACATATCCCTTTTGTAGTATAATTTTTCTGACCTGCTTTCATTCTGAGCATGAGGAGTTCTTCACAAATTTTATTAATCACAGTGAATAATTCAATAAGCACTGAATACGCTCCTGCTATGTACCAGGCAATGTGTTACATGCTAGGGATATGAGGACAAAACCAGAACAGGCCCTGCCCTCAAGAAGTTTGCATTCTAGTGTGGGAAACAAGTCTGCCAGGTGCCAAAATTTAATGTTAGAGCTGGAAGACTCTTGGGAGATTTTCTAGGTGAGTTATGTGATCGCACCAGAAATGCCTTCCCTGATTCACTGCTCTTACTGGTAATGACCTTCTTCTCTCAGATAACACATGGCACTTTGTTTTGTCCTCACCTGATGCATTTATGTAATATTGTTTATCATAGTATTAAAATATATAGCAAAGTATGTTATGTTACAAGTTTTTGCATTTTCCTTGAGCCCTAGTGGTTAGTAAAGCACACAGTACATTGTAAGTATACAATAAATACTTGTTGATTGATTATAGTTATCTATGTTGTTATCTTATCCTTCTACTCTAGACTATCAGCTCCAGGGCATCATGAGGTATTTTTGTGCCTGGGGCCAGCAATATGAAATAGGATCTCAGCGGAGAAGGAAAGGAAGAACAATCCTAGGATACCACCATGAGGTCACTGCTGGAGAGACCACCATGTCCACAGGATATAATGGCTACCTTCAAATATAGTTGTATGGAAGATGGATGAAACTTTTTCTGTTTGCACTCAAAGGGAAGAACTAAAAATAATAGGTTGAAGATACAAAGAAGTAAATTTAGGCTTGGTGTCTGGAAAATATTCCTAACAATTAAAGCTGTCTGAAAGTAGAATCAGCAATCTTGGGAAGGAGTGTGTACCCTCACCGAAAGTCTTCAGGCAAAGGCTGAATGAACATTTGTTAGGCATGCTATAGTAGGGATTCCTTTTCAGGTATGGATTGGATTAGATGGCCACTGAGTTCCTCCTAACTTAAAAATTCAGTGATTCTATTGTATGTATGGACACAAGAAATATTGTTGAATCAAATGAAAAAAAGAAATATGAACATGAAAAATGAAACAAAAATTAATATTACAAGTAACTATACATGTGTCTATAAATGTATATTATTTACTGTTAGTGGAACAAAAACTCTATGCCAAAGTTATATATTAAATTAGTATCAATAGCCTTCTTCATTTTTCAGCCTAAGCTATACTGTATATGGAACATGAATTTGTTGCTGTTATTTGCTTTAACTACATAGCTGCAGTCAATGTGTATATTGTTCTTTTGGTTTTACTTTATTGACCTTGAGCCCCTTTTATGTCTTCTCATATTTTTTTGAATTCTACAAATTCATAATTTCTTACTTCAGTGAACCCATGATCTTATCAGCATTGGTACTCCTTCCACTGTTGCAGAATACAACCAATCCATACTTTCTCATCATGTGCCTTTTATTAATCTCTTTCCATAAATCATCCATGACCTGGGTATGCAAGCTGTTCATCCTTATCTTGCTACATGATGGACCACCCTACTTTTCTAGTCATATGTCTCCTTGATTCCTATTATGTAACTTCATAATGCAATTTATCTCCAATAAGCTACAACCTGTTTTCATCTACTATGAATCAATGAATAAAAAAGCATTTATTTAAAAGTACTTACAGTATGCCAAGCACTTTGCTGAGTCCTAGGGGATACAAATACAAAAGCAAAGTCAGTCCCTGCCCTCAAAGCAAAATACATTGCACATAGTAAGTGTTTAATAAATACTTGTTAATTGAGTATAGTTTTCTGTGTCATCTTGTCCTCCTCCTAGACTATAAACTCCAAAGTCATAACTAGGTATTTTTGTCCCATGGGTGTAACATGAAACAGGCTCTTAGATTAGAAGAAGGGGAGATAGAGACTCTGGCATATTAGTATAAGGTAACTGTTGGAGTGATCACCACATTCAGGGGTCATGATGGTCTTCTTCAAGTCAGGTGGAGGAGAAATTAAATTCTTTTTTTTGTTTGAATTCATAGAGAAGAACCAGAAACAATGGGTTTCCTTATATTTTAATGGAGGAGACAATACATATAGGAGCATGGTGGTCAGAGAAGACTATTTCAGGCAGGAAAGTTTCAGAGAGACTTTAATTCTAATTTAATTCATGGCCATGAAGCTGGCCATACTGTTCTCTAGAATTATATATGTCTTCCCTCCTAAATATTGTCGGTCTGGAGAAATGATTTTCTTCTTAGTTTTAAATCTCTTTCTCAGATTTTCTTGACTCCAAAACTAAGGTTCTATTCACTGTGATACGTTAGCTTCCCCTACTTGCTCCTATAGAAGGCTTACATAATTTTTATTACATAAATTATTTAAATAGCAGCTAGATGACCAAGAGGATAGAGCACTGAACCTTGAGTCAGGAAGTTCAAATTTGGTCTCAGACATTTACTAGCTGCGTGACCCTGGGCAAGTTATCTAACTGCTGCCTGCCTCCATTTCCTCATCTGTAAAAAGGGGATAATAGCAGCACCTTCTAGAGTTGCTATGAGGATCAAATGTGAAAGTATTTGTAAAGTGCTTTGCAAACTTTAAGGTATGATGTACATGCTAGCTATTATGATTGATTATTATTATTATAAAAAATAAGGCCAGAGAAAAGTTAACCTATGATTGAAAAATTTTTGATCTTATAAACAAGAGGAACTCTTTGAAAGATGATGAATGAAAGCCATTTTATCAGAAAGTGGAACTTCAAAGGTTTGTTGATGATCCATCAATCTCATCCCTGCAAGCATTTCTTTCATTGGCACAGATTAAAAACCATTGATTTCTTCTCTTCCTACGTAATTCTTGTCCCTATCTACAACTCCTCCTTAGAGGATCTGCTCAGGGTGCTGGAGGTCATCTATCTGTTATTTCTTCCAGGACTGACCTATGTCTTTTCTGTTCTTACATGCCATTGATTATGTCTTTGGCACCACTTCTTGCAGAGAAGTCATCACTAATAACAAGCCATAGCCTACTCATACCTACTTTATGTTTTTCCATTATCCTTTAGGTAACCTGTACAATGTGATTCTTCTCATATCCAAATGTTCCTTGATTCATAGCTGTGTAGGGGGGAATGTTGATGCTAGAGATGAGATTTTGTGGCAAGGGGGCAGCTTGGGACCATTGAGGGTGCTACACATTTTTATTTTCAGTTTATTTGTTGATTATGAAATATGATTTTAAAAGTCAACATGTTTATTTTATCATAATCTCTGATAAGAATGTGATAACACATACACACAAACAACTCAAGGAACTATGATTTTATTGATGTGCAAACTTTTACAACCTGCTTATCCTGCTCATAACATATTCTTAGAAAGTTACCTGAATCCTCAGTGGTCAAAGGACACAAACAGCATGTTTTCAAAAGGAGAAATCTAAACTATCACCATGATGATCAGAGAAGAGTATTTCAGGCAGGAAAGCTTCAGAGAGACTTTAATTCTTGATTAGAGGGTAGCCAGAAAAAGGGCGATGAAGTTGGACACACTGTTCTCTTAGAGAAAGGGGTACTAGACCAGAATTACATGTCTTCCCTCCTAAATGTTGCTGGACTGGGGAAATGATGTTCTAAGTCACTAATAGTTAAAGAAATGCAAATTAAAACAACTAGGAGACTATATCTTATATTTACTGAATTGGCAAGGATGACAAAAGAGGAAAATGGCAAATGTTGAAGAGACTGTGGGAAAACAGGCAGACTAATACATTGTTGGTGGAGCTATGAATTGGTCTAACCATTCTGGAAAGAAATTTGGAACTATACTCCAAAAGTTAACAATCTATGTATACCCTTCGACTAACTGTATCACTATAAAGTCTATGCCTGAAAGAGATCAAAGAAAGAAGAAAAGTTCATATGTGTGTGTGTGTGTGTGTGTGTGTACGTGTGTGTGTGTGAGCTATATATATATATATGAACTTTTCTTCTTTTATATGTGTGTGTATATATATATATATATATATATATATACACATATGTTTAGAGCAGTTCTTTGTGATAGCCACAAATTGGAAACTAAAGGGGTATCGTCCCATTGAGGAATGTCTAAACAGTTTATAGGATCTGAATATAATATAATAATACTATTATGCCATAAGAAACGACACAATGGGCAATTTCAGATGAAACAGGAAAGACCTTTATAAACTGATGCTGAGTGAAGTGAGCAGAACCAGAAAAATCCATATAGTGGTATTATTACAGAGAAAAACAACTTGGAAAAACTTTAGAACATTGGTCAAAACAATGGTAAACCGTAAGTCCAAAATAAAATGAAGATGAAACACACTACTCACCTCCTGAAAGATAGATGATAGACTTAAAATACAGAATAAAGCATGCATATTTGAACATGGCCAATGTAAGAATTTGTTTTGCTGGACCACTAGTTCTGAGAGTTTTTCTTTGAATCTTTTTTTAATCATTATATTGTGGAGAAGACAGAGAGAAAGATAATATCAAAAATTTTTAAAGAAATATGTAAAAACACTATATAGATTTAAGGTGGTATAATGAAATCAAATGAGATCATTATGTAAATAGTTTTTAAAAAGCAAGATGAATGAATGGGTAAACAACAAAATACATGCATAAATAGAGAATTGGAGAGAGTGACTGAAAATGTGTCATGATATTTTATGAATACAAATTCATGCATTTAAATGCAAATAATTGCCAAGCAAGCTTAACTGGTTGTACTGTTGTTTAATGTTTAGAAAAATATAATTTAGAAAAAAAAGTTACCTGAGGCTCAAATGTGACTCACCCATGGTCACAAGCTACCAAATATCAAAGGTAGCAACTGACTTCCTTACTCCAAAAACAATATTAATTTGGAAGAAACTGGGACCATCTAGGACTATTTGTTGATTTTCTTTTTCTTTGGACCTGTGGTTTCACCATTTTAGAGAGCTTTCAGGGAGGAACTTCCTCCAACAATATAGGCTGGCATCTTCTCTGCAATTTCTCATATTAGAGTGTTTTCAGATGTAATGAGAGATTAAATGACTTGGGGTGGGGAGGGGGAGATACAGCCAGTAGCAGACGTGGGACTTGAATCTGTGCTTTCTGACTTCTAGGCTATCCTCTCTTATCCGTTACACTGAACTGCTTCTCAGTGGTAAAAAAAAAAAAATACTGTTGTTTTTTTTAATAGACAAATTCACAAAAAAAATTTCACAAAATAAAATACTTTAGAATGTGTAATCTGACAGGAAATAGGATGTCAGTTCAAAGCTGATGCAGATGAAGATCAAAGTAAAAGCCATGTGTTTGCTAAATAATAGCTCTGGCACCAGGAATCCATTAAAAAAGTGGAACACATCTGACAGAGGGCTTCAAGCCTCTGTCTCCATGACAACTAGAGTTCCGGCTGAATGTCCATGTTGACAGAAAACAGTGTGTCTGAAAGGCAAAGTTCTATTTAGGACACACTCTGATTACAGGGATGAAAGGCAGATCCATTAATAGTGTCTCTTAAAAGTCGTATTAGATTTGATTAAGCCTGGGGATTTTTATATTAATAAACCCTGGCTTTGGGTTACTTAAATTTTCTTGAAAGCTAAGGTAATAGACACCCAGCCTATTTATTCAAAAGGAAAACAAAATGACATGGGTTCCATTCTTCATGGAGAGAGCCCAGGATGGGAAGTCACAAGTCCTGACTTTGCTCTTTATTAGCTGCACAACCTTGGGTGATTTCCCTCTCTGGAGTTCCAATTCCTCCTCTGTAACGTGAGCAGATGGGACAAAATAATCTGCATTCCCTTTTAGTTCTAATGTGCTAGCAATTGTTATGTTTGTAAAGAATGACTGTTGGGCTCCTGGACCCATTAGGGAAAATTGATATTAATGATCCTGGAGGGAGAGATCAGACTTGGGGGAGAGAAGAGAAGGGTGTGGTTTAAGCTATGCCTCCAAGTTAGGAGCTGAATGTTGAGCTGGGCTTAAGATGCAGAAGTCAATGGGGCAAAGAAATCTAGAGAGTCTAGCAGCTCGTGCAAAACCCTAGGGTAGGTCAGAACAGCTGGTCACATAGCACTAGGGGCAATGAGGCAATGAGTACTTCTCACTTGAAGGCTCTGCCCTGGGTCCCAGTTACGCCTTTGCCTTCTTCATTCAATCATGTCTGCTGAACTGTGAGAAAACTGGGAAGATTTTTGTGAACTGATAAAGAGTGGAGCAAGCAGAACCAGAACAATGCCTATAATGGTAATATCAGAGAAGAAACGACTTGGAAAGACTTCAGAAGGCTGATCAATACCATGGTAAACCACTGTTCCAAAAGAAGGGAGATGAAACACGCTACTCATCTCCTGACAGAGAGGTAACAGACTTAAAATACAGACAGAAACATGCATATTTGAATAGATGGGCAAATCCAAGAGGAAAGAAAAAATGTAGATAGTATTTTGGAATGCTTAGGTTGTCAGGAATTCCTTTATTCTTAACCGTGCAGTATTGTGATTTAAGTTCCTTCCCACTGGGAACAGAACCGGGTTGGAGTGGGCACTCACCTATATGAAATATTTGGAGTAATAGAAGGAAATAGATCAGCGATTTCATTGGCGGAGTTTCTCTACCAAAGCAGGTCATGACATTCTCTGCAATTTATAGTTTTAGTGAATTGTCAGGATGGAAGTACTCAGAGATTAAGTGACTTGCCCAGGATCACAAAACCAGTGTGTGTCAGAAGAGGGATTTGAACCCAAGTCTTCTGGGCTGGCTTTCTGGCCCCTATTCAAAGCTGTTCACAGGAATTAGGCTGCAAAAAAATGTCTCCTCTCTGGTCTTTCCCAGTGTCGCTACAACTTTTCCAGGATACTTGAAATTCCACTGATGAATGCTTTTGGGTTAACATACTGAAGAACATTTTTACAATACAAACACACATTAATGTTGACATTTTGATATAGTACCATGAATTCATTTATCCTTTAGTTCTCTGTAAGAGAGTATTTTTTGATGGGATGTTACTTAGAACAGAAATATTTTGAAGGGAGAGAAGGATATAGTGGCAAGTCAGTCAGTCAAGAAACATTTATTAAGTCCTTAGGATGTGCCAAGCGCTGTGCAAAGCTCTAGGGATACTAAGGAAGACAAAAACAAAGTCCTTGCTTTTGAGGAGTTCACAATCTAATGGGAACTAGATTTTTAGCCAGAGGTCCTAGGTTCAAGTCCCAACTCTGCTGTTTGCCTAAGTGTATGACCTTGGATAAGTCACTCAACCACTTGAAATGTCATTTCCCTCATCTTTCAAATAATGAGGTTGAAACAGCTGATACTAAATTTACCCCACAATTATAAAGCCTGGGTAGGTAGGAGGACCTTCTAGGCATTGAGAACTAGCTGTTAGGACCTGTGAGATGGGAAATGTCCCAGCTTCCTATGGCTTTATTAGAAATGCCTTATGGTAAGTCAGTCAACAAGCATTTGTTAAGTGCTTACTCTGTGTCAGGCACTGTGCTCAATGCTGGGTATATAAAGGAAGGCAAAGACAGGTCCTGCTCTAAAGTAGCTGGTATTCTAATGGAAGAGACAACATGCAAACAACTGTGTACGTACAAGATATTTGCAGGATAAATTGGAGGTCATCTCAGAAGGAAAGCATTAGCTTTCAGGGGGACTAGAAAAGCCTTCTGGGAGAACATGAGATTTTAGTTGAGATGTGAAGGAATCCAAGAAAGCTCGAAGGTAGAGAGGAGTGAGAGCACTCTGGGAATGGGGGACAGCTAGTGAAAATGAACCGGGTTTGGAGGAGCTGGGGTTTGTGTTTGTTTGTTTGTTTTTTGAGGAAGAGCAAGGATGGCAGAGGAGTAAGGTGTAAGAAGACTAGAAATGAAGGAAAAGATCCAAGTTATGAAGAACTTTAAAAACCAGATGGAGGATTTGATATTTCATCTTGGAGGTACCAAGGAGCTACTGGAGTTTATAAAATAGGAGTGACAAGATTAGATCTGCCCTTTAGGAAGATCACTTTGATAGCTGAATGGAAGATGAATTGGAATGGGGAGAGACTTGAGGCTAAGAGCCCAACCAGAAGACTTGCAATAGTCATGGTAACGAGGGCCCATTCGGAGGAGAGAAGGAGGCATAGAGGAGAGATGCTGCAAAGGTACCGAGAACAAGAATGTGGATATGTGGAGTGAGTGTGACTGAAGAGTCCAGGATGACACCTATGTTGTGAGCCTGAGTGACTGGAGGGCATTGGTGCCCTTGAGTGTAATAGGGAAATTTGGAAGGAGTTCTTAGGGGAAAGATGAGTCCAGTTTGGATAGGCTGAGTTCACGGATCTTTTCTATTAGTCTGGATGGAACACTCTTGAATAGAGCATATACTCCTATCATGACAATCCAAGCAAATTTAACATCCTCCCTCTTAACATAATGATGCATCACCACAAAACTATTAAGCCTTAAACATATGGCTCAAAAAATGGAAATCCTAAAAACTGGGTCCAAAGGGCAATATAAAGAAATAGTTTTGGCCTCCTTGATCCGCAATAGAAGCTAGGACATAAAAAAGTAAAGTAAATCTGGGTCTCAAACACTGCAAATGAAAAAAAAGTTTATTTTCCAGTGTGGATGTAGAAAACAATGACAATGACCTTGAATTCTAATGATTTACATTTCATTTTGTTTTTTTTTTTCACTTTGCTGCTTTTCAGCTGGCTCTTTTAGTTCGAATTTGCATTCAGGGTGTCCTAGAAATGATGCTTAGATGTCGCAGGGGATAGAGAGCTGGACCTAGAGTCAGGAAGACCCTAGTTCAAATCCTACAAATGCTTGGCAGATGCTGGTATTTTTGGTTCAAGTTATCTCTCCAAAAAAAAGTACGCATGTCAGGGAAATATGAAAGCCCAAATTAAGTACCATTTGCCAAATGTTAAGGCCAATTCTAATCAAACCATGATGATGATATGCAAATATACATATCATTGAATATTAACGATTATTAACAGACCTACGGGATGAATTTGTAGAAGGGGCATATGCAATAGGATCTAACCAATTTGCTGACTGGGCATGTAATTCAGATCATGTCAGTTATGTTATAGGGACAAGGAGATGTCACATTCTTATCTTTCCTTCTCTGCCATCTTCTTCTTGGTCCCGGCTGTTGTGAATGTTTTGGAGGATCCATGTCTCCCTCCCCATGGGCCCAAGTGCTCAATTATCTTTCTCTTGATGCTGGGCAAAACAGGGAGTGTCCCGGCCCATGGGACATCAACGGAGGTCCGGACCTGTAAAAGAAGGAGGGGAGCAGGGGACACAGGAAATGGAGACAAGGCGGGCTTTCTGATCAAGTCTCGTTTATTGAAGGCAAGCTCAGGGTAGTTATACACACAGTAAGAGGGAGTGGGGGAGTTCCACCAATGGTACAGCGGCAGGGTATTCCAGGAAGAGGTACAGCTTTGACCATAATCTGTTCTTATCACAAGGACCACCAAGGTATAGGGGCGGGGTATTCCAGGAAGAGATACAGCTTTGTCCGTAATTTGTTCTTATCACAAGGACAGCTGCAACGCTAGTAATTTTCCAGAGGTCATACTGGGCCTGTGGTCCCTTACATGTCCCCCTTTTCTTTCCTTAAGAGGGAAGGTTTAGCAGAGGGGTTTGTTCCTGTCTTAGGTTGTCCCGAGGAGTGGGAGACTGTTGCCCGTCATGGGGGCAATATGCAAGGCAACACCCCTGGCTTAGGTCAGACTCCCCTCAGGGGGATCTTACCCGTCATTGGCTAACCAAACCAGCGCTCAGACTAATCCTTGGGACCGGCCAATGTCGGTATAAAGATCAGGGTCACCAGTATCTAGCCGACAATAATGGACCTGAATTGGTTTGGACACGGCCTTGTCCAGCTGTTGTTTGACATAGGAGGTGATCTTCCGGAACACCCAAGGACCGAAGGTTAGAGCTAATAAAAACATAAATATAGGCCCTACAAGAGGTAAAATATAAGGAAGAAAGCCATGAAGATTACTTAAAAAAGGATTTTCAAACAGTTCTCTCCGACGCTTGACCAGATCATCCTGTAATTTCTTTATCTTGTCCCGGACTACACCGGACTTATTAGCATAGAAGCAACATTTCTCCTGTAAGGCCAAGCATATACCCCCTTGTTCGGCTGTCAAGAGATCCAATCCCCTTCTGTTCTGCAAGACCACCTTGGCTAGAGAGTCGATCTGGTCCTGGAGATCACTAATAGTTCCTGATAAGGTTTGGATATCATCAATGAGCTGTGCAGAGAGTTTATTATAGGAGTGTATGGCGACTCCCAAGCTCCCAGACCCTGTCGCAAGGGCTCCCGTAATGCCCAAGCCAACAAGCAAGGGAATAGCAAATACGGCCCTTTTATGTCTTCCAGCCATAAAGTCGAGGCTGGGAACCGGAACAGGCTCGTTCCCCGGAACTATATCCATCTCAGGTAGAACGGAGGCAATGGAGCAATAACCAGTCCAATTTACGGGCAACGCTGGGAACGCCATATTCCCTCCGCAGAGAAAAACATGGCCTAGAGGGGGACACAGGAAACTGCTAGTACGAAGGACAGAGGAACAATTCACATGAGGGAGAAAACCCACATCAATGGAGACAGAGGCATTGGGAGTGGTACCCTCAAAGCAGGGGGCTACAAAGAGTGACTGATTCAAAGGGATCGGTTGAATCCTAAAAGGGGGGCCTAGGGAACAATTTACCGGAAGGGAAGGATTTTCGGCAGGAGCAAGGTTACCAAGGTGGGGTAACGCCATAGGAACGGGAGTACCGAGGGGCAAGCAAAGCCAGCAGTCCGCAGCCAACACAGGATTGGTCTTATTTAGCATAAGGTGAGTGGATTCCAAAATGACAGACGTCTGATCATCGAGACTCAATCTGTGAGGCCGGGGACGCGCAAGAGGATGATAATGGAGGGAGGGGAATTGGGCCCGAATGAGTTCCTCAATGTGCTGCTGGACCTCATGTTCTCTGGCTCTGTCAGAAGGGCCCCCTCCATCTGATACATATAGGGGTGCACGTTCGGGCCAACAGACATCGTGGCCAACATCGGCAGACGAACAAGACGCCTGGGCATATTTGTTAGTATGTCCCTGGAGAGTGGCGGAGGTTTCCCCACCAAAGGTTCCTGCATAGGCTTGCTGTAGAACTGCCGTCAAATAAACCTTATTATTAGAAGAACACTGCTGGACGCTGTTATAGCAAAGGGAATGAATGGCTTGATAGTAGCGACAGGGGGAGGGGCAGGGACCAGGGGACCCAGGCAGAGAGGGAATGACTCGGGGTTTGGCAACACACTCCTACCGTTGCTTAAATCCCCCACTGATGGATGGTCGATAGGTGAGATAGGTGGTGTATTCATTGCAGTCGTTGGAGTAAGAGAACCGCTGCGGTGTTACCCATACCCTCCACGGCAGTCACAGGGTGGCCCAAAAAGGGAAGCGAGGAGATCGTTGCTGGCCCGGGCGTCAAAACCAGCAAGGCAGACCCTCAGGACAGCCAGGAGGCACCAGCGTAGGGGTGATCGTTTTCCAAGCATTTCCTGTAGATAAAGAAAAGAAATATTTCTCAGAGAGATTTGTCCTCCCTGGAAGGAAGGTTAACTGGAGGCGGAGAAGCCATTTTACAGGAATCAACTTGCTTTACAAGCCTCTCAGGAAGCCAGCGAGCAGATTGTTTTTCTTTAATATATATACAGACCGAACCCCGACCCCAAATAAGAACAGGGTCGGGACCCTGCCACTGGTTAGTAAGGGGATCTTTCCACAGTACTTTGGCATAATTGTGCTGGGATTCGGGGTGCCAAAACCTATCAGCCGCTGATTTGCCAGTATCGTCCAATTGAAGAAAATTTAATATGAAAAGAGCATGGCTGACCAGGTTCCGAGGGGATCCTTTGACCGTGTAGAATGCCCCTCTTCGAAGTTTGGTAATAGTGTTTTTTAAGGTTTGATGGGCCCATTCCACAATACCTTGCCCTTGAGGATTATAAGGAATGCCTGTGACATGAGAGATACCAAGGGTGGCACAGAAGGAGCGAAAAGCTGTGCCAGCGTAGCCAGGCCCATTATCGGTTTTAATAGACTCGGGCTTGCCCATAACAGTGAGGCAAGAGAAGACATGAGCTATCACGTGGCGGCAGGCCTCACCGCTCTGCAATGTGGCAGAGAGAAAGCCTCTGTGAGTATCGATGGAGACATGCATATATTTTAAATGACCAAAATCAGAAACATGAGTCACATCCATTTGCCATAGGGCGTTAGGAATTAAGCCACGGGGGTTCACTCCTAAATGGGGGGGTGGGGAGAAGGGTCACACATGAGGAACATTGCTTAACAATCTGTCGAGCTTGTTCACGAGTGATTTTGAACAAAAGTCTAAGGGTGGCAGAATTAAGATGATGAAGGGAGTGGGCATGAGTGGCCCTATCCACAGGGGACAGATAAAAAGCCGAAATAGGCATACGGGTGGCGTGGTCAGCGAGGTCATTACCCTCTGACAAGGGACCAGGGAGACCTGAATGTGCCCGCAGATGGCCAAGAAAAAAAGGGGCAGCCCTAGCACGGATGGCGGACTGTACTGAGAGAAATAGCTGAATTGCAGAGGAGTTAGGTTTTAGATGGGAGGCTGTTTCTAATAAGGGGACAGAGTGGGCCACATATGCACTATCTGTATAAATGTTCAAAGGAGTGGAAGGAAAAGTTCGGAGGACTACAGAAACAGCAAACAATTCCACTAACTGGGCAGAGCGATAGGGTGTGGACAGAGGGGTAGCCACGCCATTGCATGAATATGCAGCGGTCCCAGATGAGGAGCCATCAGTAAAAACTGTAAGGGCCCCTACTAAAGGCTCTGTAGAAGTTAATTTAGGGAAAACAAAGGGGTGTGTGCGAATAAAGTGTAACATTTTATGAGCAGGATAATGATTATCTATATTTCCGGGAAATGAGGAAAGCGCTATAGGCCAAAGGTCAGAGGTACGAAAAAGCCAATCAACCTCCGCCTTTGCATAAGGTAGAATGATAGAGTGAGGCTCCTGACCAAAGATCTTAACACTGGTATCTCGGGCTTGAATAATGAGTTCTGCTACTAAATTATAATAAGGAACAACAACTTTGGACGAGGAGGAAGGAAGATGAACCCAGAGAAGGGGAGAGGCCACCTGCCAAAAGACTCCCGTGTGTGGGTGTGTGTGAAGTGGCACAGACAATAAAAAGGAATGGAAGGGAATAATCCAGGACTGACACAAATTGGCCTTGAACGGCTTGTGTGATTAAGTCTAAAGCCTTTTTGCCTTCAGGAGTTAACTGTCTAGGTGATCGGGGGTCTGGGTCCCCCCTTAAAATATCAAACAGAGGTTTCAAATCACCTGTAGTAAGACGGAGATAGGGGTGGATCCAATTAACATCCCCTAACAACTTTTGGAAATCATTAAGAGTTCTTAAATGACTAGTTCTCAATTTCAGGTTAGAAGGCCTAACTAGGGAACCACGGAGCTCAAAACCGAGGTATGTATAAGGGTCCGTGACTTGGATTTTCTCGGGGGAGACCTGCAGACCCCATTCAGCAAGGTTTTGTGAGAGAAAAGCAAAGCAATGGGAGAGGGATTGTGACTCGGGGCTAGCGATTAATATATCGTCCATATAGTGGAGGATATAAAGGGAGGGCCAACGATCACGAGCGGGCTGAATAGCCGCAGCCACAAACTTTTGGCAGAGTGTAGGGCTATTAGCCATTCCTTGGGGGAGCACTTTCCACTGAAAGCGTTTCATTGGGCTCTGAAAATTCACAGAAGGCAAACTAAAAGCAAAATGAGCACGGTCAGCAGGGTGCAAAGGAATAGAGAAAAAGGCATCCTTAAGGTCAATAATGATTTAAAAAATGAGCTGGGGATTGCCACAGGGGAGGGCAGACCAGGTTGAAGGGAGCCTTTGATGATCATGGTTCGGTTAACAGCGCGAAGGTCCTGCAAGAGCCTCCATTTTCCCGATTTCTTTTTGATAACGAAAATAGGGGTATTCCAAGGGGAATCGCTATATTCAATCCGGCCAGTGAGGA
Organism: Vombatus ursinus; assembly: GCF_900497805.2. Taxonomy (NCBI): domain Eukaryota; kingdom Metazoa; phylum Chordata; class Mammalia; order Diprotodontia; family Vombatidae; genus Vombatus; species Vombatus ursinus. The sequence continues at coordinate 14,517,197 of NW_020954548.1, forward strand.
ATTGCTCCCGCACTAGCTCCTCGGCAGCCTCAAGCTTCTCCTTGGAAGTGGCCACTGATCAACCCACATGGGCACGTCATCCTTCCATAGGATACGGTCTGCGTGGGGTGCAGGAATATCAGCGGCCATCAGAATAAATTTCCCAGACCTAATCTTTCAGGGCGAGGAGAGGCCTCAATGGGAGAACGAATGCCCTGTGAGTTTTTTCCAAGACCTTGGCCAGGTAGGAAACCCTGCCTCAGCATCTGGGAGGTAACAAGATCACTCAGACTGCACATAACCATTCCCATCTGTGAGAGAATATCCCGGCCCCAGAGGTTAAAGGGAAGGCCAGGAATAACATAAGGTTTCACAAGACCAGTGTTATTCTCAGCATCCGACCAGGTCAAAAATTTGGCACTCTGCTCAGGATCTACTGCTTGGCCTATGCCTTTAAGGTTAGTAAGGGCAGAAACTAAAGGCCAGGAAGCAGGCCAGGACTCCTTCCTAAGAACGGTGGCATCAGCGCCAGTATCCACAATCCCTTCAAACTGTTTGCCCTCAATCTTTAGGAGAAGCAGGGGCTTTTGGGGGAGAACAGGCTGAACCCAAAAGGCATCGGAGGAGCAGAAGCCACGCGGGCCACGAGGGGAAGGCCTCTGGGAAGAACCCACGGAATTATCAAGAGGAAGCAAAAGAAGCTGCGCCAGGTGCGTACCCGCCGGAATGGTTTTTGGAACAACAGAGGCGGTAGAAACTATCACCTTGATCTCACCAGTATAGTCATTATCAATTACTCCTGGATGTACAAAAAGGTCAGAGATCGTAGAGGAGGCTCTCCCAAGGAGAAGAGCAAAGAGCCCCGGAGGGCAGGGACCGAAAACCCCAGTACCAAGGACCTGAGGTCCCTGGTCTGCACTTAATACTGTGGTGGAGGAGGAACGGAGGTCCAGTCCGGCGCTTCCAGGGGTTGCTCGGGAGAGATCAGAGATTGAGACACGGCCAGCCGAACGGCCCCAGGTCCGGCCTGTGAGGGGATGAAAGGGGCCTGGGGCTGGCCCCAGAGGAAGTTTCCCTGCCGCGACAAGGGGAGGCCCTCAGCGGAAGTTTTAGAGCGGCATTGAGAGGCCCAGTGACGACCCTTCTTACATCGGGGACAGAGGCCAGGGTGACCAACACGGCCTTGCTTGGCGTTTGGGCAATTTCTAGCAAAATGACCAGGAGTGCCGCAATTAAAACATTTAGGAGAGGCGTTGGGGGGGGCAGCAGCAACAGCAGGGCCAGGAATGCAATCAGCGAGTTCCAAATCAAGGAGCCGTAGTTCCTTAAGCAGCTGTGCTTTCTCTTTCTTAAACATCAACGTCTGTCAAAGGGACTGAATCTGAGAGGAGAGCGAGGTCAAGGGAGTATCAACAGGCGGAAAAGGTGGAAGAGTATGATAAGAAGGGGGAGCAGAAGGGGGCAGAGAAGCAGGAAGATGAGGGGTTGAGAGTGGAGAAGCAGGAGCAGCGGGCGCGGAAGCAGAGTGCTGTATAGTAGGAAAACATGCAGGAGCGGTACTGAAATTATAGGGGTCATTATAAGAAGCAGCCTCCTGCTCAAGGTCAGCTGCATCAGTAGGATCTAAGGTATCATTTGACCTCTTGACCAAAGCCTCTTGTAAAACAGGATAAATGCGCTCAACTTTCCTACTTTGGGAGGAAAAATCATCTAAGGGCATGTCGATGGACACAGAATCACAATCCTTCCTAGACTCATCCTCTGTTGCGGGTGGGGCTGGTAATGGACAAGGAGGCTCCGGGGGGCCTCCGTCTTTCTCACTGACAATCTTACAAACCTCAGTCTCAAAAGGACGTATTTTCAAAATATCATAAATACAATTCCAGTAATTGAACGCAGTAACAGGGACCTTCTCGGGCCCGAAAGTTCTAAAATAATCATTAAGACAATCTCCCACCCGTTTCCATCTTTTCTCATCTATAGTTCCTTCCTGGGGGAACCAAGGACAAACGTCCTTTAAAAAAACAAAAAATTGTATAAGATCCTTTTTCTTAACCTTTACTCCCCGTGTCTTTAATGAGGCCTTAAGCCCTTCTACAAATTTTTCATGACTACTAGCATCCTGCCCCATTTTGAGAGTGTCTCCTTACCTCAGGTCTCTATTCCGCAGATCAGGCAAATCCGCGGCGACCAATTCTCATGTATCGTGACTGCAGTCATTTTTTCCACAGGAGCACACACCAAAAACCTTTACTCCTTTTAAGGGGGTCTCGGGCCCCACGTTGGGCGCCAAATGTCCCGGCCCGCAGGACATCAACGGAGGTCCGGACCTGTAAAAGAAGGAGGGGAGCAGGGGACACAGGAAATGGAGACAAGGCAGGCTTTCTGATCAAGTCTCGTTTATTGAAGGCAAGCTCAGGGTAGTTATACACACAGTAAGAGGGAGTGGGGGAGTTCCACCAATGGTATAGCGGCAGGGTATTCCAGGAAGAGGTACAGCTTTGACCGTAATCTGTTCTTATCACAAGGACCACCAAGGTATAGGGGCGGGGTATTCCAGGAAGAGATACAGCTTTGTCCGTAATTTGTTCTTATCACAAGGACAGCTGCAACGCTAGTAGTTTTCCAGAGGTCATACTGGGCCTGTGGTCCCTTACAAGGGAGATGCTTTTCTGGGTTCTATGGAACAAGGACAATTCTTCACCTAGAATTAGAAGAGATGTTAGCTTCACTTCTGCTCACCTTGAGGGCTTGCAGGCACATGCCTACTATGCCTATGGGATAATCTGACACTGACAGCCAAGTAGAGCCCCATGAATCCCTGGGGCATCTGTGTGAGATAGGATAGTAAAAAAGAGAACAGCTAATAAAAGAGAGAAGTGAAGATGGTAAACATAGGAAATTCTCTTGTCTTTGAAGTTCTCCTGGCCTAAAAGTCTACTTCAGTTTGCTTTGTACAGGCGCTGGAACAGATTTCAATAGAAAGATAGTCCTGATTCTCTGGACTTTCTCTACTATGCCAGGAAACTTCTTTCACCTGAAAGTTCATTCCACACTTGGACTTCACATAGTGGAAGTATCCTCTGTCCCTTCAACCTCTCCCTCTGATTGGCTGGCTCCTTCAAGACCTCCATTTTCAGGACACCCACGCCGGTCATGTTTTCCTTCCTGATCAAGCTGTGTTCCCAACTCTTGCTGTGGATTCCTTCATCTTCCCTTTTGTCCCATTTTAATTTTTTTTATGTGTTGTCTTCTCTCACTGGAATGTAAGTTCCTTGACAGCAGGGGCTATATTTATGCTTTAATTTGTATTCCTACTGCTTAGCACAGTGCCTGGCACAAAGCAAGTACTTAATAAATGTTTGTTGACTGACTATCCCTCATAGCTTCCCAAAGTGGGCAATACCACTCCCTGGGGAGCACTGGAACAATGGGAGGGGGGTAGTAGCCGCAGGTGCAATTGTGGGGGTGGCATTGAATAAAAATAAAGGGAAGGCGGAAGCATAAGGAAAGAAGAGAAGAGAAGAGAATTTTGAAAAACTGTTGGTCCATGGTTCGTCTATTGTGTAACAGAGTTAAAGTCATAGTGATTACATTATTTTTCAAATAAACACACAAAATCCAAGTTATAACCAATCAGTGGTCAAGTCCGCCACCAGGTCTTAACAAGCAAGTGTTAGCAGGCAAGTGTGTTGCATGTTATCAGGAAGTCTAGCATGCATTGACAGGAATGTGTGAGAGTAATGACTTGTTTACAATACAATACTATATGGTTACATGATGCAATATTATGTCATCAAATTTCAATGCAGGAAAAAATACAAATTTACAATAAATTATTAAATTTAAGATGCATTATTTAAAAACAATTTTTGTATTTTTTGAAACGACAGAAATTTAAAAAAACATTAAAGGGTCAAGGAAAATAGATTTCTAAGGGGGTGCTCAGTAATTTTTTTTTAAGGGGGCAGTAGGCCAAATAAGTTTTGGAACCTCTGGACTAGATGGATAGATAGATGGATGAATGGATGGATAGATAGACGGATAAACTATTAAGTGCTTATTATATCCTAGGCACCATGCTAAGCACTGGGGATAAAAATATAAGCCAGCAAGACAATCTGTGCTATCAGAGCCTACATTCCAATACCACCTCTAGGACAACTGGAAAGGGGATGGGAAGTTTCCAACAAATGACATGGTGGAGTAGTCAGGAAAGTGACACAGAGGCCTGGGTCCCAGCAAGAAAAGGCAAATGATAAATATTTTCTCAGTCATTTCATTTTCCCCTTCAACATTTCTTAGCATAAGCCACAAAAGAAGTTGTTAATGCTCTCTATGCGAGTTCCTACCACCAATTCTGTGAAAAACTATATCAGAAATAATGAGATTATAGTCAAGTCCCATATACCAATTCATACACTCTCTCTAAAGATCAGGTCAGGTACCTCTTCTTTAAGAGAGTTACATTGATGAAGTCTAGCCTGGGGTGTCTCTTTAAGGAAGCAAAGGTGAAGAAGATAAGGCATATCTAACACCAGAACAGATTCCTCCAGCCTGAAAGGTATTGTCTCTCTACTGTATAGAGTTCAAAGATTAATTGGCAATTCACTAGACTCTACTTTCTGCTGCGCTAGCCTGGTTTTGCTTCTGTAATTGAGTATCTTGTCCCCGTCTATAATTTAGCTTCTTTCGGAAGATGAAATGAGAAATACCGAGAAATGTGAGTTTGGGCTAATTGGAGGTTAAACTCATTTTAGTTCTAGGCATACAGGCTGAGAGCCAAAGTCTTGCCAAAGAAAACAGCACAGAAACAGAATTAAAGAAAAACAAAAATCTTTGTGTTACATTTTAGAGTGTTACAGCAATTTATCATGGTTTATAGCCCATTAGAAACTATGAGAAGGCACAGGTCCTGAGGGAAGCTATCCTTTCTTTACACTGGGGAGATCTCTGTTAGTTTGAGACCTCATTAGTCAAAAAATATTACTGCTCCAATGTGAATGATATTCTTTTTCCATTAAGTCTAAGAAAGAGAATTGCATGGAGAGCCATGGCAGTGTAATACATGTCAAGAGCTCTGGTCTTGGAGTCAGAAGTCATGGGTTTGAATCTTAGCTCTGACACTAGCAGGAGTGATTCTAGGCAAGCCACTTAATGACTCTAAGTCTTAATCTGTAGAATGGGGAAAAACATACTTGTTTTACATTTATTATATGTTGGGCACATAGCTAAAAGCTGGGGATACAAAGAAATGCTAATCTCCCCCCTCAAAAAAAACTGAACACACAAAACCTCCCAAAACACTGTCCCTACCCTCAAGGAGCTCACAATCTATTGGAAGAGACATCATGCAGACAAATATACAAACAAGCTATATACAAGATAAATTGGGTATAATCTCAAAGAGAAGTCATTATGATTAACGAGGGCTAGGAAAGGCTTCTTGCAGAAGTTGGGACTTCTTCCCTACCCATAGAGTGGATGACTTGGTAGATAGCCTTCTTATCACAACTTCTGATATAGTGATCAGAAAACCAGTCTGAATAAAACCAAAAATTAACACTAAGATACTGGATCAATATCATAGCATTATTTAATTATTACTGTCCTCAGTTCGGTCTTTCATTCTTTCCCAATACAAACTTTGCCCACTGGACCAACAGACCCATTTACTTACTATTCCCAGAAGATGACTTGTGCTTTACCATCCCCAGGTCTTTGCTCACATGGTTTTCCCCACCTGAAATGTCTTTCCTGGCCTTTTTATATGCAAAAATTCTACTTATCCTAGATGGCTCAGATCAGTCTTTTTCTCCTTCATGAAGTCTTTTAATACAGCTTCAGATCACGGTAATTTATACCTTTTCTGAGCTCATAGCACTTATTTGCTATACTATTTACATAGAAATTAATTATCTAGGGGCAGCTAGGTGGCATAGTGGATAGAGCACCCTCATTGGAGTCAGGAGGACCTAACTTCAAATCTGGCCTGAGGCACTTGACACTTACTAGCTGTGCGACCCTGGGCAAGTCACTTAAACCCATTGCTTAGCCAAAAAAGAAAGAAAGAAAGAGAAAGAAAGAAAGAAAGAAAGAAAGAAAGA
>NW_020954548.1:14523292-14536618 GCF_900497805.2 Vombatus ursinus
AAAGAAAGAAAGAAAGAGAAAGAAAGAAAGAAAGAAAGAAAGAAAGAAAGAAAGAAAGAAAGAAATTAATCATCTACTGTTATAAAACACATTGGCCAAATCCCTTTATCTCTCTGTGCCTCATTTTCTTCATGTGTAAAATGGGGATATTAGACTTGATGGCCTCTTCAACTGGCTCCTTATTGCTTGAAATCTGAGTAATACAATGATCTTATATTGTTGTGTTATTATCTCATTGTTATTTAGCTTTTTAATGTATGTATTCCTAGAAATTATGGGAATCTCATATTTCTGTTTTAGGAAGTGGTGTTTTAATTATGTATCAATACAATAATTTTTAAAATTAGTTTTAAAATTGTTCATGGTCACTGTCTACACTTGGAAATTAGACGGGGGCTTACTCTCCTTGAACAACATTGCTTTGCATTATAACTGAAGTAATGACTTTTTAAAATGAAAAAATATTGATATATTTTGGTTTTTTTAATATTGTTTTTTATTCCTAAATGTATTCTTCCACCGCCTCTCTACCTGGCAAGCCATCCCTTGTAACACAGAGTAAAGAAATAAAGAGGGAAAAAAGAGCAGTTCATCAAATTAACCAACACATTGAATCAGACAGTATATTCAATGTTCCACATCCATGGTTCCCCACCTCTGCAAAGAAGGGAGTCAGGTACATTTTCTTATTTCTTCTTGAGGACCAAATCTGGCCATTCTGATTAGATGCTATTCCTATTTAGCATTTTTGTTGTTGTTCTTTCCATTTACGCTGTTAAAATCCGTGCATATTGTTTTCCTGGTTCTGCTTACTTCATTCTATATTAGTTTATAGAAGTTTTCCCCATTGACTCTTTGAGTTCATTATATTCATTGTTTCTTATGATTTAATAATATTCCATTACATTTCATGTATTATAATTTGTTTTGTGATTCTGTAAGAAATGAGCATCTACTTTTGTTTCCAGTTTTTACTGCTACCAAAAGGTGCTGCTATGAGTATTTTGAGGTATATGGAACCATTTTTTTTTCTGTCTTCCATTTCCTTGGAATATAATATTAAAGTGAGTCAAAGGGAAATGGAAATTTTAGTCACTTTATTAGCATAATTCCAAACTGCTTTCTCAAATGCTTGGATCAATTTATAGCTCTACCAATAGTGCACTGGTGTACCCATCTTTCCACAGGCCCTCCAATATTAACTATTACCATCTAGTATCTCTACCAATTTGCTGAGTGTGAGGTGAAATCTAAGTCATTTTGATTTGCATTTCTCTTATCCTTACTAATTTCATGAAATCTTTACAATTTCTTTTGAGACTATTTATATCTTTTAGCAGCTTTAACCACTTATCCTTCGAGGAAATAGCTCCTGATCTTATATATTCCTTATATTCCTTATATCTTCCTTACCTATATATCCTTTGTATCAGACCTTTATTAGAGATATTTGAGGCAAAGTCTTTCCTCAGGCGACCACTTCCCTTCCTATTCTATCGCTAAAGGCTTTTGAAGCCTCTGTAATATCTAGATCTGAAATCTCATCTGCTGCATGATAACTTCTCAGGCTAAACTTATGTTCCTTGAATTCCCCTTTCTTTGAAGTCTTTCGGTTTTAACAGTTTCAGTTACACAACTTTGTCTTTATAGCTGAGTCTGGTATTATTTCCTGTGTCCATCTTGTCTAACCAGCAGCACTATAAGTTTCTTGACTGGTGAAGCTATTTTTTTATACTTTTGTATCTCCCACAGCCACTAGCATAGTGTTGACTAGAGTCTTGTCGTTGGACTAAAAGTGGCAAATTTAAGGGTCTCAATACTTGGCATGACTTCCAATCTAGCCAGGCTACAAATTATACCTTTTCAAATTTATCCTTTGCATCACAATCTCTTGATTGGAAAAACAAAATTCTCAGATGGTAGGTTATAAGACATTCAGCCAAAGTCATACTTGCTAGAGTCTTGGCAGTATGCTTGCGATCTAATAATATCCCTTCATTTCAAATCAAAGTAACCATTTTGTCCACATGGTCATTAGTTTCTGAAAAGCAGACAGTGCCTGCCCCAACTTGGCATCATATGTTCTCACGGAAACCAGTGAGTAGGTTGGAGGTGGGGGTTTTTCTGTTGGGCAGTATCGGTTGAATGCTGGCCAGAGCATTAAAAAAAAAAATACATCTGATTGCAGCAAAAAATGGCCGAACCTCCTTGCTCCATAGGTCTGTTCAGTCATCCTATCTTTTAAAAGTTCCCATGTGCCTCATATAGACCACCTGGGAGGTGCTCCCTCCCACTAAGTGCATTCTTTGCCCCAAAGGTTTCTGGAAGATGTAGTTCAGAAATTGTTGTCTTCAGTTTTTTTTTTCAGTTGTGTCTGACTCTGAGACCCCATTTGGGATCTTCTTGGCAAAGATAATGGAGTGGTTTACCATTTCATTCTCCAGTTCATTTTACAGACGCGAAAACTGAGGCAAACAGGGTTAAATGACTTGCGCAGGATCACACAGCTAGTAAGTGTCTGAGGCTAGATTTGAACTCAGGAAGATGAGTCCTCCTGACTCCAAGCCAGGCATTCTATTCACTTCACCAACTAGCTGCCCTTAGTTCAGAAATAGAGTACTTACTAAGACATGGGTCTGCCTCAAAACTTTTTAGTATAATAACAGCTCCTTACATTCCATCCTGGAAGCCTTTAATTTATTTTACAGAAGCTACTCAGCCTTTACTCATGTTGGGGTTGTAGCACTGTATTCTTTTTTTTTTTTTCTTGGCAAGGCAATTTGGGTTAAGTGACTTGCCCAGAATCACACAGCTAGTAAGTGTTATGTGTCTGAGGCCGCATATGAACTCAGGTCCTCCTGACTCCAGGGCCAGTACATTATTCATTGCACCAGCTAGCTGCCCCTTTTGTAATATTCTTTTTTTTTTTCTTTTTGGTGAGGCAACTGGGGTAATGTAACTGCCCAGGGTCACACAGCTAGTAAGTTTCAAGTGTCTGAGACCAAATTTGAACTCAGGTCTTTCTGACTCCAGGGCTGGAGGTCTACTGTGCCACCTAGCTGCCCCCTAGCACTGCAATCTTGGAGCTGACGCCGTTTGTAGAAAAAAGTTGCCTAATGGTTTTTCTCAAAGCACTGGAAAACCTCCCATCCCTTTAATGTAGTTCAGCAGTTCCAAAATTTTTCTACCTGGTAATCCTTTTGGAATGTGATAAAATTTCCTTGTTCACCTTTAAGGTACCTTTCAGCTCTAAGGCCTATGATCCTAAATTTCTTTGTAGAAGAGGTCCCCTGATATGGTGGAAAGAGTATAGGATATAGAAGTGAAATGGACCTTAGAAATTATTTAGCCAAACTCCTTCATCTTATAGACTGAGAAACTGAGGCTCAGGGAGAGTAAAGGACATGCACTAGATCACACAGATAAATAATAATTAGACGTGGGATTCAGACCCAGATCTTCTTGCCTAAATAGAGGGTATCAGTTTCATACTCTTTCCACTTCTGCACAGTGAATAGGCAGAAGAACTATGTAGTTATTGTGAGCAAAGGCAAGAAATTATAAAAGCTAGTTGTGTCTTAGTTTCCTCATACATAAAAAATAGAGATAATAATCTCTTCCTAGCAATCAATCAACATTGTTAAAGCACCTACAGTTGCAGGCATTGTGCTAGGTGCCTAGGATACAAAAAGAGACAAAGGACAGTCCCTGTGGGGCATACAATGTGCGAGCAAATATACACAAAGCAAATCACAAAGAAGATAAATAGGAAATAATTAACAGAAAGAAGGCACTAGAATTCAGGGAAATTGGAGAAGGCTTCACAGGTTTGTTGTGAGGATTGAATGAGACAATGCATGCAAGTGTTTTGGAAACTCTAAAGCACTTTACAAATATGAAATATTATTACCATTATCAGACATAACTTACATTTCATTATCATCACGACATCTTTAGTTTCTAAAAATGGAACAAATTTAAAATCTGTATTCCCTAAGCAAAAAATTCCTCTTAAAAGCCCTATTTCTTACAAAGAAAATAAATAGATCTCTAGTGGAGGGAATGATGCTGCCTTAAGAATCCTCCTTGGAATACTGGCTCTATTTAGGTAAGCAGCCTTGTGTAAGTTCATTTATTCTCTGCCAAAAAGTTTCCAATACATGGTCCCTAAAAGCAGAAAATCTCTCCCAGCCCTTATAGTTCTTAATTGTCCCCCTCCTCATTCAATAATCTCCAGTGGCTCCCTATTACCTCCAGGAAGAGGTTTGCAGGTAAATGTTTAACAACTAGGTAGGTGGAGGTTGGAAGTGGTTTGGAAGGGGTGGGGGTGGGGAAGGGGGAGAAGAGGAATAATGTAGGAAGAAAATACTTTAAAGTTCAATCTGCATTTTAACATTTTCTCCATCACTTTCTTAATTCTATGCAATCAACACCAAGCCCTGATTTTAGCATTTGAGATTTCTGAGGTGTAAATGCTCACTCTGAAAATTTAACCATAGGCCTTTGAGAGCTGGTTGTAGCTAGCCCCAGCACACTATTACTTCTAGGATCAAATATAAAATCCTCTGTTTGGCCTTCAAAGTCCTTTATAACCTGATTCCCTTCTAGATTTTTCCAGACTTCTTATACCTTCCTCTCCTCCAAGCACTCTGACCCAGTGACATTGCTGTTGCTCACATATAACACCCCAACTGTCTCTTATGTTTGGAACTCCCTTCTCTGTCTCCTGGCTTCTCTGGCTTCCTTCAAATCTCAGCCAAAACCCATCTTCTTCAAGAAGCCTTCCCTGATTCCTCCTTTATTTTAAATATATATATATATATATATATATATGTATGTATCTATATTTATATATACACACACACACACACACACATATGTTTGTTTGTTTATACATATTGTTTTCATGTTGTTTCTCCCTTTAGATTGTGAGCTCCTTTGATCAGGAACTGTCTTTTTCTTTTCTTTGTATCCCTAATGTTTAACTCAGTGCCTACCACATAGCAGGTCCTTAATAAATGTCTGTTGATTGATTTGACTAATTGTTGAAACAGTCAGTTTGGTGTAGAGGAAAGTGCCCTGGATTGAAGTCAGAGCACTTAACTAACAATCCTGCTTCTACCACTTGCTAATTGTGTGACCTTTGGCAAATCCCATTACTTCTATGGGAATTGGTTTCCTCAACTGTAAAATGAGAGGATTGAATTAGAGGCTCTCTAACTTCTCTTTTTTTCTATAAATCCCTATGACCTAAATAGTCCCATGCTGTTTCTTTTGATCCTAGGGAATTCAAAGAATTGTGAAAATCCTCACAGTGAGAAATACTATTTACTGACCACAAGATATTCTCACATTCCCACAAGTTAGATACAGTCTTTTTAGGCACTGGATATATAAGATATTTAAGCCATCACACTGGACCCTAAAAAGAAGAATTTATCTATGTTCTAGATTACTAAAGATTTCTGACTATGAAATCAAAGAAAAGAAGTAAGCCAAAGGAAAGCTCCAAAATACATTTTAATTATCAAAAGGAAACATTTTAGTTTACATTTTTGCATGTCTTATTATTTCTTTAAAACAATGCCAACATATGAATTTATGCATCTGATTAAAAATAACTTAAACAGCATTTCACTAGGGTTGAGATAGGATTAACTGGGTAATTACCAGTGATACAGTATATTTAGGGGTCAGGTAGCTCCCTAGGACTTAGTACTAGAACGAATATTAGTCCAAGCCCTTCATGTAATAGATGAGCAAATAGGAGCTCAGAGAGGTGACCTTGCTTTCTCAAGGTCACTTTAAAGCAGAAGCCGGAATAAAACCGAATTGTTCTCATTCCTAATTCAGTGACCTTCCCATTCCTTTTTACTTCCATTGGGGGCTTGCTCCTTTAATCATCCCCCTCTTTCTTCAATAGCTCTTTATCCACTGGCTCTTTGCTACTTACACTCCTGGGTAGGTTTCCTTTAATCATTAGGAACAGAACAAAACAAAACAAATTCACTTGACCCAACCATCCCCTCAAGCATTGTTCTATATTTCTTCTAGCTTTCAAAGTTAAATTCCTGGAAAAACACTGATTGCCTGTGCTGGCAATCTGTAGACTGTACTGATTGCTTCAAATTCCTCAGCTCACTACATAACCCCTGAAATTTGGCGTTATGTCTCATCACTCAGTTGAAACTGTTCTCTCCAAGTTTACTAATGACTACTTAATTGTTAAATCTCGTGGACTTTTCTGTTTTCATTCTTTTTGACCTCTCTACAGTGTCAAACTCTGTTGAACACTCTCTCTTCCTATATACTCTCATCTTTGAGTTTTTAAGACTGCTTTCTGTTTATTTTCTCTTTCTACCTAACTACTTCTCATTCTTCTTTTCTGAATTAAGATCCAGACTCCAAACTGTGGTTGTCCCTCAAAGCTCTGTTCTGGGTCATTTTCCTTTATCTCTTTATACCCTCTCCTGTGGTGGGCACTCATTGGTTAAATTATCATCTCCATGTAGATGCTTCCCAGATTTATGTATCCATCTGCTAAGCTCCAGACTTCTTGGACTGATTTTCCTTTCCTTGTGTCCACACTTTGGTGAAGTAGCTCATCTCTACCTTATCTTCTAAACTTGAGTCACTTGTTCCGTTATCAGATTTCCCTGATCTTGTCTCAGCAAGTCCCAACCACAGATAACTGATACCATCTGTTTGTGTTGCAGTTATTCACATGCAGCTAAACAGAGCTCAAGAGAAGCAATGAAGCCATGCTGACTGGGTCCACTACTAATTCATGTTATATAATCTTAAGTGGACTCTCAGGAAATCCTTTGACCTAAATGATACATTATCCTAGTTACCACCGTGTCCTTTCCAAACCTTTGCATCCCTTCTCAAACCTCCAATGGCACCCTCTATCCCCACCCTCTTAGGTGAAAACCTTGCCTCATCTTTCATAGAAAAAATTGAGGCCATTCACTGAGATGATCCTTTTCTCCCTCCTCCTTATCCCATATGTCCTTTATCTTCCTCCACCTCCTTCACCCCTGTCTTATATGAAGTTGTCCTCCTCCTTGAAAAGGTAAACTCCTCTACACACACCGTTGATACCATTCTACCCTGTCTTCTTGCCACATATTGCCACCTCAGTCATCCCTACTCTCACTAATCTTCAATCTTTCCCTGTCTACAGGCTGCTTCCCTGCTGCCTATGAAAACTCATAGATCTCTTCCATTCTTAGAAAACCCTCACTAGTTCTGACCATCTCTGCTAGCTATCGTCTTATATTTTTCCTCCCTTTTGCAGCTAAACTTCTGGAAAAATTGGTGCCACCATTTCTTTTTCTCTCACTTTCTTCTTAGTTCACTGTAATCTGACTTTCAATTTTATCATTATCTAAAATTGCTCTCTCCAAAGTTACCATTGACTTTTTATTTGCCATATCTAATTGCCTTTTCCCAATGGTCATCCTTCTCCACCTCTTTGCAGCCTTTGACACTCTCAGTCACTACACTCTCCTTGAAACTCTCTTATCTCTATTTTCTGTGGAACTACTCTCTTTTGGTTCTCCTACGAACTGTGTGACTGCTCCTCAGTCTTCTGGATCTTCCTTGAGGTCATGCCCACTACCAATGGGTGTCCCACAAGCGTCTGTCCTAGACCCTCTTCTTTTTTTTCGTGCATACTGTCCATCAGCTCCCATTGATTCAATCGTCTCTCTGCAGTCTCTCTTCAGTTGTAACTTCTTTCCTGTATCACATAATCTCTTTCTTCAGGATCATATCACCAACTAACTATAAGACATCTTAAACTGGACATCTTGTAGATATTTTAAACATAACATGTGCAAAACAGAACTTATTATCTTTCCCCCGAAACCCTCCCCTTTTCCAAACTTCCTTATTATTGTTAAAGGCACCAACATCCTCGCGGTCACTGAGGATTAAAGCCTAGGTGTCATACTTGACTCCTCACTTGAATTTATTCCCTATATCCAATCTGTTGCTAAATCTTGGTTTTTCTACATTTCCAAGATCCGTTGTATTGGTCCCCTTCACTCCCCTGACATTGCTACCACCTTGGTGTAGGCCCTTATCATCATTTCATGCCTGGTCTATTTTTCCTTTTTTTTTTTTTTTTTTGGCAAGGCAATTGGGGTTAAGTGACTTGCCTAGGGTCATACAGCTAGTAAGTGTCAACTGTCTGGTCTGAGACTGGATTTGAACTCAGGTCCTCCTGACTCCAAGGCCAGAGCTCTATCTACTGTGCCACCTATGCCTAGTCTATTTTGAGAGCTTTCTGATTCTCCCTGCCTCAAGTCTCTCTCCATTTGAGTCTGTCCTCCAATCAGCTGCCAAAGTGATCTTTCTAAGGTGCGGATGTGATCATGCCATCTCACTCCACCCTGACTCAATAACATCCAATGGCCTCCTGTTACTTCCAGAATCAGATATAAAATCCTCTCTTTGTCTTTTAAAGACCTTTGCAACCTGATTCCTTCCTATTTTCTATTCTTATACTCTCCTCTCCTCTCTTTATTCTATGGTACAGTAACTTTGGCCTTCTTGTTTTCCTTATGCTAGATACTCTACCTTTTGATACTATGCTTTTTCACTGACTGCTCCTCTTCCCTCCCATGTTGGAAATGCTCTCTCTCTTCATGTCCCAGGCTGCAGTGGCTTCCTTCACTCACTCTACTCAAACCCTACCTTCTGCAGGAGATTTCTTTCTCCTGCTCCTTCTACTCCCCCCCACTGCTAATGCCTTCCTTCTGAGATTTCCTCTAGTTCACCCTGTATGTATCTTATATGCACAGACATACAAGAGTATAGTTGTTTCCATGTGGTCTCTCCTATTAGAATGTGAGCTGTCTGAGGGCAGGGACCGTTTTGCCTTCTTTGTATCTCCAGCATTTTGCACAATGCCTCAACATGTAGTGTGAGTCTAGTAAATACTTCTTGTTGTAATTGAGATTATGATATTAAATATTAAGGTACCTGGCCTAGGAAGCAGAAAACCAGTCCCAGAGTCAGGAAGACTTGGGTTCAAGCCTAGCCTTTGATATGTAATGGCCATGTGATGCTAGACAAATTACTTAACTTCTCCCTCCCACTGAGAAACTTCTCAAACTGTTTAAGCTGCAGAGCTCTTGCCAATCTGCCTTGGTAGAAGTTACCTCACTGGGAGCTCCCTACATCAATCCTGTGGATTAAACAAAAAAAAAGTCAAAGTCAAATGTATTATTCATATTGCACTATCATGGACGCTGGAGAAAATGTTTTAATGTACTTCAATCTTATCAAAGTGAGTCTTACCTCCATTAATGCAGATCTGAACCCATCTATGCCTCTCATCTTACGCTATTTACACCCATCTCTTTTTGTGAATTTTCTGTAGAGGAGCTATTCAACCTGCTTGAAGCCTTCCTCTTAAATTTTTAATGTTCTATGTTTTAATATTCCAGTTTAGGACTCCAGACATGTTCTTAGACTAGCCCTTTTAGTCAGCAGTAATTTTTATTCTTTTGAGATCATAATATTCCACACTCTGCATTTATGTAGCACCATTGGGAAAAGACAGGGTGTCCCAAAAGTCTTAGTGTGGTTAACTTTAAGCCATCCTAGCTGGAAAATGCAAAGATTTTTGTTACACCTTTTCTATTTGTTAACTCAGGCACTAGCTCCTAGAGACAAAGAACAGCTTGCAGTCTTTGAAAGTGCTGTCTGATTTTCCAAATGGGAGTGAACCAGATCTGCTCCTTGCATCTGGTTCCATTTTCTATTCGCAGTGTCTGGTAGACTAACACAATGCATTGTATGTTGAATGTATGTCCTAATCTGGGCAATGTGGGTTCTGCTTCCACTGGTTTCATGATAGCATCACAGAGACCATCTAATCCAAATATAGATGAGAAGACAGAGGCCCAAAGAGGCCCAAATTGGCACAAATTATTTTGATGAAATGAATATATTTTGAAGGTAAAGTTTCAAACCATTTCATGGAGCATAGCTTGCAGAATTATCCGTTTTTCATCCCCTATATAGTTCCTGTATCCTGTAGTTATTGTATTAATCAATCAACAAAGATTTATTAAGTGCCTTCTACATGCCAGATAATATTCTAGGCATTGAAGATATGAAAGCCAACATGTGAAACAATTCTTGCTTTCAAGGTGCATTCTATCAGCCAAGTTGTCATGTACATATAGAAACACACACAGGAGGAATATATGTTAAATATATACAAGAAAGTTTGGGGGCGGGTGGGGCACTGGCAGTTGGAAGGATCAGTAAAGGCCTCCTTTACTGGTGGTGCTTGGAGCTATGTCCACAGCTAAGAGGAACAGTGGATCCTGTGGTTGGGACTTGCTGAGACTTCCTGGAGTCAGGAAGACCTGAGTTCAAACCCTGCCTGAGATACTTCCTAGCTGTGTGATCCTGGGTAAGTCATTTAACCTCTATCTGCCTAAGTTTCCTCAACTGTCAAATGGGGAGAATAACAGCACCTACCTCTCAGGGTTATTATGAGGATCAAATGAGATAATATTTGTGAAGTTCGTAGCACAGTGACGGGGATGTGGCAGGTACTTAATAAATGCTTGTGCCCTTTCCTTCTTGAAGCAATTGAAGGATTTTATGAAGTGGACGTGAGGAGGGAGAGCCTTCCAGGCTTGTAAATCCTAAGTGCTTATTAGCAATCAATAAACATTTATTAAGTGCCGGTGCTTAATAAACATTTATTGATTGATTGGAATGACTAATGAAAAGGCATGGAGAAAGGGAATGGAGTACTTACTGTATGTGTGAGGAAGAGAAGGAAGGACGTGTTGGCTGGACCATAGAGTGGAGAGAAGGATAGTAATGTTGGAGGCTGGAAAGGTAAGTTGGGGCCAAGTTGGGAAGGGCTTTAAAAGCCAAACAAAAGAATTTATATTTTATCTTATTGGCAATAGGCTAAATCTAGCGGTAACAGAGAACTCCTCTTTGAGTAGGATAGTGACATGTTCTATGCTTTAGGAAAACTACTTTGGAGTATGGAGAATGGAACGGAATGGGGAGAGACTTGAGGCAGGTATACCAATTAGTAGGCAATTCCAATAGTCCAGGGGAGAGCTGATGACAGCTTAAATTAAGATGATGTCTCTTAGTCACATGGGATTATATGAATATAATCACAAATGACTTTTGGTAGGGGAGCCATCAAAATAATTCAATTACAGTAAATACATAATTCTTATGGTAATTACTCTTGTGAAATGGAATATCCAAGTAATCTCACTTGACAATTAGAGTGTGATATAACAGCATACTGGCAAGGAAACACTGTGTGCAACAGAAATCCATAGAGAAAAGGGGATGGATTGGGAGATATTGTAGAGGTAGAAAGAATAAAATTTGCCAGCTGACTTGATATGCGGGATGAGAGAGAGTTAGTAAATAAGCGTTTATTAAGTGGTCACAATTGATGTCACAAACTATGTGACAGGCACTATGTTAAGCCCTGGGAATTCGCAGAATGGCAAAGACAGTACTACTTTCTTGGAGATCACAGTCTAATGGGGGAGACAATATGCAAACAATTATGTACAAACGACATACACAGGATAAATTAGGGACAATTTCAAGAGAAGGGATTAATATTAAGGGGGATCAGGAAAGTCTTCTCCTAGAAGGGGGCATTTTAGTTGGGGAATTGAAAGAAGCCAGGGAAGCCAGGAGGTGATGAGGAGGGAGAGAATTCCAGGCATAGGAGTTGAATAAAACACCGAGGTCATGAACTTTAGAGATTAGAGGAATGGTGGTGTCCTGGGTAGAAATAAGTTTTATAGAATGGAGAGTTTTGGATGAAAGATAATGAATTCTCTTTTGGACATGCTTGATTTGAGATCTGGATCTAGAAAATCCAGTTTGAAATGTCCAATAAGCAGTTGGTGATGGGGGCAGCTAGGTGGCACAGTGAATAGAGCACTGACTCTGAAGTCAGGAGGACCTGAGTTCAAATCTGACTGCAGACCAAACACTTGACACTAGCTGTGTGACCCTGAGCAAGTCACTTAACCCAAATTGCATAAAAAAAATAAAATAAAATAAGCAGTTGGTGATGCAGGGCTAGACCTCAACAGAGAGCTCAGAGGGCTGGATATCACTATCTGCATCATCTTCATTGATGCATACAAATGTTGCTCAATTCCATTTCCTTGTCAAATGTACAGATTTAGGATCATATGTCAAAGCTGGAAGGAATTTTAGGGGTTTGACTATATAACCTTTCATTTATAAGTGAGGAAGTTGAGGCAAAATATCTTTCACGTGGTGGTTTGCACAGGTAATGATTAGGAAAACAGGAATTAAAACTTAGAGTCTTTGACTCTAATTCCAGTATATACTGTCTCCATCACACCATAATTCTGTTAAGTGAAACAACAGCAAAAGGCCACTGAAACCATCCTGATTGTGACCCTCAATAGGTTCAGGAATAAACACTAAAGATCAAATTCTCTTAGTCACATGGGATTATATGAATATAATCACAAATGACTTTTGGTAGGAGAGCCATCAAAATAATTCAATTACAGTAAATACATAATTCTTATGGTAATTACTTTTGTGAAATGGAATATCCAAGTAATCTCACTTGACAATTAGAGTGTGATATAACAGCATACTGGCAAGGAAATACTGTGTGCAACAGAAATACATTATAAAGATGAATTTATTCTTTTATGGGATAGGAACTGATTTACATTTCTGATTCATGAACATGCAAAATCACATCTATACAGAAAAAGAAAATTGACATTTTCCAGAATGAGTTATATTAGGTGCTTGAGTTCACAACAAATGTGGTTAATTCATAATTGTTTATAATTGGCTCTCTTAAATAATTTTTAGAGTAGTATTTTCCTTATTTCATGTTTCAAATTGAGATTGAGTTTATTTATGGAATTTATGAATGCTGATTGGTCAGCATTTTTGGTTACCAAAGGGGTGTGTGTTTGTGTGTATTGTAGGTGCCTCTGTGAAATCCCAGAGGAGTAACAGGTAGGGGTGTGTCTATATTATCCAGGACCAGAGTTACTATGTGGACAGAGATGAGTATTTGGGAAAGTAAATTGGTATATTCTTGGAAAAGGTGGGGTTATGTGTGGCTCAGGAAGGATGGGCAGGAAAAAGCATTAGGGGGTGGAGAGAATTGGAAGGAATAAGCATGAGAGAGCTGTGTGTGCATGGCCCTGGAGTTGCTTTGCCAGGAAGAGAGAGAGAGAGAGAGAGAGAGAGAGAGAGAGAGAGAGAGAGAGAGAGAGAGAGAGAGAGAGAGAGAGAGAGAGAGAG
>NW_020954548.1:14536628-14539031 GCF_900497805.2 Vombatus ursinus
GAGAGAGAGAGAGAGAGAGAGAGAGAGAGAGAGAGAGAGAGAGAGAGGAGGTAGATATCTGGGATAGATGACTTTATTGTCCTAGCCTTTGCCTTCTCCTTTGGACCTTGAACTGGAGTTAGAAAAGAAACTGAAAATGGGATGGAGGCCGTTGGCCTGAAGTCACTTTTGAGTCTGAGGACTCTTTTACTGAGTGGGAATAAGGGTGCTCAATTCTAGATGACTCACCAACATCAGAAAAGCTCTTATGGAACTCTTATTTACATAGCAAAAAACATTATGGCTCCACAGAATGTAATAGTAGAGATTGATCTAGAGCTTAAAAAAAATCTTATATACAAAAAATAGTTCACTTTGGATTTGATTCTTTATGTCAAGAATCCATTGGGGGGAAGTTAGATGTCTTTTTGATTAGGAATAGCTTTAAAAAAAAGACTGCATCTTTGTTAGAAGATATCACAAAAACCAAGTTATTTTTGTATCCTTTCAGAATTTAAGGAGATGAAAATTACAAACCAGAGAGAAATACATAGTTATGTATGAGTGAAGGATGCCATCTTTGAGGAAAGTTGTACACCAAAGAATTCAGGTTGGAAACAAAACCTTATAAATGAGTCATTATGCATGACTAAATCTTTCCTCACTCTTTGATGCACAAAATGTTATGCTTTAGTACTCAAGTTGTGTGTGAGTCCATTTTTTCTGAATAATTTCTGAAAATAACTATTTTCCTTCTCTTTCACTTAAGGAAGTGTTTGGTTTAAAAATAGAATTTCAAGGAAAATTATGACTCCTAAATGTGTGTAACACATGTAATATAAATAGGAAGATTGAAAATAAGGATGTTTGCTCATTAACTTGGATTTCATTTCTCCATTTGGCTCACTTCTCAGCTTCCAAATCTCATTACAAGATATGGAGCAGGAAGAGACCATTGAGATCACAGAATCATAGGTTTAGAATTGGAAATGACCTAGAGATCACCCAGTTTGACCACCTCATTTTAACGTTGAGCAAAGGTTCAAAAAAGTTAAGTGACTCGTTCAAGGTAACGCAACTTGTAAACTAAACACGGGTTCTCGGCTTCCCAACCTGGCACTTTCAATCCCGTCTTTTCGTAGACGAAGAAACTGAGGTCCTACGGGTAAAATGACTCACTCACTCGTGGTTATATAGTGATTAAGTGGCAGAATCGAAACTAGCTTTCTTGGATTCTATTTCAGTAGTCCTTCCACTACACTCCGCTGCCTCCAAACACGCACTGGACCTATTGGACCTATGACCTTGGTTTTGTTAGCAGTGATTCGACTAGCCCCGGACTCTCATTATCCCTCATTAAATAGCCCCGTAGGTCTTCAACCGGAAAGACCAACCAGGGATGGAGCAATTCTCCACACCCCTTCTCAGTCTTTGAGCGTGTAAGGGGCGGAGGCGAGAATGGTTATGGGGAAGGGAAGCTGGGGTGCAACGTAACTGGGAATCTAAACAAATACGAACAGGTAAATGACGCCGAGTTTTAGGAGCCGCTGCAAACTCCGCGGCAGGTGCGGAAACCAATTGGGGTCTGCGTGGCCAAGGTGAGGACCCGGCGAGAGCCCGGCGGAGTGGGAGGGGCTCGGGGGCGGGGGCGGGGACGCAGTCGGTGAACTGGTTTGCTGCGCAGGAAGGGGCGGGGGCGGGGTCTGAGACGGGTCCGACTGAATGAGCCCAAGAGGGAAATAGATGGAATGAAGGGGCGGAGCCTGGGGCCGGAGGCTGGGAAGGCCGCTCCCCCCGCGGCCCTCGCCCCCTCTGCCCCCGCCCCCCGGACGGCGGGAGCAGCCGAGCCGCAGCGCTGGGGCTGGGGAGCAGGGACGCCCGCCGGCCACGACCCGGACTGGACGGACAGGGGCTCCGGCTGCGGGCGGCTCGGGGGCGGCGGCGGCGGCGGCGGCGGGAGCCGCGGGAGGACGACCGGCGGGAACATGGCGCTCGTGGGCAATGGAGCTGAGCACGAAGCGGACGAGGTACGGGCTGGCGAGGGGTACGCATCGGGGCGGGAAGACCCGGGAGGCGACCGGCGCGGTCCCCCCGCCGCGCTCCCTGGCCAACGTCGGCGGCCGGGGCCGCGGGAGCCGAGTTTCCCGGGCCGGAGAGGTGGACGGGGACGCGGCAGCGCGGGGCTGGGGGTGCCGGGACCCCGGAGCGCCCCGTGGAGGCCGGGGCCACGAGCTGGGGAGTCGGCCCCGGGGTTGTTGAGGCCTCGGGAGAGGGTGGCACCCTCCTGGAGGGCCCTGGAGGTGACCGGGCAGGTGGCCCTGAGGTCGGGTGAGGGCACTGGCGGGGCGGAGCGGCAAGTTGTGTAAGAACCTGGGGAGAAGCTGAAGTGCGAAGAGACACCGGAGGAGGAGAGGGGGAAGAGGA
>NW_020954548.1:14539431-14697423 GCF_900497805.2 Vombatus ursinus
GGGGGGGGGGTGCCTTGTTTTTCCGTGTTAGGCGATGAGGAAAGGGG
Organism: Vombatus ursinus; assembly: GCF_900497805.2. Lineage (NCBI taxonomy): Eukaryota > Metazoa > Chordata > Mammalia > Diprotodontia > Vombatidae > Vombatus > Vombatus ursinus. The sequence goes on from NW_020954548.1 coordinate 14,539,479, forward strand.
AGCATTTGGGGGACAAGAATCCCGAGGGAGGAGAGTCCTGTCTCCCCTGTCTCCCCTTCCTCCCCCCTCTCCAAGCTGCCCTCTCTGGGGTCACTCGCCGCCCTGGTCCAGCTTGCCCTTGGCCTGAGAAGCGCAGTGACAGCGAGTCCCCAGACACACTCGGATGCAGGAGGAGGAGGCGGCGGCGGCAGCAGCGGCGGATGGAGGAAGGGAAGGAGAGGAGGCAGGCTGGCTGGAGAGCCGTTCCCACCTCTTCCTTGCCCCGTTCATGCCGTCTTCCTTGGCTTAGGAGAAACCTCATGAGTGTGAGGAAAAGGAGGTCAGTGTAAGGGATACACCCCGACTCATACTCACTTCCTTTTTCGTGCTTCTGTCTGAGCAGCTTCAGGGCCGGCACTCCAGACCTGTTGATTTATTTACTTATTTCTTCCCGCATTTGGCAGTTGAGGGAGAAGGTACAATTCGTAATAAAAGTTGTGATAGACTAAGAAAACCATTGGGATTTTGCAGATCGCTGGCTTAGTTTCCAGTGATGGGATGACTAAACAGGAGGAAGCAGGTTTAATAATAAACACAGCTTGAGGTTTTATTGTGCTTTAAAGGTTGCAAAACACTTTAGGGCACATCATTTCATTTGAGCTTCATAACCCTGTGAGGTTGGCAGTACAAGTATTATTAGTTCTATTTTATGAGGATACCTGAGGATATTAATAAGGATACCTGAGACTCAGAATTTAAGCAATTCCCTCATAGCTGTATAACTACAAAGTGACAAGAGATGGGGAGCTTCCTGACTGCATGTCTAACATTTTATTCACTATGGTATTTTAAGCCCTGTTTAGCTTTGAATCTCATATTTAGGCTTATTAGGGCCTAAATGTGGAACATGCAAAGAATTAGATGAGTAGGGGGAGAAATCTCCACTCTCTCCTTTCTGTTTCCCCAAATAAAAATTGCCAGCAAAACAGAGGAAATAACCTAGAAAATGCCTCCCACAATAGTAAGGGCTTAATAAATACTTGTTGATTGATTGATTAATAATAATAACTGGCATTTATATATAGCTCATTAAAGTTTGATACTCAGTCCTTGCACCTTTGTTGTTCAGTCAGTGTTTGACTATTTGACCCCATTTGGAGTTTTCTTGGCAAAGATGCTAGAGTGGTTTGCCATTTCCTTCTCCAGCTCATTTTATAGATGAGGAAATTGAGGCAAACAGGGTTAAGTGACTTGTCCAGGATCACACAGCTAATAAGTGTCTACAGGCTAGATTTAGGCTCTTTAACCTCCTAGCTGCCCTTTCCTTGCACCTAGTAAGCATTTAATAAATGTTTGTTGACTAACTCCTCATAACAGCCCTGTAAGGTAGGTGCTATTATTATCCTCATTTTGATGTGTTGGAGAGCTTTCTAGCCTGAACCTACCTTTCAAGAGTACTTTTAATTACATTGCCCAGTAATCTAGGAATGCCAAAATTGTAATCATATAGCCTTGTGATTAATTGAACCTCTTCATTGCTTATGAAACTTGTAAACCACACATAAAGGCAAAAGATGAAACAAATTATTTAAATGGATTCTTTATTGCCATTCAAGTCTGTATTTAGGAATTACAACCTTTTTTATTATTCATAGCTTTTGGGTATCTTTTTGATATAACCTTGGGCTAGCAAGTTCCCTCTATACCTTGATTAGTTTTTCTCTTCAGTTAGGGTGATAACTACTTAACTTCCTCCCTGGGCTACTATGAGAAATGACATAGTGTTGGATAGATAGATCCTTGGGAGGAAGATACTTTGGGAAATAGGGAAGAATATATCTTTTTAAATGAGCATTCATGATCCTTATAACTTGATTTGTTTAACCTCCTCTAGTATCTGAAGAATAGCTTTCTTTTTCTCTTTTACTGTGGCCTACTTTCCCATTTAATATTTACAACTTTTTTTCTTCATAGGTTGATTTCTTCTAGTGTTTTCTTAAGATATCTACATTATCATTTTCATTATCTTCCTTCTTTCCATCAGAAAAATATATTGAATATCTAATCACTCCTGGCAATATGTTAGGATAAAGAGAATTACAGAAATTATCTTTGCCCTCTGGAAGTTAGAATCTATGAAAGGCTGAACTAATTTTATATGACCACATAAAGGACATACAGACAAAAGATTAAAACAAAATATTGCAAAACAGTGAAAATATTTGAAGAATATGCAGTTCAAGAGCAAATATGTAGGGAGTAAGGGCTACTTAGGTGCACAGTTGGGATGAAGGATAGGGTTAATGACCAGTGGAATTCTAAATCCATAGAGAAAAAAGTGAATTTCCCTAATTCTTACTCATTTAAAGTAATGGGAGTAAGTTTGAGAAGATGTATAAACAAAATACACAAAAGGCCAGAAATTTCATTTTAGTCATTTATATTCCTTTTTTTGTCAGTTATTTTTGCCAGCAGGGAGCTAAAGTAACTTACTTGAGCTTGACCACTTTTTCTTTTCCTTTCCTACTATTTTTGGAGATACTTCCTTGCCTTTTCACATAACAGTGACTAGCCTAGCAGAATGAACTGGAAAGAAGAGAAGGGTCTGGATACTCCACAGACTGAGTTGTCAGTCCTTGAATAAAAGCTGATGGTACAAAGTGATTTCAGGCCTTCTGTGCTTTTAGATTAGTGTTTCTAAAACTTTTAAAAGTCAGTGACATTATTTGTGAACATTTCCTCCCTAAGTTCAGCTATCCAGTTTACCCAGCCATCCCTCCATCTATACCAGGGGTTCTTAACATTTTCTGTGTCAGGGACCCCTTTGGCAGTCTGGTAAAGCCCTTTTCTGAAGTGTTTTCAAATGAAGAAAATACTAAACTTCAGTTAGCGGTTAGTGAAAATAAAGATGTAATTTTTTTTCCATCTCGTTTATGTACTCCCCAAAATCTAGCCATGGTCTTTGGAGATCTGTGGATCCCCAGTTAAGATATCCGGTTGTCTACTTCACATCTCCCACTGTTTCCTCAACCCCTGCCTCGCCCCAGACATTTCCTCCACAATAATTTTTATCAATTGCCTACCTAGTCATTGTTCAGTGTGAGGAAATCTTTGTGGCTATGACATTCTAACTTCAAGATTAGCTAAGGCACAGGATCTCTGTTGGGGAGATAGTGTTCTTGGTGAGTTTCTAAATTGGGGAACAGAAAGGGTAGGTTTAAAAGTAGGGAAGAAGAAAGTATGTCCTTGAGCACTGCATGACTTCTTCACTGGATTGAATTCAATGAACATTTAAAGAAGCCTCTAACAGTTCTTCAGTAATTGCTATAGAAGTAAAAGAAATAATTTCTCACTTAACCCCAGTTGCCACACACACACAAAAAAATAATTTCTGCCCTCAAGTAACTCCTAATTTAGTTGGAGAGAAAAAGATAGGTACATGAAACATCTAGGGAATAGTTCTAAGGTCATAGAATGGAGACCTGTACCTGAATAAACTGTTAAGGCCTGTTTGTGGAGAAAGGCCCCTTTGCAAATGGGCAGAAGAGTTCTCTCCTTTGTTCCTGTTGATGGGTCATAGTATATGTGAGTGTTAATGAAAAATTATTATGCTACTGTAAATTTTTGGAAAGGTTTTCAAACTTTTTTCCTGATTACATGTTGTCTTTTTTAATTGGGAAGTTATTAGGGCAAATGATTTTGGAATTTTCTGATGTGGTACCTGGCTTGAGACAATGGAGTGTATTAAAATTGTCAATACTGGAATGGATAAACTGACATTAGTATTTTTCTTCTAGGGGTTTGGAGTGGAAGTGGGGATTCAGGAAGGTAAAGGGTGAAGAAAGGCCTCTGTGATTCAAACCAGGTTTTGTTTTAGAAAGTTGACAAATCTAATCCTGGTTTGGATGAGACTTTTTTTCCTACTTAGCTTAATTAAGCTTATATAAAATTGAATAGAACAGGTTAAAAATACCATAAAATTAACCCTCGTAACTTAATTTTCCTGTTGAGAGGGGAAGTATGTAAACTGATGTTTGTAAATTTATAAGTTACTAATAGAAAAACAAATAAATTTAGCAACAGCATCAGCTGAGGCCCAGATTAGCAAACTTGCCTTTCTTGCCATATTTGGTGCTTTAATTAAACTCTCTTGAAATCTTACCCATTTTTTTTAAGGCAATTGGGGTTAAGTGACTTGCCCAGGGTCACAGCTAGTAAGTGTCAAATGTTTGATCTGAGGCCGAATTTGAATTTAGGTCCTCCTGACTTCAGAGCCGGTGCTCTATCCACTTCGCCACCTAGTTGCCCCAAAATCCTACCCGTTCTTAAAGGCCCAGCTCAAATGTCACCTCTTACGGAGTATGCTGTGATAGAAATTTTGATCGCTCTAGGGTCTGGAGATCATATATTTAGAGCAGGAAGAGATCTTAGAGATCATCTAGTCGAATAATCTCAGTTCACAGATGAGGAAACTAAGGCCCATAGATGTTGAGTGACAAGATCACTCAGAAATTAAGTAGTGGAGGTGGATCTTGAATCCCATCAAACTCCGAAGTCAGTAGTCTTTCCACTGAGTCATGACTTGGGTTTGAATCTCCAGTATTTTACTTATTATTTGGGGAAGTAATTTATTCCCTCTAGGCCTCAGTTACCTTATCTATAAAATGAGGGAATTGGATTAGAACACAAGCTTTTAACTTTTTACCATGTTCCTCTTAGTATATTAAGTAAATATCAGTCTTCTTTCATTGTGTGTTAGCATTCCTGCCTTCTAGATCTTCCTGCACTTGCTTGCATGATGACTAGATTACTCTGCCTACCCTCTGTTTGGTGAGAAAGGTGTCTCCTTTTGTCTCATTCATTGTCTCATTTTCTGTTCTCCTAGTATTTTTTTTTTTTTTTTTTGTGGTTGTTTTAACCAGACCGGTGATTTCTTTAGTGTAGGAAGTGCTCAGGGAGGAATTTACTCCTCCAATGAAGACCTGTACCTTCTTTGAATTTTATAGTTCTTAGAGAGTCTCCTTGCAGGTGATGAGAAGTGATGTGACTGGCCTAATGGTCATATATAGAAGTAGCATGTTTCAGAAGCAGGACTTAAGTGTAGGTCCTATTAGCTCATAGCTCAGCTCCTTGTCAGCTGTGACATGCTACTCCTCATCATTGGTTTTTAAAATTTATTCTTGCGTTCAACTACCATTTAGTGATCTTTTCATTAATATTGTCATTGTATATTTATTTTTTGGTTCTGAGTATTTGGCACTGTAATCGATTCATACAAATCTTTCCATGTTTCTCTGAATCCTTCATATTTCTCATTTCTTATTCAACAGTAATATACCATTACATTAATTTTCCCTAATTTTTTCAGTCTTTCCTCACTAGATGGGCACCCATTTTGTTTCTAGGTCTTAGTAATCACAAGAAGTGTTGCCTTAATATTTTGGTGTATATATATATATATATATATATATATTTATTTTATTTCTGAATTCAACCTCTTAGGGGTCTTAAGGTATGGATAGTTAGTCATTTGTATAATTACAAATTTATTTTCATAATGATTAGGTCATTTCAGCTCTGCCAAAAATGTGGGTCTGTCTTCCTATATGGGTCCATAGATTTTAAAACTATTTTACTAGAAAGGGGACATGTAATTGTCAGGACTTGTCTTAACTAGGACAAAGTCAAGAGAGCAGGGAACATGTAACTTTACTTGTGATTCGCGTATTTCTATCTCTCTCTCTCTCTCTCTCTCTCTCCCTCCCTCTCTCTCTCTGTGAAGTATACCTAGTGTGAAGTAATCAGAATAGATTCTAGTGGGTTTTTTTTTTCACCTTTGAACTTCTGAAATTTTAAAGTGATGATTTTGCAAATTACACTGGAATATTTAGAAAAAACAGACATTTCAGGAATTACCTGTTTCATTTTTTTCATCACACAGTCTCTTATACTCTGCACCTGAAATATGGCTTTATCTAGAATGCCTCATTTTTCTGTGACAGTGACTGGATTCTTCTTTTAAAAAAAATTGTATTAGTATCTTTTGCTGTTATCTCACCTACATTTTTCACTGTGTTCCCCCTGCTCTCCTCCTCCCAAAGAGCCATTCATTGGGAAAAAAAAGTTTAGTGAAGCTAACCAACCCAGTGAAAAAGTCTGAAATTTTATTGTGTTCTGCAACTATAGTACCTCATGTCTGCCAAGAAGTAAGAGGCACCTTCCCAAATCTCTTTTTTAGAGCCAGGATTGGTAATTATAATTGGACAGCACTCAATTTGGATTGTTTTATTGTTGATTTTCCTATTTATATTATTGTAGTCATTGTGTGCATTGTTTTTCTGGTTCTATTTACTTTACTTTGCATTAGTTCACATAAATCTTACCATGTTTTGCTTATATTCATTATATTAATAGTTTATTACCATTGTGATAGTCCATTTCATTCCATTACTAACTGTGGGAGTTCTCCAGGGCTCCCCAAGGCCACTTTTTATTCTATGTTACTTCACTTCATGATCTCATCATTTCTCATGGGTTCAATTATCATCTCGAAGCATATGATTCCCTGATCTATGTATCTAGCTCTAATCTTTCTCCTTTCCAGCTGCCTCTTGGACATCTTACTGGACATCTTTAACTGGATGTTCTGCAGGTAATCTCAAAGTCATGTGTCCAAACCAGAATTTGTTATCTTTTTTCCCCCAAGTTCTTTCCCATCTTTAAACTTCCCTATTACTGTTCTCTCAGTCATTTGTGTTGTTAACCTCAGTGTTATCCTCACATCTCACTCTCACCCCATATATCTCATCTGTTGCAAAATCTTGTCCTTTCTACCTTTATAATATCTCCAGTATATTCCCTTCTCTCCACTCATACAATCATAACCTTGGTTCCACCCTGTTGACCTCTTTTCTGGACTACTGCTATAACCTTCTAACTCGTCTTCTTGCTTCAGTTCTCTTGCTACTTCAGTCCATATATCCTCTACTCAATGAAGATGATTTATATTTTATATTTTTTCTTTTTTAAAAATATTTTTACTCATTTTGTTAAATATTTCCCAATTATATGTAAAATTTTTTAACAATCTTTTTTTAAAATTGAGTTTCAAATTTTCTTCTTTCCTCTTGTCTCTCCTCCCCCCCGTAATAAGGTAAGCAGTTTGCTATCAGTAATGCATGTGAAGTCATATAAAACATTTTTCCATATTAGCCATATTGCAAAAGAAAACACAGACAAAAAAACCCAAGAAAAAGAAAGTTAAAAAATTATGCTTCAATCTATATTCAGAGTCCATCAGTTTTCTTTCTGAGGTGGAGAGCATTTTTCATCATTGGTTCTTTGGAATCATCTTGGATCATTGTTCATTGGGGTATCTAAGTCTGTCACATTTGATCATCCTTAGCTATATTGCTAAGTGTATAATATTGTGTATAATAGTCTTCTTATTCTGCTCATTTCACTTTGCATCAGTTCATATAAGTCTCCTCAGGTTTTTCTGAAACCAGAGGATGATTTTTCTACAGCAAGAAAGCATGGCTATGGCATATCCACCCCTCCTCCTCCTTGATCAAAGAGCCCCAGTGCCTCCATTTTCCTCCAGGGTCAGATAAAAACCCTTTGACATTTAAACCTATTCATAATCTGGCTCCTTTCTACCTATTCTCCCTTTTCCTATTTTTTTGCCTTTCATGACCTGCTTGCTGTTACTTTACTGTGCTATTCCATTTCCCTATCTGTGCCCTTTCTCGGGCTGTCCCAGATGCCTGTCAATACTTTTTTACTTTCCTTGGCTTTTAAGACTCAGCTCAGAGCTCACCTTCTGAAGGAGGCCTCCCCCCATGTCTCCAGCTGCTAATGCTTCCCCTATCTGATTACCTTCCATCTAGTCTGTATGCATCCCGTAGGTACTTAGTTGTTTACATATTTCTTCCCCTTGCCCCCTTTAGAATGAATACTTCTTGAGGGCAGATACTTTTTTTTTTTCCCACTTTGTATTTCCAGCACTTAGTTCCGTGCTCGGCACATGATATAACAACAACAACAACAACATCACATAAAATAATAATAACATTAATCATAGCTAGCTTTTACATAGCACTTTAAGGTTTGCAAAAGCACTTTACGTATATTAACTCACTGATCCTCACAACAGCCGGATGGGGTAGGTCCTATCATATCCATCACACAGCTAGTAAGAGTTTGAGGTGAAATTCGTACTTGAGTCTTCCTGATTTCAAGTCCTCTGCTACTCTATCTGTACTCTTTATAGTGGTTGACTGACTGACTGACATTTATGTATCCCAATTTGTTTAGCCGTTCCCTGACATCTGCTTTTTTCCAGTTCTATGGTGTTACAAAAAATTCTGCTATAAATATACCATGTCAGTAAATCATACCTTTTGAGTATGGCCCCGTATGCTATGTGTCCCTCATCATTCCTACCTAGTTCAGTTCAGAGAGGCTTATAACCAGGGCATTTGTTATCTGGTGATGATATTTTTTTAATCACAGCAGGTGGGGATCTGTTAGCATTACTTGGGGGCATACCCAAAGCAGTGCAATGAGCTTTTTTAGAATATTGACTTTTAAGAACTTTTTAGAAAGTCAGAAGTTAACAGCCACATTACATCAATAGTCTTTTCTCTACAACCATTTCCTTACAGAACAGTCTTATCCCATAGCATTTTGATTCTATTAGACTATGACACATGTATTCTACCAAAAACAAAATTGGAACTACATTCCCCCCCCCCCCAAAAAAAACCCCAAACAACCTGAACCCAACAACTCACCGAACAAATAAAAGGACCTCCTCATTTCTGCCTGTTTGTATAGAGGAAATAAGGTGGGAAACTCATACCTTTATCTGGAATTACTTAGTATTTTACTATGCAAAATCAACTTAAAATTTTTCCGGGCTTTGAAAATTCTCTTTTAAAACATATTTAAAGGGGCAGCTAGGTGGTGCAGTGGATAGAGCACCAGCCCTGAGGTCAGGAGGACCTGAGTTCAAATCCGGCCTCAGACGCTTGACATTTACTAGCTATGTGACCCTGGATAAGCCACTTAACTACGTTGCCTAGCCAAAGCAAAAAACCAAAAAAACCCAAAACATTTAAATAATGTGCTTCTGTAGTTAGAATATGCTTTATTGATTGGTCTTTGTTTATGTCTGATTATGTCAGTTCCCTGCTCAAAACCTTTATTGGCTCCCTGTTGCCTACTGAATCAAGTCCAAACTTCTTAGCTTAGCTTAGCTCTTCATGTGGCCTATGTATGCATCAGGCAAACAGGTCTATTTGCTGTTTCCCAAGAATAACTATACTTTTTAATTTGTTTACAAAGCTTCTTTCTACCCTTCCTTCTCCCCCATTCCTTTGCTGGCCAGTCTGTCCCAATTGTAATCTTATAGAAGAGCCAGCTCAAATGTGAAATAGCAAGGAGAACAGTATTACTGATTTGAAAAGTATGCACTGGTGTTTAATCACTAGTATATTGCTTGCCTTATCAAGGGATAGGGGAAGGATGGAGAGATTTTAGAGCTCAAAATTTAAAAAAAGGTTAAACATTTTTTACATGTAACTGGGAAATATTTAATGAAATAAAAAATATTTTTTAAAAAAGTATGTGGTGGGCAGTAAAGTGTAAGAAAGGTAGGGGCAGGGCAATGAAACATATTGAACACCAAACAAGATTTTGTATTTGATCCTGGATGTGATAGGGAGCCACTGGAATTTAGAGTATGGAATGATCTGGCCTGACCTGTATGTTAGGAAAACCACTTTGGTGACTGAATGGACAGTGGACTGGAGTGGAGAGAGACTTGTGCCAGGGTGGACAACCAGTAGACTGTTGCAGTAGTCTAGGTGTGAGGTGATGAGGTGCTCCAGGGTGGTGGAAGTATAAGAGGAGAGAAGGGGTTATATTCAAGATATGTTGCTAAGATGAAATCCACAGGTCTTAGCAAGAGATTGAATATGGAGGGTGAAAGATAGTGAGGAAGGAGTCAAGGATGACACTAGGTTGTAAGTCTGAGATATTAGAAGGATGGTTGTACCCTCAACAGTACTAAGGGAAGGGAGGAGGAGGGTAGAGGATTTGGGGAAAAGATGAGTTCAGTTTTGCACATGTTGAATTTAAGATATCTATTGGACATCCAGTTAGAAATGTCTGAAGGGCAGTTGGAGATGAGAGACTGGAGGTCAGCAGAGATGTTGGGGCAGGAAAGGTAAATTTGAAAATCATCAGCATAAAGTAATTAAATCCATGAGAGCTGAAGAGTGTATAGTACAGTGGGAGAAGAGAAGAAGGCCTAGGCCAGAGTCTTGTAAGACATCCATCATTAGTAGGCATGACTAGTAGTCATCAGTAGACATTAGTAGAAGATCCAGCAAAGGAGACTGAGAAGGATTGGTCAAATAGGTTGGCAAATCAGGAAGGAGTGGTGTTCCAAAAGCCTAGAGAGAAGAGAGTGATTGGCAATGCCAAAAGCTGCAAAGAGGTCAAGAAAAATGAAGATTGAGAAAAGACCATTTCTCAAGCTGTCCTGATGAAGGTAGGAGTTTGTGGTACCATTGTCTAGACTAGTAGGTGTTTCATGTACCTGTGAACCAAGTGCTTGGGCATGAAAGTGAGCAGACAAATTTCTGCTTTCCGATTCCTAGAGATGGTCTTATCATTTTATTATTTTTGATTTTTTTCTAATAAAAGTCATCATGGGAGTTTCATTTTGTCTTTTTACAGTCACTTCTTGATGAACTGTGTTATTGTGGGGGAAAGCAATCCAAAACATTGGAGTATCAAAATATCTTTGATTTTTGGCATTGGGATGACTATCTTACATTTGAATATAGGTGGGTCTAGTAATAAGGTGAGCAGTGATATTAGGAGCAGCCAGAGATTTGCCTAGTTTTTCCTTCTGCCTTCTTGCTCAAAACGCTTGTATGTTTCCCATATTTTGTGCTGGAGATAATCTAATTTCTCATACTGATGTACCGGACAAGTATAGGATAGGTAAGCTGCTGGAGATTGGTATTTGTTATGTTGATCCTCACCTTCTTCCCCCACCCCTCCCTGTACGAGTTAGGGAAGGTTATTTGACTCAGAAGAGTTTCTAGTTCTGTGTGTTACCGGGAAGTAAATATTAAAAAAAAGATAGAAATTGATAAATTTTCTAAACTAGTCTGCTTTTTTATGTTTGAACTTACAAATAGTAGAGGTGAATTGGTTCCTACTTCAGATAAAGATTGGACTAGGTGACTTCCATGATACTTTCCAACTCAGACTCTGTGCCTGACTTCCCCCTATGTTCAAGCTAGAGGAAGGTAGAATTCAGCTAAATATAAAGAATTTCCTAACAATTAGAGCTGTCTAAAAATGGAACGTGCTTGCCTGAAGGAGGTAGTGAATTATCCATCACTGAAGGAATTCAAAGAAAAACTTAATGGCTTTTTGTCTGTAATGTTGTAAAGAACTTTCCTGCTTCAGTGGTGTGTGTGGGTGGGTGTGTGTGTTTGTGTGTAGGATTCAATTCAATTTGGCTAGCGTTTTTTGAGTACCTACTGTGTGCCAAGTATTGAGGAAGCGAGAAAAATTTTGTCCCTGTCAGTGATTCTGAGGGCCATTCCATTTCTGAGCCTGGCAGTGAAAGGTCCTTCAAAATAGGACTCTATTCTGCCTTTCTGATCTTACCTCACACTCCTCACTGAATTACCCCATGTGCCAAACAGAATGGACAAAGCTCTTGGATCTTCCTTGACAGCTTAGCATGATGTCTTGTGCAGCATAGGCACTTAATAACAACTTTTTGGAGGAGAACTTTGTTATATAATTGAATGAATGACTCAGAAAACTGGTTTATCAGTAGGAATATCTTGGAGGACACTATAGGTAGACTGTGGGTTGGGACTTGTTGTTTGTCCTTCATTCTTGAAGAGGACTAGTGACATCAGGAAGGGGATGTCATGACTTGCCAGTGAATTGGATTTAAATGAGGGAGGGCTATCTAAAGGCACCAGCCTCACTCTCTCCTTCAGAGCCATCTGGGCCCAGTGGTGAGTATAGATCACAATGACTAGAGATGGCCCGGGATGCTCTGGGAGACTTGGCCTTTTTTAGCTAAGGTCTTTTTCCTGGGTCTCAGTTCATCTGAGGTACTGCCCAATTCAGTGATAAAGGCTAGGTAAGAAATGAGGCAAAAAACAACCTCTTTTACCTAGTTAAAAAAAAATCAATCTGGGAGGGGAAGGCCCTTAGGGTTTCTGACCAAAACAGAAACAATTGCTATTTACACTCACCCTGAGCCATCAGATCCAAACAATGACCAAGTGAGACTGGGTCTGAGACCTGTTGTTGGCCCATTAGTGAGAGCCAGTGATTTGGGTTTAAGCCATGGTTCTTAAAAAAGATATCTAGCCTGTAAACCCAAAGATATCTTGTGAGGTTTCAGCTATCAAAATTTATATTCCTTTGGGTAGAGCACCCGCAGGTAAGGTTGTGGTTCCTTATGTGGACAGAGAGGAGGGAGAGGGGAGAGAGGGCTGGGCTGAATAAGAGGAAGAGAGCAATATGCATTACTTTTGGGCAGTATTTTAGTTTAAATAACTACAAGATTCTCCCTAAAAGGAAGACCTGCCGTTTTAACACCTGTAGTCTTCTGGTTGATAAGAGACAGTGTTCATAGTGGATAAACTTCTGGACTTGGATTTGGGAAGACCAGGGTTCAAGTCCCACCTCGGATACTTACTACTAGTGTGACCATGGAAAATTTATTTAATTTGTGTGCCTCAAGCAGTTCTCTTTGATCTGCTGTCAACCCCAGAGTTCAGTCCAAGAAAAACAAACAGAATTAGTTGTATGCCTGTTTTATTTCTCTCAAGCTGGCCGCATGTATGTGGAGCTGCAGTCAGAACTGAGCTTGCTTTGGGGTTGAGCTGTACAGATCATCAAGACAGAAAGAAACTGCAAAGCTGGGTGGAAATGGCTGTGTTGTGGCCCAATCAGGCATTGCCACATTTCCTTGGGTTCATTTTCCAAAGAGGGGCCATTTCACAGAGATCATGAGATGCCTACATGGAACAAGGAAGAGAGTCAGGGTGAAAAGTCCCCAAGGTCCTGGAACTAGGATGCTTGTGTTAGTTCTGTCTGTTAGAGCTGGTACAAACTGGCTTAAGTCAGTTCTGTGGTCGCTGGCACAGCAGAGGGATTTCTAGGTTCAGCAGGCAAACACTGCAGAGGATCTTTGGTATGTCAAGCTCAAAGGATGCTTATGAGGTCTGCCTCCTGATTGGCTGATTCTGATTGTCAGTTCAGTCTGGCCTCCTCTGGATAGTAAGGGAGCTCAAGCAAATCAAGGTGGTTGATAAAGTCATTAACCATTCAATTTCCACACAGTAAGGCATAAACTATCCTTATTTGTCTTTGTGGAAGGAGGTCCTATGTTGGGAGTTTTTCTTGAGAATTCACAGATCCTTACAGATTTGTGAATTTTTCCAATGATGCTGTATAGCTGTGAATCAAATTTTTGAGCCATCAGAGTCTTACTAGAAATCAAGAGAATATTACTAGGAGTCTACCAAGGAGTTAAAATTGTGGGAAATGGATATACAAATGCAGGATATAAATAAATTGTAACATATTCCCATTGACAAACTGCACTCTAGAATTGGTGTAAAAGATAACAAAGACATATATATATATACACACACACACACACATATCTGTGTGTATATACACGTGTATACATATATACACACATATGTGTGTGTGTATATATTGTGAACATATATGTTTGTGTCCATACACACATATATGTGAGAGACTGGAAAAGGAAGTGGTTTGTGTAGCCAGGGGTAGGGATAAATAGCTCACATATTGTACTCATATCCTTGTAATGTTTTTATTTAAACATTTTAAAATTTATTTTCATTTTTTAACATTCATTTTAAAAATTTTGAGTTCTGAATTCTCTCCCTCCCTCCCAGCCATTCCCCCACCCATTGTAAAGGCAAACAATATAGTAATGTTGAGAGCCTTAGAAGTCTCCTTGCTCATTGGACAGGAGGTATTGTGATCTTCACTGTTGCAGAGTACCCACCTCAATGAGATTACAGATCCATTGAAGTTTTGAAGTATGTAAGTGGTTTAAATCACCAAGTTTTTATTTGGGGAGCTTGGTGAAGAGAGTGAAGTAAAATGCTGTCTTATTCCTGGAGTTTGGATTTAACTATAATTTTTGTAGGAATCCACAAAGAAACACATCATATACTTAAAGAAGCCAAGTGCTATATCTGTATTTGCCTCAAGTTGATAATTGTGTGAGAACTTTAAGAAATACCTTCTGCTTTATCGAGTCAGTTACTAAATGAAAAAGATGGACTGATTAGTTGTATGGAAAAGGCCTGATATCAACTACTGGGAAACAATGAAGTAAGATACAATAACTCATTTTGTTTTCTGAATTCCTATCTATGCTTAAGTGTCTGAATAGGCTGTGTGTAGGAGTTCTTAATCTTTCTTGTGTCATGGACCCCTTAGATAGACTGGTGAAGTCTTTGGACTCCTTAGAATAATGGTTAAAACAAAATCCAGAGGATTACAAAGGAAACCAATTGTACTCCATAATGGTTAACAAAATATTAAGAAAAAAACAAACCTACTTCATGGACCCTAGGTTACGAATCCTTGTTTTTTGTGACCTAAAGCAGTGCTTCACAACCTTTTTCTGTCAACGTACCCTTTGGCTTTTAGTGAATCTTCTGTACACCCTATTAAATTTGAAGGGAAATAAATTCTAGAGGGACATATGAACACAAGAATTAAAATAGGATTGGGATAGAAACTGGACCTGTGATTAGCATGGAAAACTCCCTGGTGAGGAAACTCCCAGTACAGTTTGGCACTTTCGTTGCTATGCATGGTCTTCTAGAGCTACCTATAACGCTGAGAGGTTAAGTGATTTGCTATTATGTTTTAGAGGTGAGACTTGAACTTGAATACTGGTTTTTGAGGCCAGTTTTCAAATTTCTGTGTCATGCTCCCTCACAGAAATAAAAGAGTAATTTTTCCATAAGGAAAGTTATTTAGTACAAAACGTTATTGATTACCAAGTCTAACCCATGCCCCTACACAAATAGCTTGACAAGCTTCTCCTTTCTCCTGCCATCTGGTTTTATGTGTACCCCAGATTGGGAACCCCTGATCTATAGTGGTGGTATATATCAATTTAATAAATGGCATGAGATAGAATAGGTTTTTTCCCTTCTTCCCTGCCCCCACCCTCAAATGATTAATGTTGAGTTCTTGGGGGAAGCTTATTTTCAGAGCTTAGTCTTTAACAATATGAATGTGCTTGTTGAAATGGGATCAGTTTTTATTTTCTCAAACATCCTGAAGGATTAGGTTTCTCAGCATGCATAGTCTTTAACAACCCATGTTACAGACCCTCCTCATGTTTTGTGGTTTTTTTTTTTTTTTTTTTAGCATAGGATATTATAAGAGATTATGTGTAGCCTGGGTGGTGAGTATTTGGAAACTTGATGCTTTTTCACATGAAATAGCTGGAGAAGAGTAAAGAATATTTCCTTATGTAAAGTTATAAAAAGTTTTTCAAAGTGTGCTTACATCTGTTTTCTTGCTTTTTTTTTGGTTATATAATGCTAGCTATCATTGTTTTTATTGTGCTACAAGAAATGACAAAATGGACAGTTTCAGGGGTCTTTTCTTACTTTATCCTCATAATAGTCTTGGTATTATTTTCCTTATTCACTAATGAAGAAACTGAGCTTTAGGCACATTGTGATTGCCCAGAACTAACTTATGGCAGAGTCAGCAACTGGAACCCAGGCTGCCTACCTCCTAGGCCTGTTATTTTTCCACTGGATTAGATCAGTATTTCCTAACTTTTTTACTTTTGGGGGGCTATGGAATTTATTGTAACAGGCTCCAAATTCATGTAGACACCAGACAGTGCCATTTTGATCTGTACCTCGCTCCAGTAAAATATGCGATATGTATAATGGTTTGTGTATTGATGCTTTTATATTTTTGGTGCTTCATTTATGCCTAATAGGAAAAAAAATAATCTTCACACAAAAGCATCCAGCTGACCTTTTGGCTACATTATCATTCTGGATGCCCAGATCTGTTTTACAAAGCTGTAAAATGCTGGATTCTACTTCCCACAGAAGATGTTTGTGAAAAAGAATTTTCTGGCTTGTTGCATTGAAATTTGAATGCCAGAACAGACTGCTTGTGGAACTAGATTGATTTAAGGTTGAAACTTTCATTGCTTCAATTAGACTTCCAATTTCTAGAAGCTATAGAATCATACTGGTTAGCTCATTGAATGACCCATTAATATGTAAGTGGGTGCACCTTCTGTAACCTGAATAAATGATATTTTGCCTATTAGCTTTTTTTCAAATTTATATGGTTGCTATTGTGATTCATGAAATTCAGCCAGTATGGTAGAATAGTTCTTTGTGTGAAGTGGTCCTTGAATGTTTCTGATATTGACTAGGAGTCTTTTGTATGAAAAGACTGGGGAATATTGTATTAGACCTTTGATTCTAATAACTTGTTGAGACACTTCCCCAAAATAACTAGAGAAAAGTAGCTTGTTTTAATCACTCACTTTTGAAGAATGCTTTCTCAGTTCAATAAATTCATCAAACCGTTTGTTAAGTACCTACTGTATGCAAGGCACTGTGCTAGGACTGGGGATATAGAGACAAAAATGAATGATCACTTCCCTCAAGGAGCTTATACTGGGGAGTTGGGACACAGTACAAATACAGATAAGTATATTCACCAAATAATACAAAGCACTAACAGATGGGAGAATCAGGAAAAGTTAAAATGAGGAGAGTGGACTAGATGACTCCTAAGGTCCCTTCCAGATAGAAATTGTGGTATTTTTCTGACTCAGTATATAACCAGGTATCGTTAGGTTGGTCTACAGTGCTGCCCCTTACCTGTTTCTGGCTTATCCTGGGTTCGTTGCTCTGGGAGTGCCTGTCTCCTCGGTAGAGGAGCTGGGCTTCCAGTGCTTTCATTCCTCCTCCCAGCCCCTTAAGATTCCTGAGAAACAATTCTATTTTTTGGCTTGAGTCTAAGGGGGCTCTTCTAATGGGAGGACGAAGTAAAAAGGTGTTCCAAGTACAAACATGAATCAGGTATGGAAAGTCAGTTTTATTCTTACACGGAAAAGAGAATGCTAAGCAATAAACAATTATAGAAAGGCTGCAATCAGCTGAGTGGTTAGTATGTAAGGCTTGTAGAGACATTTGTAGCCAGACTGCTTATAAGCTCTTTTTCATTTTACATTTCTCTAACCCCGAGTACAACTTAATGATGAGTGGGTGCCTTCCTCTCTGTCTTTCTCTCTATCTGTGAATGAGTCATTCCTTCTTGTCCAGTCTGCCTCTTCACACTTTCTGCCACAACTGTTCTGGTGGCTAATGATGCTGATGCTTGGGGAAGAAGTGGACCCGTCCCAGGTAACCTAAAAGGTCATGAGTTAATGGCTTTTGGCTTGGTGTGGGAAAGGACAGCTTTCTGGAGCCAACTCTCTGGAGTTCAGGGACATCTTTACATTTCAGGGCCAGAATGAAGGAGAGATTTGAGAGACAGACATTGGCCCGCTAGTATATCCATGGAATCCTGCCTCAGCAGCCAGTTAAATGAGTCCTCATGGCTAACAGAGAGCAGTCAGAGGTTATCTGACCTTGCTCAGAAATGGGGGACAGTGGGAAGGGCCCCCTAAAATATATGTCCAGGAATAGGCTTACCCCACTCTTTCAAGAAACTGACTGGAGTGGCCACTGTATTCACTAAAGGGAGTGAAGGAGGGGGCCCTGCATTATTAATAACTAGCATTACATAGTACTTGAAGGTTTTGCAAAGTGCTTTACAGATGTCAACTCACTTTATTTTTACATCTCTGGGAGGCAAGTGCTATTATTCTCATTTTACAGTTGGGGAAACTGAAGCCCTGAGAAGTTAAGTGAGTTGTTAAGGGTCACAAAGCTAGTAGGTATCTGAGGCAGGATTTGAACTGAGGTCTTCTTGATTTCAGGACCATATTGTATCTACTGTGCCACTTAGCTGCATTATGATTATTGGATCATGGTTGGAGGGGCTCTTATGAGGCATCCAGTCCAATCCCCTCCTTTTATAGATGAGACTGAGACCCACAGAAATTTAAGTGATTTGCCTGTGGTCACTTAATACAGTTATCCCTTACACATCACAGGGGTTAGAGGTATAGTGCCCCTGCACTCTGGAAAATCCACATAAAATTTTTTGGCCCTCCTTTCCTACCAGAGAAGTCTGAATTTTTTCTTTTTATTTTATGAGATGTTTACAGTACCTTATTGTAAAATGTGGGTTGATATTATACATTTCTGAGTTTCTAAACTTTTTCTGTGTCATCTGTTGACCTTTGCATGTTGTCTGCAGTTTCCACAAAACTCCCCAAAAGTTCACATTTAATTTCTTATGCCAGCCCACAATATATTGAAACTGTGAAAGGAAAGTCGCAATGGGGTAGCATAGCTCTGATTCAAAAACAGGTTCTTAGATTCCAAATGCTATGCCCATTGTACTGTGCTGCTTTAATCTTTTGATTCATTGTAGGTGATGTGTTGTAAAGCTGTCCTTTGAAGGGAAAATAGGGTTGCTAAGAGGTAGAAGTGAGAAGAGTGCATTTCAGATATTGGAAGCAGTCTATACAAATGTGTGAAGGTGGGACATAGAAAAGGTTGTAGGGAATGGAGATTAGGTTAGTTTAGCTGGAAATGGAGAGTTGAGTGAAGAGGAATAATATGAAATAAGATAGGAAAAGTATGTGGAAGCCATATTTTGGAAGACTTTTAAATGCCATGCTGAGGCCTTTGTATTTTAAGAGTCAATGTAGTAAGCCACCAAAAGAATTTTTTTTAAATAGGAAAAACTTTTGTTAGGTATGGTTCTGAATGTTTTTCTGTGGAGTTCCCCTCCTCAGCTTAAAAAAATGAAGGAGTTAAGAATTAAATGACATAAAGTTCAGATTCAGCCCCTCATTGTAATATTTATTCTCATTGATTGTTAGCCAGTCAGGGTTGATTGTCACCCCAGATCACTCCTCTTCCAAAAGGATGCATAAACTCTGAGCAGATGCCATGGCTTTGTCCTAACAGCGAGACAGCCAAATGACCATCCTTTTTATTAAAATCCTGGCATTATTTAATAAAGTGATTATATTACCCTGAAATTATATCTCTTGAATCTTTTTAATCATCAGAAGAGGCTACAGAACTTGTAAGGAGTTTTGTTTGAGTATTTGTTAGGAAGTATTTGTGATGTTAAGACAATATATTAATGAATTAAAAAAATGAAGGGTACCACACATTTAAAAAAAACAGTCATATAAAATTTAGTGAAGTATAATTTTAAATTGTTTTACAGAATAGTTGGACCAGTTTACAATTCCAATTACCCAGGAGTCTTATATCATGTAATGTTTTAGAAAAATCTGTGTATGTGTGGTTTTGAGGTTAAAAGTTAATATTAATGGTAATAGTGACATCTGGTGGTTCCTTTATAATTTTGGTAATTTTAAACTCATTTTTTTTGCCTAGAAGTTGTAGGAAATTCCAGTAAAGCATTGTGTGAACTAGTAATTTCTCAGCATTCAAAATACTTGTATCACTCAGACTCTGAAAAGCAGATGGCGTATCTAAAAATTAATGCTTCCTGACTAGATTTTATTTTTATCTTTATCTGTAGTGAGCAGTTCCCTTTATCAGTGGTCATTTTATATTTTTTGTTTCCTAGAAATTGCATCTGTAAGAAATCTGAGTTAATATAGCACTAAATTTTAAAAAAAATTTGGGCATGAAAAATAGGGAAAAACAAGCATATTAGGAAAATGGATTTTATTCTTTTGTTTCCCAAAGATAAACATAGAAAATCTTGATATTTCTGCTTACAGACAGTGCTTGTGGAAGTTCAAATGATAACTCTTAACTGGTCCTTCTTGATTCTATTACTTATTAATTAAATATTTACTGAGTATCTAAGGCTATGTGTAATATAATGCATTTTCCTTCTACCTTTCAGAAAAGAGAGGATGAATGATTGAAAGTTGGTAGTTAATGTTTCTGAGATGTTGGGAGAAGGGAAATGTAAAGATTGTTTTGCAAGTGGGAGAAATATTTCCAGGATGGATTCTTGTCTGTAGCAGACCCAGGACTAGGCTTATGATGGTTAAGGACTTTTACCGAGTGCTCTGCCTCTCTTTTATTTTTAAGATCCAGACATACACTAGTAATTTTATTAATGTAGGGAGCTCCTGATGGGGAAACTCTTTATCGTTTCAGAGCTGCAACTGTTCTGCAGTTTCATTGTCTAATTGCCTGAAGTTGGTTCTTTATCCACTAGGCGACATTGACCTCTGTGTTTTAAGGTGATACATAGGAAAGAGAGGAGGGAATAAGACAATTGTGAGACTAGAGAGACTAGTGGACAGTTTGGGAACTGTGAAGAAAATGATTTCATGTAACAGGCATACATACACCAATAGAGAAAAGGGCTCATTTTCCTATAATGCCATGGGCCTGAGGAGGCAGAATTTTCTGAGAGGAAACAACACGAGTTTAGAGTCAAAAAGACCATGGTTCATATCCTGCTTATTTCTTATTCTTACTCACTTCCTTGAGTGACTTTGGACACTAGCCCTCAGTTTCATCATCTGTAAGATGAGGGGCTAGAGATGAGGTTGTGTAGATAGCCTTAGATTCTTTACAATTCTAAATTTATGACATGCGTCTCTATGGCACATACATGCACACAAACATATAGACTAGTGAATTCTTCTATATGTTATCTGTTCAGTTGAATACAATTTGGACAATGGATATTTTTCATAACTTTTCTTTTTCTCCTGTGTGTTTAGTTGGGTCAAACTCATTTGAATGATTATGGATCTCATTTAGGAGGCTTTGCAATGTTCTGGGGCACGGTGGGGTCAGCACAATGTCATTTACAAACAAGCATGTCTGAAGGCCCTTCCCATCTGTAAGGAATAACATGAAAGCCTCTTCCCATCTAATCCCCTCATTCAGGATAGTCTTGATATTGTGGAGGTGGTTCTCATGAAATGGCCTCCAGTGAGTCTCCCCCCCCCCCATATACAATTACCCTCCACACAATTGCCAAGGTAATATTCCTAAAGCAAAGGTCTGACTGGTGTTTCAATGGCTCCCTATTACCTTGAGATAAAATACAAATTCTTTTGTTTAGCATTTAAAGACCTTCATAATTGGTTCTAATTTGTGCTTTCCTGGTGAGTTAACCTTACTCCTGAAAACCCTTTTCCTTAACCAAACTAACCTACTTGTTCCCTACAGATAACACTGCATCTCTTATCTCTATCTTCTTGCATAGGCCTTCCAGCACATCTGGAATGTTCCCCCTCCTCTCTTTTACCTATTTAAATATATAATTTAGCCTTTCTAGAGTAAGCTCATTAAATACCTATGTCACTGAGGCCTTTACCAAATCTCCCAGTTATTAGTGCTCTTCCAAGTTTGTATTCACTTTTTATGTATTTTGTGTTTACTTAAATGTGTTGTATTGTTCCCTTTGCGTTTCCATCTTTAAATTCCCTAAGGATGATTTTGCTTAGTGGCATCTCTTGCCAAACTTTCTCTAAACAGTGTTTTTCCTCTAGTGCTATTTTACGAAGCAGTAATGATAATAATTTTTTGTCATTCTTCAAAGAGTTTTATGTATCAGTTTATATTTTAAGCTGGTTTTGACCTTGGCGCTAACATATCTTTCCATGTGGTAAGTAAGTCGGATACTTGCAAATTATGACTAATTTGCCTTTTTTTGGCAAATTGGTCTTTCTATTTTGGTAATTAATTTATGAAATTCTTATAAACGGTGTTGATGTTTTTTCTTCTATCCATTTCCCATATTTGGCCTCAGTAATGAAAAACAGATCAGATTGGAGTTTTAATTTCAAGCCACATATTTTTCTTCTAGTTTTGGATTCAATTGGATCTTTGTTCTAACAAGTCTGTGGTTTCAACTGTACAAAGAAATGTGAAATAATTCATTAAAATGAATATTTACTGGAATGCAATTAATTTTTCAAAAAATATTTTTGGAGATCTTTTAGTGTAGGTCCTTCTGATCCTTCTCTTAAAGAAAACTTTAGTGATATATAGATGTAGAACTTTTGTATGCTGTAGAAGCTTTTTGGCTCCTCTTCCGTCTTACTCCAGCATTGTATTTTCCTTCATGCTTTTCACCATCTTTACCTGTTCAACTTTGGCATTGAAGTCACTGAAGTCAACACATACGTTGATTTAATTTGGAGGTTCTTATCAAGTTGTTTATGAAAATTTTCAATTTCATATGGTGCAACAGATAGTTATGCATAAATTGTGATTATTTTTATGGTGGTCTTGGTGAAAGTATTTACCATAAACAATGTGATATGAGTTAACCCAATGCCCTGTGAAATGTTTATCGTTGCCAATTTTTCAAGTTTGTTTGAGTCTCTCAAGAGAGCCTTTGAACCATCCTTTCATTTAGCTGCGTTTTATTTATAACTAGAATATCAAGATTAAGATGATTCTTTTCCCCACTAGTATATGTGCTTTTTGGTCATTGGACAAGGATGCCTCATTAGGATTTTCAATAGGTAAGTTTATAGATGTTCTAAAAAAAATTGTGTGAGTATTTAGTGCCCTTTGCTTCTGCCTCTCTACCGTTATCCTTGCAGAGATAGAAGGGGACTGAACAGAACTGAGAATCATTTTACATTTTCCTTTTTTTTTTTTTTTTTTTTTTGGTGAGGCAGTTGGGGTTAAGTGACTTTACCAGAGTCACACAGCTAGTGAGTGTTATGTGTCTGAGGCTAGATTTGAATTCAGGTTCTCTTGACTCCATAGCCAGTGCTCTATCCACTGTGCCACCTTGCTGCCCCCTGCATTTTTCTTTGTTTCGTGGTCCACCTACTTATCATGAGCTTCTCCATGTTTAGCTAGTCTGTTTCTCGGACAACAGGCATGTTCTGTTTCTGGGATCATGCTAGAAACCTTTCTAGACTGATAGAACTTGCAGGAGCTTATGCTTTGGTGGCATCCCTTCAAAAATTCAGGGTCTCCTCTTAGCTGTTATGAGGCATCAGTAGGACTTTGTGAAGGATACACAGGTTATAATCCCAAAAATAATGTATGTGTCTACAGAGTTGATAGGCTCTATATAAATGGAAATAGACATGCATTAGAACATATGATCTAGGGCTGAAACGTAACTTAGATGATACTCAAGTTACTGGTGACCGCTAATATAAAGGTTGTTTCTTCCTTATCATCTTTGTGGACTTATCCAAAACATTCAGTTCTATGAATCACCACTTCTCCACATCTTACGTTTGGTTTCTAGGACAATGTTACTGCCTGATTTTCTTCCTGTCTCTTTTGCTGTTTCTAAAGTGGCTCTGAAGTTTTTTCATTACTCTTGTTTCCTATAAAAATCATACAGAAAACTTGTCTTATGTCGCTGCCATATTAATATGGGAATCTATTAATATAGCAATTATTTGCTATAATCTGTTAACATTAGTGATTTTGTTACCCTTTGCCTACTCATAGAAAATGTAGAACTAGGGCAGAGAGTAAATGCCTTCAACCCTAGGATTAATGTGCAGCCTTATTTATTAGCACCTTTCTCTTCTAGGACCACGAGATTTAGAGCTGGAAGGGATCTTAAAGGTAATCAAGTTCACTTCTGCCTACTCCCCTCTGTTTTACAGTTGAAGAAACTGAGTCCTGTAGAAATTGTGACTTGCCCAAAGTTATATAATTAGTAATAGAACCCTGGTCCTCTGACTCCAAATCCAGTGTTTTTGCTTTTTCTTTCGTTTCATAGTGCTGTATCTTTTCTGGTTTGTTCTTAATCAACAGGCATTTATTAATTGCCTACTGTGTCAGGCCAAGCCTGATGATTTTGTTGACCTTCTCAGACTTGGGTCTTTGCTTGTATGTCTGAACCTGTGGTACCTCTCTGTTGCTACTTCCTAGACCAGGGGTGGGAAAGTTCTGGCCTTGAGGCCACATGTGGCTCTCTAGGTCCTAAAGTGTGTCCCTTTGGTTGAATCCAAACTTAACAGATCAACTCTCCTTAATAAAAGTATTATTCTGTAAAACTTGGATTCAGTCAAAAGGCTGTACCCAAGGACATAGAAGGCCACATGTGGCCTTGAGGCTGCGGGTTTCTCACCCCTGTCCTAGACAATCTTTTCTGGCTAACTATCATTTGCTGCTCTATATTAACCAAATCACCTGACTTAAAGCCATTCCCAACCATTATCTGACAGCTTTCTCCTCCATAAGGGTCCTGTTCTCTCTTGATTTGTCTGTTGCCGGCTGTACATATTTCAGTGTGATAACTTCCATGGATGATAAAAATACCCTAGGGGCTCAGTCTTTAGTCTTATTGTTTCTAAATATACAGCAGAACACCAAGCATGGATTCAATTACCACTAATTCTGTAGAAAAGAAACCGTAAATTTATCAGTTATGGTTCTGCTTTTACTTGCCATTGCTAATCTTTGGTGAATTTATGTTGCTTTTATTAGTCACAGCTGGTGTTGTCTAAAGAGCACTAAACATGGAGTTAGGAGACAGTTGGTTCAAATCCTGACTCCTGACATCAGTTATGTGATCCTGGGTAAGTTACCTTACCTCCATGAGGCTTAGTGTCCTCATTTACATAATAGAGGTAATTCTTGACCAACTGCCTTTCAGGTTGCTGTGGGGAAAGTGCTTTATATATGTGAATAGTTAATAGTTCTTAGTTCCAGTTAATAATAGTTTTTATCTGTTTTTGATTTTTATCTGACTTGGTTCCCTAGTAAGACCTGTCTCCTACTGCCATGTCCCTTGATATTTTTAAAGATTACCAGATGGAATCAAACTGGAATCTATCTCTAATTAACAAATTATCCTGTATAGTAGCTCTCAAATTGGCCCCTAATTTGTTAACTAGTTTTTCCTGTTATTTGTTAGCTGTTTGTGACGTTCAAAGATGCTGTCCTGTACATCAAATTCTCTTCCTCAGTTAAGTTCTGTATGGCATTATCAATGCCAACACCTTTTTAGATTGCTCTATCCCCAGTTCCTGCTTAGTACTGTGAAAAGAGATCTGTGAATGTAGCTTATATGGCCCTGTTCCAGTCTGTTGGACAGTGTTATCCATTCCTCTGGTGTGTTAAGGGTGAAAATTTAGAGTAATTTTCACTTGTGGTATGCTTTGACTCCAGTAATCTAATCCACTGCCAAGTCTCTTTCTTCCTTTTTATCTTTTAGTGCTAGAAGTAGCCTGATGAGATGGTTGCAGGAAGAGCTGTTTTTGGTTCTGTAGTAGGTTGTTAGTGTAGTGATGAAGTTGAAGGGGAAGAGCCGGAAAATTTGAAAGGAAAAGCAGCAGGATTTGGCAGTAGGCAAAAGGATGTTGTTTTGCAGCATTAGGAAAGAAAAGCTTGCTCTTGAAACCAAGAATGATTGTGCTGAATTGGGACTCCTTGGTATTCATGGAAAGTTATGTCCTGTGGTCAACACAGGTATTGATTATGGGTTCAGTCACCTAGGATAATAGATCCTGTTTAGAGCTCGAAGAGCTCTCAGAGGTGATCTAGTCCAACACTTTCTTTTTATAGATGAGAAAACAGACTCAGGGAGGTTAAGTACCTTGCTCAAACTAACACCAGAGAGTAGGTATCAAATGCAGGGTTTGAACTAAGGTTCTGTAACTTTACAGCTTTTTCCACTGGGCCACACTGAATTAGTTGGTGGCAAGTCACTTTAACTTGATGGAACAAAATGATGCCTAAATTTTTCAGATTTTAAAGTTGTTCATTTCATATTAATTCAGGGGATGAATAGTTTACATTTTTTGGTCTAGTTCTAAAGTGCATATAAGATTTTTTTTTACCTCTTGGAAACAATAACTTACAAAATTTATGTGAAGGTGTACATTTTCCCCAAGTTCATCCTGGAAAATTACAACTCTTCAAATATTTCTTATGCTTTTTTTTGCAGTTATTTACATATGGACCTTATAAAACCCTAGTTCCTATTACATGGAATAGTTTAATTTGGCTGTAAATATTAAAACAATGTCTTGGATGTTGACCAAATGAAGTAAGTAATTACAGATTTCTGAAGCAAGCAGATTACATCCAGAGCAGGAGAGAGACCCTGAAGTCTTTGCTTCAGTGAATCTGGCTGTGTCTTGCCCCCCAGGTAGGAGAATAGATGAGTTTGTCCTGTTTGTGGGTTTGTTTTTGTTTTTTTTTTTTTGGCCTGTCTGGTTTCACCTGATATTCCTAAGCTGAAATAGCATCAAATGCTTGGTTTCTTTTTATTCTATGAATTTGGTAAACTTGTAAAATTAGGTGTGGCATTCCAGAATCTATGACTCATTGTGAGGTTGGTAAAGGATAATATGTCTTGCAAATATAGTACCTGTAATATTAAAAAGCATAATATTTAAAAGTAAAGTTTACTTAATTGTGGTAAATTGCCGTTACTAGCCAGAAAAACTGCCAAGTTACTACAAATCAATCATGAGTGATCTCATTGTTTTCTTAGGTAATTTTAGAATATGCTATAGTTTACATGGAGTTTTGTTGTTATGGAATAACAAAACCTTATTAGTCATATTAACTGATTATTCCAGTGACCTATTTCCAGTTATTTGCTCCTTCTCGTGTAGTGGATAGAGAGCTTGCCTGGAAGCCAGGATGACCTGGTTTCAAGACCTGTTTCTGATATATGCTATCTGTGTGACCTTGGGCAAATAAGTCACTGAAACTTCAGTGTTTTAAGAATTCTTCTAAGACCATAGATTGCAGAGAAGGTGTTGATATGAAGTGGTAGACAGAGTTTTCTCTTATGGAAATTTCTTTTATCAATGAAATCAAAGGTTTAGTCCCTAAACCTATTCTTGTGGCTACCTAATTTCAAATAGATGTCATCACTCCTATTTTTAAAAAATTAATTAATTTCTTTTTAGTTTTCAACATTCACTTCCATAAGCTTTTGTGTTTTAAATTTTCTTCCCCTTCTGCACGCTCCCCCACCAGACAGCATGCAATCTGATATAGGCTTTACATATACATTCTTATTAAACATATTTTCATATTAGTCATGTTGTTAAGAATTAGAACGAATGGAAGGAACCAGGAGAAAGTGAAAACAGAACAAAACAAAACAACAGAAAAAGAGCAAGCAAATAGTATGCTTCGACCTGCATTCAGACTCCTAAATTCTTTCTCTGGATGTGGATAGCATTTTCCATCATGAGTCTTTTGGAGTTGTCTTTGATTCTTGTATTGCTGAGAAGAGCTAAGTCTATCAGTGAGTCATCACATCATGTGGCTGTTACTGTGTACAATGTTCTTCTGGTTCTGCTCACTTTACTCAGCATCAGTTCATGTAAGTCTTTCCAGGTTTTTCTGAAGTCTGCCTGTTCATCATTTCTTATGAAACCATAGCATTACATTACATTCATATACCACAACTTGTTCAGCCATTCCCCAATTGATGGGCATCCCCTCAATTTCCAATTCTTGGCCAAATTCTTGGCTGCTATAAATAGTTTTGTATATGTGGGTCCGTTTTTCCATTTTTATGACCCCTTTGGGATACAGACCTAGAAGTGGTAATGCTGGATCAAAGGGTATGCACAAGCGTAGTTCCAAATCGTGCTGCAGAATCATTGGGTCAATTCACAACTCCACCAACAATGCATTTCTTAGAAGTAATTTTGATGATTCCTACTTTATAATACAATTTTAGATCTGCCACAACTAGGCCACCTTCCCTTGAATTTCTTTCCCAGGTTTTTCTGAAACCATTCATTCCTTTTGTCATTTGTCATAGCACAACAGTGTTCTTTCACAACTGTATACCACAAGTTGTTCAGCCATTCTCCAATTGGTGGACAACCCCTCAACTTCTAATTCTTTGCCATCACGAAAAGAGCTGCTATAAATATTTTTGTACAAATATGTCCTTTCCCTCTTCCTTTGATCTCTTTGGGTTACAGACCTAATAATGGTATTGCCAGGTCAAAGGGTACACACACAGTTTTATAGCCCTTTGAGTATAGTTTCAAATTATTCTCCAGAATGGTTAGACGAGTTCACGATTCTAACAGTTCATTAGTGTACCTATTTTCTCACATTCCCTTCAGCATTTGCCATTTCTGATAGGCGTGGGATGGTAACTCAGAGTTGTTTTAATTTGTATTTCTCTAATCAATAGTAATTTGGAGCATTTTTCTTATGAATGTAGATAGATTTGATTTCTTCTTCTTTTGAAAACTGCTTGTTATATCCCTTGACCATTTGTCATTTGAGGAATGGCTCTCATTTTTATAAATTTGACTCAGTTCTATATATTTGGGAAATGAAGCCTTTATCAGAGAAACTTGCTGTAAAATTTTTTGATATTACTTCATTGTCTTTGGGACCGTTTAGCAAAATATAGTTTCCTTGATTATCTCTTTTAATTGTACGTTTGCTTTTGCAGTCTGAGATTGCTACCCCTGCCTTTTTTTACTTCAGCTGAGCATAATAGATTCTGTTCTAGTCTCTTAAATTTTGTGTGTGTCTTTCTGTTTCAAGTGTATGTCTTCTAAACCATATATTGTTGGATTCTAATTTCTAATCCATTTTGCTGTCCGCATCTATTTTATGAGTGAGTTCCTCCCATTCACGTTCACAGTTATGATTATCAATTATGTATTTCCCTCCAGTCAATTTTTTTTCTGTTTATCCTCCTCTTTCTTTTTAACTTGTATGTGTATGTTTATGTGTATATACATACATACATACATACATATACACATACACACATATTCTTCCCTCTTTGAAGCAATTCCATTGAGAGCAAGGTTCAAGCATTGCCCACCACCCTGTCCCTATTTTTCCCTCCATTGTAAAATCTTTTTTTTGGTGTGTGTGTTACTTTTTTGTATATAATTTTCTATATTCTTTCTTTCCCTTTCCCCTTTTCTCATTCTTACCTCTTAATTTTTTTTCTGGAGATCATCCCAATGTAGTTGACTCATACCCATGCCCCCTGTCTATGTAGAGTTCTTCTAACTGCCCTAATAATGTTAAAATTCTTAGGAGTTACATGTATCATTTTCCCATATAGGGATATAAAGAGTTTAAACTTATTGAGTCCTTTATGATTTTTCTTTCGTGTTTGCCTTTTTATGCTTCTCTTGAGTCTGGTGTTTAAATATAAAATTTTCTGTTGTGCTCAGGTATTTTCATCAGGAATATTTGAAAGACCTCTATTTCTTTAATTATCCATTTTTCCCCCCTTGAAGGATTACACTCAGTTTTGCTGGGTAGGTTATTCATGGTTGTAATCCTAGCTCCTTTGCCTTCTAGAATATCATATTTCAATCCCTCTGCGCTTTTAACATGTAAGCTTCTAAATTTTGTATGATCCTGACTGTGGCTCCATGATATTTAAATTGTTTCTTTCTGGCTGCTTGCAACATTTTCTTGACCTGGAAGCTCTGGAATTTGGCTGTAATATTCCTGGGAGTTTTCATTTTGAGATCTCTTTCAGGAGATGATTAGTGGATTCTTTTTTTTTTAAATTTTTATTTTTTTATTTTTTTAGGCAATTGGGATTAAGTGACTTGCCGAGGGTCACACAGCTAGTAAGTGTCAAGTGTTTGGTCTGAGGCCGGATTTGAACTTAGGTACTCCTGACTTCAGGGCCAGTGTTCTATCCACTTCACCACCTAGCTGCCCCAGTGGATTCTTTCAATGTCAATTTTACCCTCTGGACCTAAGACATCAGGGCAGTTTTCCTTGATGATTTTTTTCAAATATGATATCTAGGCTTTTTTGTTTTTCAATCGCAACTTTCATATTGTCCAATAATTCTTAAATTATCTCTCCTTGATCTATTTTCTAGGTCAGTTGTTTTTCCGGTGAGGTATTTCACATTTTCTTCTATTTTTCCTAATTTTAAATTTGTTTTATTGTTTCTTAATGTTTCATGAAGTCACTAGCTTCTGCTTGTCCGATTCTAATTTTTAAAGAATTACTTTCTTTAGTGAGCTTTTTTTTCCATTTGAACAATTCTGCTTTTTAAGTTCTTTAGTCCAGTTCTGTTTTTTTAAGGTGTTAATTTCTTCAGTATTTTTTGTGCCTTTTTTACCAAGTTGTTAATTCTCTTTTCATAATTTTCTTGCATCTCTCATTTCTTTTCCTTATTTTTTCTTTACAACTATTATCTCTTTCTTTAACTTTTCCTGGAATTCTTGTTGGGCTTGGGTCCAATTAGCATTTTTTCTTTGAAGCTTTTGTTGTAGCAGTTTTCAGATTGTTATCTTCTGAGTTTTTGTCTTGGTTTTCCCTTTTGCTGTAGTAGATTTTTATGGTTAAGTTCTTTTTTTGTGGTTTGCTCATTTTCCTAGTGTATTTCTTCACTTTGAACTTTAAGTTAAAGTTGGGTTCTGCTCACCTTGGGGTGTGGAGGCATTGTCTCAGTCTTCAGGCATTTTCATGCTGCTGTTTTCAGACCTACTTTTGAAAGTCTGGCAGTTTTTGGGCACTTCCAAGGCGATGTGATCTGACCAACCATCCATTGTCTTGGGCTGGAAATTTGTTTCACTCTGTCTTTCTGTAGATTCTGCTGCTTTAGAATTTGTTTAGAGCCATTTTTTATAGGTATTTGGAGGAGTTTGGGAGAGAGCTCAAGTGAGTCACTGCTTTCACTCTGCTATCTTGGCTCCGCCCTCCTCAAGGCAATGTAATCTGGGGAGAGGTGTGGTTACTGTTTTTCTGGTCTTTACCCAGGCAGGGCCCTTATTCCCCTTCCGGCATAAGTGCTAGCACTCCTCTCTGTCATGGCACTGAGGCTAGGTCCCTGCTCCCTTGTGACAGACTTCAAGCATACCTCTCTGCCTTGAAACTGCAACCTAGAACTGTGTATGGACTATAGAGTTGCAAACAGTGCCAGGCTCTGCACCCAGGACCTGCCAAGGTTCCCTACAATCTTTCTGTTGTCAGACCCCCTTACTGTCTCTGGGCTGAGAGCTTCCAAAGCCAATGCTGCCACAGTTGTGCTGCCTCCAAGGCCCACCACTGTTGTTGCTGTTCTGTGTGCTCACAAGTCAACCCCCACTCCTATGTTACAGATTTCTCTTGCTGACCTCCTGAGTTATCTTAGATTGGAAAAATGTCTCACCCTGACATTTTGTTGGCTCTGCCGCTCTATAATTCGATTTGAGGCACTATTTACAAGTTGTTTGGAGGGGTATGTTGGGAAAGTTTGGTTGGGTTGCTTCCTGTACTCTGCCATCTTGGTTTTGTCCACAGTTGTCAAATCTTATTTTGGCAATAAGGCAATATTTTGGCAATATTTTTTTCCTCCATGACACCACTTATATGTGCCCTTGTCTATTCACATGGCTGCCATGCTAGGTCAAGCCCTCATCACCTTTTATGTGGTCTGTTGCATGAGGTTCCTGACTTGTCTCCATAATGTATCATTTTTGCAGATGTTAAAGTGATTTCCTAAAATGCACTTTTGACCATCCCACTCATCAACCCAGTAAACCCCAGTGTCTTTCTTATTGCCTTTATGATTGAGTAGAAATTCCTCTGATTTGCTTTTAAAGACCCTGAACTCCTGCTCCAAGCTACTTTTCCAGTGTTGTTGTACATTTCTCTTTCTTGAACTCTGGGGTCTGTCCAGACTGGCTTTCTTTTCGTTCCTCACATGTCACTACCTCCTGTCGCTTTGCTTTTGTACTGTCTGTCTAAAATGCTGCCTTATCTCCACCTTCTAGAATCCCTTATTTCCCTCAAAACTCAGCTTACTTACCACCGTCTAAATGAAGCCTTTACTTTTCCTACCTCCCCCTTCTTAGGTCTTGTCTTCCTCCAAATTACCTTTATTTTAAATATATTTATATATGCCTGTATATGTTATTTAATAGAATATTCTTGAGGGAAGAGACTTTTAAGTTTTTGTCTCTGTATTCTGAACACCTAGCATACATAGTGCAAGCTACTGGGTAGGCACTTAATAAATGTTTAGTGATTGATTACTTACCTGACTCTGTATTAGTTCATATAACTTTTCTATGTTTCTTTGAATTCTTGATATTTGTAATTTTTAACAGTGCAATAATATTTCATTATAGTCATATACCATAATTTGTTC
This sequence comes from Vombatus ursinus, assembly GCF_900497805.2. Taxonomy (NCBI): domain Eukaryota; kingdom Metazoa; phylum Chordata; class Mammalia; order Diprotodontia; family Vombatidae; genus Vombatus; species Vombatus ursinus. Next base: position 14,571,723 of record NW_020954548.1, read on the forward strand.
AACCATTTCTCAACTGATAGATATGTATGCCTATCTATCTATCTGTCTGTCTGTCTATCTATGTTTCTATCTCCTTTCTGAATTTGACTTTCTTAGGGTATATTCCCAGCAATAGAATCTCTGTTAAAGAATAAGGATAGATAAAGTCACTTTTCTTGTATAATTTCAAATTGTTTTCCAGAACAGTTGGACCAATTTTACTGTTCTAATACTGTTTGAACATACCTGTCTGTATGTAGCCCCTCCAATGTTTACTTTTTCCTTTGTCATCTTTGCCTATTTAAGGTACTGTCCCTGTAAGAGGTCAGCAATTTGATTGCTGAAAGGGGCAAAATAATACTTTGATATAAAGAGATAAATCACCTTGGGAATAATGTAAGGAATTGCCTCTTTAATAGGTAGACAGTTTAGTGGATAAAAGGAACAGAAAAAAGTTTTAACAAAAACCATTTTAATATTAACTGCTAAAATTCATGTCTGAAGAAATAGTTTTCAGATATGAGATTTTGGTTGTAAGAAGGGCAGAAAATGAACTTTGCATACATAACACTTTGTAAAAGATTCAGATTCATGTCCCTTTTGTAAGTGAATCTTTTGTTGGCTGAAAGAACAGGAAAAAAACAAACATCAAAACAAGTTTCAAGAAACAGTTTCAGATCTGAGTGTTAAGAGGACTATTTGAAGGGAGATATGGTTGAGGGAGACTTTGTGATTCTTTGATTCATTTGCATGTAATTGTTTTAGGTGTAAGAGGTTAAACTCACAAAATTAAAAATAACTGAAGTTTAGGGTATATTCAAATAAGGACCCTTGGTGTTGTAATTAACTGAAAAGGGGAGTTCTTGAGTTTTCAACTCATAAAGGAAAAGAGAGAATATTTACAGAAATATAAATTGCCTAGATTAACCGAAGAAATACGATATCTAAATAAACCTGTTTTAGAAAAAGAAACTAATCAGGCTATAAATGAGCTTCCTAAGAAAAAAGCATCAAGACCAGATGGATTTACAACTGAATTTTACCAAATATTTAAGGATCAACTAATTCCATTATTAAATAAATTATTTGGAATAGTAGTCAAAAGAGTCCTACCAAACTCCTTTTATATGAAACAAATATGGTACTGATGCCTAAACCCAGGAAGGGCAAAAACAGAGAAAGAAAATTATAGGCCAGTTTCATTACTGAATCTGTATGCAAAAATCCTAAATAAAATACTAGCTGTGAGACTACAACAATGTATTATAAAAATTATACATTGTGACCAAGTGGGATTTATATGAGGAATGCAGGGATGATTTAACATAAGGAAAACTATTAACATAATTGATTATAACAATAATAAAAGTAACAAAAATCATATGATTACATCAATAGATGTAGAAAAATCTTTTGATAAAATACAACACTTATTCCTATTAAAAGCACTTGAGAGTATAGGTCTAAATGAATTTTTCCTTAAAATGATAAGAAGCATCTACCTAAAGTCATGAGCAAGCATTATTTGTAATGTGGATAAGCTAGAAGCCTTCCCAATAAGATCAGGAGTGAAACAAGATGTCCATTGTTACCAGTATTATTTAGTACTTGCTAGAAGTGCTGACAATAGCAAAAGAGAAGAAAAAGAAATTGAAGGAATCAGAATGGGCAATGAGGTAATAAAATTCTCTTTTTTGCAGACCTACATTATCTAAAAAAAAAACCCAAACCTCTCCTGGGTGCTTGTCAGCCCCTGGCATACCACTCCAGCAAGAGAGGAAAAAGTAGAAAGAGGCAGTAGAGGCTTTGGAGCTCATTTGCTGTTGGATTGACCGACTGACTTCTGATTGGACACCCGAAGAATTCTGATTGGACACCCGAAGAATCCTGATTACTGAAGAGAGGGGTTGTCTCCTTGATGAGCTTTTCCATTCTCTGGTTTAAGGGAATAACTAGCCTAAGCAATAACATAACACCTCCTCAGTGCACTTCTAATGGGAATTAGAGGTTAAAAGAGTTTGTCAGTGCTTCAGTTGTTAAGAGTCTAAAATAATTTGCCAAGCAAGTATGTGAGGATTAGAAAGAGAATGTTTCAAAGAGAAACAGCTTTGTGGTATTGGTGTTTGCAGATTGGACCAATGATATCAAGGGTTGCGGTTCAGACTTGTGAGTTAGCCCAAGCACCTGGGTTTTCTTTAACATATACCTCCCTTCCAGGTATCTGTAAGTATGTGCCCACTCTATCCATAGTTACTTAGTGCATTGGTAGAAGAATGTGAATGAGGTTTATATGTGATCGTTGATGTATTGATTATTCCTGAATTTGCTTTATATTGAGTACTTGTGATGCATTTATTATTATTGTTATTATTGTTTTTCCTTTGTTGTTATGTGAATGGTTACATTTCAGATCTAATAATGTCATGATGGTGAGTAGCTGATTACGCATAACTGGAAGTGCACCTTTGCTCAAGTGCCCAAGATGTGTAGTGTTGAATAGAGGCAATATATTCTTTAATAACAGGGCTCGCCTGGGATTCTGAGTGAGTTTAAATTGTAACCACAAAGTGGTAGTTCTCTTGGAATCTAGACCTGCCAGTGTGAGGATAGCTTCCTACTAAAGGTCAACATAGCAAGTTAGGTTCCAATTGAATGGTAGTTTTAGAGTAAGAAAGACAAATTCAAATCCTGCCTCAGATACTTAGTAGTTAACTGTATGATTCTGGACAAACCACTTACCTTTGATGCCCTCCAAGGCTCCCCTTCCATCTCTGATCTATGATTCTGTGATCCTAAGTTTACCGGGCAGGGTGGTTGGCTTGACTCTTCTATCGCAACCTTTTAATGGTAGAATTGTTTTTGGTTTTGCTGGAAGATGCTGCCATTTTCCATTGTTTGACACCTGCCTTTGTCATGCTTCTCTTTTCTGATGCCTAGTCACTGGTACTTGTTCAGACACCACCCTTCTTAGCTTATACTTCCTAGAGATAAGGGTTTGATTCATGGGTATTGTCAGTCTTCATTGTGCAAATCTGGGGGTTGAATATTTGCTATTTTGTGAGAAAGAGAGTAAGCATTTAGGAGAATTTAGGAATAACTCCTTTGAAAATGATTGCTCAAGTATAGGATGGCTGAAATGTTAGTTTTTAGAAAAATATTATTCCTTTCTCCAAATAAATGTAAGCCAACAAACCACAAAATATTATCTATATAATGTGTTTTCTGCCGTTTGTGTGAAATGAAGTTTGGTATGCTAATTGATATTATAGTCATTCTACAACTGCAGATTGGTATATGCTGTGTTTATTTTAATATTCAGAAAACATTCTAGGTAGAAGGTTGATAGCAGTGTTAAGTCACAAATGAAAACTGTTGTTAGGACATGATGGGTGGAGCATGGAAGGTAAAGAAGTACTTGTTGAAAAGGGGTAAAGAGTACAGTAAAAGTGCCAGGGCTGTAATGTATGACCTGGCAAGGACTTCCCTGGCTGAATTTACAGGCTATAGAACTCTAGCTATTTTATCAGCCCTACCTGGATCAGCCTTCAAGATTCCTCTTCATACTAATCTGCAATTAACTTTGGAGGAAAGTGTATTCATCAGCTTCTGCTCCAGTTTGATAGGTATGGTATTTTATTGCAGTATTAATAATGTACAATGCCTATGTGCCTTCAGCTCTAAATCCGGTGATTCTAAGAAATCACATTGAGAAGTTACTTTCCTTCTATAGCAGTATTTTGGAACAGGGTTTTTTCACTCCTTTATGACGTGAAGTATTGTATCTGGCAGCTCTGTGTCTGGCACAAGTTAGCTCTGGTATCTTTCCTTTGTAGTTTTTTGGGAATAGATTAGTAAAGGTGAAGAGGAGGTGAAGGTTTAGATTCATAGGTTGTTGGATCTGTATTTATCTTGTACAAACATATTTAGTATATGCATTATTTTGTATAAAATGTGTATGTATCACATATACATCTTATTTTGTTCCTTCAAAAGAATGCCAATTCCTTGGGGACAGAGACTATTTATTTACTTATGTTCCCAGCATCACGTTTAATGGTATTTCTTAGTAGTCTACAGATTAAGTCTGTATACCATGATCATCTTTGTCAGTTATAGTTCATAGTTGTAGCAGCTAAGAGTGGGACTCAGAGTCAAGGCTTAGGTGCCGCTTCTGAAAAGACTGACTCATGACTTCAAACAAGTCACTTAATCCATCAGTGCCTTAAATAACTTCTTAAGACTGTAAATTGCAGGGGCAGCTAGGTGGCATAGTGGATAGAGCACCAGCCCAGAAGTCAGGATGGACCTGAGTTCAAATCTGGCCTCAGACCAAACACTTGACACTTACTAGCTGTGTGACCCTGGGCAAGTCACTTAACCCCAATTGCCTTAGAAAAAAAACAAAAACAAACCCTATAAATTGCGGAATAATTGCCTACATTGTAGAGGGAGTTTCTGGTACTAATGAAACCCTTAAGTCCTGGCCAAAAAGAGAAAGATGTATTTATTGAATTCAATCTTGGAAGGCAGAGCTCTTACTTGTTATGACTTCCTTGTTTCTTGGAAACATGAGGATTAATTTCTGCTTCCCCTCTTCCCCTCTGCCTCTTAGAGTCCCTGGCATCCTTTATGACTCAGCTCAAATGTCACTTTCTGCATTTGGCAAATCTTTCCACATTAGGCCTTTCCTATCTCCCCAGCTATGAGAGCTTCTTCCTATACTGTCAATATCCATTGACTTTGTGTGTATCTTGTATGTACTTCTTTGTTTACATGATGTCTCCCCATTAGAGGCTTAGGGAATCTTGGAGACCCTGGAGCCAGGTAGATCTGGGTCCAAGTTTCACTCTGACACTACTGGCTTTGTGACCCTAAGCAAGTCACTTGCTTAACCTGTGTATGACCTAGGCAGCTGTATCAGACTAGATTGTAGAGAAGGTACTGACCTCCAGTGTTCTCTGGAGAGAGAATGGGAAATGAAAACACAGGTCCAGCAAGAATGCAAATTTTTGGGTGCAGAGGGATTATTTTTCTTTTCTTTGTATCCAGGGCTTAGCACAGTTGCTGGCACATGATAGATGTTCAATAAATGCTTCTTGACTGATAGGACCCCAATTACTTTCTCTCAGTTTAGTTAAGAACTGTGTTGTTCAGCAAGTATTTTAAATGAGATAACTTTGGTATTAGAACTCTTTGAGTATGTGAAAAATTTACTATAGGTTACTTGAAGAGAATAATTGTTAATGTTTGATTTCTTAATCAGTTTTCCCCTTTCTTCTTTTTTTAAGCTTTTAGGGAATATAGGTTGCCAGATGCAAAAATGTTCTTTTAATAAATTTGTATAAAGAGAAAAAAGGTCAAACTGTCAGGAAGCACTGAATGTTCTGTTCCAGTGCCATGGGAGGTGGCTGGCTGTAATACATTCTGAGCAAGATGGTGCAGCAGATTTCTGAGCGGCAGGTTCTTTTTGAATGTAGAAACCATGCTGTGAAAGATATTTGAGATAGTTATTGATAGATAACAGTATGTACTTGTTACCTCATTCTCTGAGAACAGCAAAAATAAGAATTTATGAGACAGAAGAACAAAGTGTGGAAAGGCAATGATCCAGTTTGGAAATACTGCTTCTTCATAGGTTTGTAAGGTTGAGAGCCGAGAGGGACCTCATTGTTTTTCTAGCCCAAACCTTCATCATTAACACAGGAGGAAGCTGAGGCTCAGAGAGGTTCAGTAACTAAGGATGAGACAGGTCACACAGATGCTATTTTTTTTAACTTGTATCATGGTGGAATTTATGAGAGAGGTCCAGAAAGATTCGATGATTCTGAAGTTTCATGGAGGTGGTACCCCCAGAATGAGGTATTTAAAGAAGGGAAGAATTTCTCTAGGAGATGTGATGTGGGGTGGGAGTTAGCCTGTTTCAGGCATGGGGGGAAAGGTGGCTTGCACAAAAGAGATGGTAAGATAAAATGAGTTTGGGGAATTGTGGAGAAGGATCAGTCAGAAAGTAGAAGAACCATGAGTCACACAAAACCATGGGAAGAGAGGGTATCAAAAAGGAGGATATGGTCAGCAGTAGCAAATGTTGTGGGGAGATCAAAGAGGTTGAGGTCTAAGAAAGTTGAGAAATGACAACGATAGAGAACAAGGGGAAACAGGAAGTGCAGACTTTTCCTGGAAGGCTGGCACTAAAGAGGAGGTGGGAGAGATAACAGGATAACTTGAAGGAGTAACAGGGAAGAGGGAGGGGAAAGGGGAAGGGGGTGGCAATAAGCATTTATATAGTGCCTTCTATGTGCTGGGTACTATGCTAAATACTTTTTATAAATATTATCTCATTTGTAACAGATAGAGTGAGACTCCAAGTCTTTAAAAATATAAATATTATTTATTTTGAATTGAGCCTCACAAGTCCTCACAAAAACACTTGTGAGGTAGATGCTATTATCATTCCCATTTTACAGTTGAGGAAACTGAGCTGAGGGGGTTAAATGCCTTGCCCAGGATCACATAACTAGTAAATATCTGAGGCTGAATTTGAACTTGGGACTTTTGACTCCAGGCCTAGTGCTCTGGTCCACTGTATCACCAGTTGCCTTGGGTCACAAGAAGGCTTTCATATTTGATGAAATGCTCCTCTTTTTAGCATAAGAAAACCCTCCACCACCTGACTCCTACTTACCTTTCCACCCTTATTGGATGTTAATACCCTGAACCACAACCCCACCCCCACCCCCACCTGGTACTTGGCAATCTTTTCTCTCTGATCCTCACAAAGAATGCTCCACACGGGGCAAGTTCCATCTTAGTCCTTCTCCCTCCTGCCTCTGAGTCTGAGGTTCTCTTTTCCCTTATGATGCAGCTCACGTACCTTCTTCTGCATGAATCCTTTCCTGATCCCCCCAGCTACCGGTGGCCTTCCCAAACTACCTTATATTTGATTGACTTTGTATGTAATATATTTATTCACTTTATCTTTATGTCTTATATGTTTGTATATGTTATTGTTGTCTCCCTCATTAGAATGTAGGCTCTTTGCAACTAGGGATTGTTTCATTCTTTGTGCTTTTATCCCTGGGCTGTAGGATAGGGCCTGGTACACCATAGGCACTTAGTTGATTGATGGGGATGGAACCTTTGATTTCCTTGGTAAAAGGAACTGTCAGATGAGGCACTTTACTAGGACAAGCAGACACTTTCTTTACCACTTATGGTTTGAGAAGTGGCTGGAGCACCGAGAGGCTAAGTGGCTCAGCTAGTACATGTCAGAGACCAGGATTGAAGCTAGGATTGCAGAATGTACCTCTGCAGTACCCTAGGCTGCTTCTCAGAAATCCATGCTGCTTTTAATTCTGAGAGAAATGATAGGATGTCCTCTGACTGTCTTCTTGACTAAAAATAGATAAGTTTAGTTCTAGTGTAGTTCAAGTGTGGCCTAATGCAAAAGTGACCAATGGACTCTGTGACCTTTCAACATTCTTTACAGCCTTAGGGTTCTTTGATTCTATTATTCTAAACACACAGCTTCATTGGTGAAGAGGCAGGCGGAATGTTTAGTGAAAGCTGGAGTGGAAGTCTGAGGGACATCAGATTAGGGATAGCTTATTCAAGTAAAAAGGTCTCTGGAAAACCTTAGCACATCTTCTAGTTGATTGATCTCATAAAATGGACAACTATAAAAACCCATGTGTCAGCTCATCACAAGACTTTATAGAGTTAGCTATTGAGGAGAATAATATGCTAGAGGTGAGTTGTAGAAGATAAGGCCATAAATAATTACTTCCTGAGGGAAGTGTTCTCATTTGGGATTTGTGGCTCATATTTGACCTTTACATCACACATTTCTTTCTTTCTTTTTCCTTAAACGTACCATATACCATGAACTTGGAAAAAATTAAGGCAAATTAACATGAATTTTTGGTTATCACTTGAACTCTAGGCAAGGAATCATTGCTCTAAATACCAAGTATTTCCATTGTTTTTGTCATCTTACCTTGCTCACTGTACTCTTCTAAAACATGGCTAGAGTGATATAAACATGTGAATCCTTGTGAAGCCCTGCTTTCCCCCCTCCCCCACTTAAATTTAGAATAATCTTTGAGATCCTTAACTGTGTTTACTAAATAATAAATGGCTAGTTCAGAATTATACAGCAACCAATGATACCTGACTATTATCTAGATCATTTGTGAACTTCTATTCTTTGTCTATACCTCAAAATCTTTTAGTCCCCTCTCTTTTTCTCCTTTTCACTTGTTTTTGAGGAAGAGGCAGTCTGCCTTCTAACTTAAGCTAACCTATACTTGGGATCCCATCCTCTGCCTTGAGAATGAACAAAACCCCTCTTACAAACGTGTAGTCAAGCAAAACAAATTTCCCATATTGGCCATGTCCAAAAAAATATATGTCTCATTCTGCACTCTGAGTTCTTTACTTGCATGTTTCATCATTAATCCTTTGGGATTCTGGTTAGTCATTATGCTGATCCTTAATTCTTTCAACATTGTTTGTACTATAATACTTACTATAACACTGATGTATACATTTTTCTTCTAGTTCTTTTCACTCTGTATCAGTTCATATAAATCTTTAAAGGTTTTTCTGAAACCATCCCCTTCATCATTTCCTATAGTACATAGGATTCCATTACCTTTATGTACTGTAACTTCTTCATCCATTCCTCAGTTCATAGGCACTCCCTTAGATTCTGTTTCTTTGCCGTCTCAAAAAAAAAGCTATGAATATTTCTGTACATCTGCAGTTTGTTTTGCTTAGCAATAAATCCTTCCCTTAATCCGTTTAGGACATCCTCTTGCCTTGGTACATAACCTCTTCCAGAGCTCTGGAGTTCTACAGAGGTGTTCGATCCATTTTGCAGCTTCTCTGCCTCCCTTTTGCTGACTTGAGCTGGAAAAATGACTGACTTTTTCTTAGATTTCCTCATTAGAATTTGATCTGGTTCATTTCCTAGATCAGTCTGGAGAATTTTTTTTTTGGTGGGAGAGAGCTCCCTGTATTGCTTCCTACTGCTCTGCCATCCTGGCTTCTCTCTAATTCATCTTTGATCGTTCCTATTTATTAACTCTTTTACCTGAGTGTGTAAATAAACTCGTGTCTTCCCCACTCTCCCCAGATACTTTCCCTTGACATTGCTGCCCTGTCAAATTATCTGTCATCTACTTTCTCTTTCTTTCTGGCTTCTGCTAAACCTCTGTGTGGAGTGGTCTACATTTGCTAACTACTTACTTTTTCCTTCTGACTTTTATCCCCACCACTTCACAAAATAACTGTTCTCTCTAAGGTAAAGAAATGAGCTGGGATTTGAACCCTGGCCCCCTTGTTGTTTGTCCTTTATTCTTGAAGAGGACCATGACATCAGGGAGGTGATATGCAAGTGAATTGGATTTAAGTGAGGGAGGGCTGTGCAAAGTCACCAGCCTCACTTTCTTCTCCAGAGCCATCTGGGTCCAGTGGTAAGATATAGATGGTGCCCTAACACTAAGTTGATGCTCATTTCACTACCACAGCATTCTCTCTTAACAATTTCATGTACTTGTTTGGCTTCACTCTCACTCTATGCAGATGATGAACAAATCTATCTCTACTCCTAGCCTCTGTCATCCATCTTTATGTCTTAATACCTTGATGCCTTCTTCATGGTAAATAGTTAATGTTTTGTGAATTTTACTAGACTCTCCTCTCATTTTTCATCTCCAGTAGTAATTATGATATTTAATAAAGTAGAAGAAGCAGTCATCTTCTGTAGCCCCCTTCTTAGTCTTTGTGTCTTTTTCTAGAGTCAGAAGTGCATTAGATTATCCAAAAGATTTTTAGGCCTTTTAAGATATTGGGATAAGGAACAGATAGCAAGAGAGAAGGATGAGAGGTGACTTGACAGGGAATAAATTAGTGATGGCTTACTATGTGGTGTAGAGGAGAACAACATTGGACATAGGAGTAGTCTGAGTTTTAGTCCTGGCTCTGCTTCTTACTTACCATGTGACCTTGGGCAGTCAGTGAGTCTCCGGCCTTTGCCGTTTGTTTTACCTGTAAAATGAAGAGTTTGGACTGGGTGATCAGAGTTCCCTTTATCATGTAGATTAAGTCATTCTTTATTCTGTTTCCATTTTGCAAGGACTAAAACTCCCTACAAATATTTGAGTGCCTCTTCTTTGGAAGGTATTGTGCTACTAATTGCCTGTTTAAAAGTTTCACTTGTTGCCCTGGCAGGCACAAAATACTGTGGCAGGCACAAAATTGCTTAAAATATCTCTCGGGGGAGGATGGTCCCTATTTTTGGAGTGGCTAAGGAAAAAAAAAAGAAAATTAGATGAAGAACATTTTTTTAAATTTTTCTCAAACTATTGATGGAGAAGGAAAAATAGGTTAGTCAATGCAGTAATCTTTTCTTTAAGTGAGTATTATCTCTTTCCTTCAGAAAAGTCTTTTGAAGGTTCTTTGTTGGGTGATGCTGAGTTCTGTAAAACTAATTCAATGGGGTGAAAGCTTTGGCAGATTTGGCCAAGCTGGAAAGGTTTCAGGTGTGCTAACAGGAATAGGATTAAATCTGCTGTCTGAAGACCAACCTAGTTAAATAGAGAGAAATCATACCACCATTAGTTCGGTTACTAGGTGATGAATTCTGTGGCCATGGCCACTTATGAATGAAACAAAGAAAAAGCCTAGTCTTTATTTCTGTGTATTTCCCTTCCATAATGAGGGTGATAGAAAATTGTTAGAGACACTAATGCACTGTTGTTGGAGTTGTGAACTGATCCAACCATTTTGGAGAGCAATTTGGAACTATGCCCAAAGGGTAACAAAACTGTGTATACCCTTTCCAGCAGTACCACTGTTAGGGCTTTATCCCAGAGAGATAAAAAAGAGGCACAAGGTCCTATTTGTATGAAAATATTTATAGTAGCTCTTTTTGTGGTAGCTAATAATTGGAAATTTAGGGGATACCCATCAATTGGGGAATGGCTGAACAAGTTGTGGTATATGATTGTAATTGAACATTATTGTTCTGTAAGAAATGACAAGCAGGAATGTTTTCAGAAAAACCTGAAAAGATGTACATGAATGGATACAAAATGAAGTGAGCAGAACCAGGAGAACATTATACACAGTAACAGCAATATTGTATCAAGAACAACGGTGAATAACTTGGCTATTCTCAGCAATACAATGATCCAAGACAATCCCAAAGAATTCAGGATGAAAAATGCTATATATCTGCCTCCAGAGAAAGAACTCAGTTTGTCTGAGTCCAGACTGAAGCATATTCATATTCTCTCTCTCTCTCTCTCCTTCCTTCCTTCCTTCCTTCTTTTGTGTCTTGCACAAAATGACTCTATGAAAATATATTACCCATATCACATTGCACATGTGTAACCCATATAAGATTGATTGCTGTCTCAGGGAGCGGGGAGGGAAGAAAAGAAGGGATAGAATTTGGAACTCAAAACTTTAAAAAATTGAATGTTAAAAATTGTTTTTACATGTAGTCGTGGGAAAAATAAAATATTATTAAAAAAGAGGAAATGGCTACAGAAACAGTTGTCTGACAGCTTAACTGTTGGCATTGTACATGTGAAGTTTTTGTCCATTGAACGAATTGACATATCATTGGATGAATAGAACTGTACCAATCTCCTAATAAACAAAAAAGAAAATAAAGGAAAGTTGCAGATAAATGGAAAAATGACTCACAGGCTGCCCTTGGAGATGCAAACAAAATTGTTTGCTAGTGCTGGGTGATGGCCTGAGAGAACTGAAAGGTCAAAGGATTGAAGGTCATAGTGTGGATGAAGAGCAGGATTTGGAAAAGGAAGTTGGAGGGAGAAGTGGAAAGCTAATAGATTATGGCCAGATAAGGTGGTTTTGTAATTCTTGAATAGGGAGGTGGTAGAACATGCATCATGGGCAACATGATGGCAGGATCTAGGGTATGATTATCTTTGTGTATAGCTGAGGTGGGGTGGAGCAGTAGGTCATGGGAAGCAATTAGGTTGAAGAACTGAGTGGTTAGGGTGTTTGAGGGAGAGTCAGTATAAATGTTGAAATCCTCAAATATGAGGGTAGGAGTTAGAGAAGAGAGAAAACTTGTACCAGGTACCAAATTGCCAGGTACTGAACTTATTAAGAAAGGAATGAGAAGGATTTGGAGATCTATAGCCAATAGCTTACCAGGATATTGATTGGGGATATATGAATTGCATGAGCCTCAAAGGAAGAGAGGTTACTGAGTGATGGAAGTAAGGGGAGAACCTAGAAGTAGCAATGGGGACTGAGGGGTATTCTAACTCTCCTGCCTCAGATAGTAAACAGAGGGGAATGAATGAGAAGTGGTGGCCAAGGAGGATTGTGTCATCAGTGGAGAGTCAGTTTTCTCTAATAACTAGAAGATGGAAGGTGTGGGAAAGGAAAAAATTTAGGATGAAGTCAAATTTGTTCTGGTGGAGCAGGCATTCCTGAGGACATAGTAAAAGGAGTGAGAGTGGCATTTGGTTGGAACTTTGGGGTGGGAAGGTTGAGGGGGTTGGGAATACAGAATTGGGTAGTTGAGGATAGGGAATGGAGTTTGGGTGATGACCTACAAGGGTTCAAAATCACTGGGATGTATAGAATATAACCAGGTATGAGTGTTTATTATTGAATACAAGGTGCCATTCCTCTTCCTAAAGGAGGCTGGAGATGAGGTAGAGCACATAATGGAAGGTAGATGGTCAGATGGGAGACCCCATTTTACTACTCCTTTTCACTACACAGGCTGGAGATTAGGTAGGAAACTGCAGCAGCAGGAGATAGAAGTCCTACTCCCGACTGATTTTCTTCTTCCCTCAAGGGACAGATGCAGCAGGAGGTGGAAGGCCTGAGGTCAAAGGGAAGGTTGCTTCTCTTTGTACTGGAGGTTCTCTACGTCCTAGTTGGGAGATTAGGCTGGCAGCAGGAGGTGGAATTTGCCTTTTGGTACAAATGGAAGTTGCTCCAGTAACATCTGGGAGGCCAGTCAGAGGAAGGTCTCAGAGTCTGACTCCTCTTTTCTCCTGAGGCTGCAGATCCGTTTGGTGCGGCAGGAAGGTATCTATCAGTCTGACCTATTGAGATAAGTTATTGGTACTGATAATTGGGAAGTGGAAAAAAGCAAAGATTGACCTTGATAATAAATTTCTGCAAAGATAAAATGTCATAGAACAGTAACCACAAAGAGAGAGGCAAGAGAGCCTAGAATGTGTGGCTGACAAAGGTATTGGTGGGCTTGTCTCATAGAGTCAGTCATACTATTCTGTTCATCCGTATTGAGCTTACAGTTGGGTAGAACCTCTAAGTCTTTCCTAAGTACTGCATGCACTGAGTTACTGTCCTATTAGGCCAGGAGAATGCTGCAGATAAATTTTATCTGGATTTTAGGAAAGGATTTGATAAAGTCTCTCATGTTCCTTTTGTGGAAAATATGGAGAGATATGCGCTAGGAGATACTACAATTAGGTGGATTAAAAAATGGTTGGATGGGGGCGGAACTAAGATGGCAGATTAAAGACGGGGACCCGCTTGAACTCTCCCCCCAAACCCCTCCAAACACCTGTAAAAATGGCTCTAAACAAATTCTAGAGCAGCAGAACCCACAAAAAGACAGAGTGAAACACATTTCCAGCCCAAGACAACCTGGAAGATCTATAGGAAAGATCTGTTGCACTGGGCTGAGAGACGAGCCAAGTGCCAAGAGGGGACTGAATCACTGGCAGCTGTGGTGGTTTCCAGACTTCTTAACCCTTTAACGCCAAAGATAGCTTAGAAGGTCAGTAGGAAAGGTCTGTCAGATCTGGTTGAGAGAGGGGCGCAGTCCAGTCCTGGCCCCAGTGGCAGGGGCTACTTCTGGAGCTGTCAGCCCACAAACAGAATGGGGATTGAGCAACTGATCAGAAAGAGATTACAGGGGTCTCTTTGCTGGCCCTGAGGCAGGATTCTGTTGCTTTGCCCATACTTGGATCTGGTTGGCAGTCCTGGGGTGAGGAGGAGCACTGGCATAGCCAAGCTTGTGGCAGCACTGGAGAGGGAACCTTCCTCACAGTTCCAGGGCAGGAAAGAATGCTTGTGGTAACTCACAGAGCAGAGCACAGGCCAGGAGAAGAGTAAACACCTCTCCTTAGATCATAGCACCTTGGAAGAACTGAAAACTTACAGGTACCTAGAAGTATCTCTTTTTTTTTTATATTACGGTAATTTTTATTTTTTTGTTTTCAACATTTACTTCCACAAGATTTTGAGTTCCAAATTTCCACCCCATCTCGCCCCTCCCCCTACCCCAAGATGGCATGCATTCTGAATACCCCTTCCCCTAGTCTGCCTTCCCTTCTATCTCTCTCCCCCTTCTCTTATCCCCTTCCCCTTCAAATTTTCCTGTAAGGCAGGATGGATTTCTGTACCCCATTTCCTGTATTTCTTATTTCCCACTTGCATGTGAAAACATTTTTTTAAACATGTGTTTTTAAAACTTTGGGTTCCAAATTTTCTCCCTTCCTCCCTCCCCACCCACCCTCATTGATAAGGCAAGCAACTAAATATAGGTTATATATATATACAGTTATGCAAAACACTTCCATAGTAGACATGCTGTGAAAAACTAACTCTATTTCCCTTAATCCTATCCCACCCCCCTATTTATTCTATTCTTTCTTTTGACCCTGACCCTCCTCAGAAGTACTTGCTTCTGATTACCCCCTTTCCCAATCTGCCCTCCTCTCTATCATCCCCCTACTCCCTTGTCCCCTTCCCCCCCCATTTTCCTGAGGGTAAGACAGATTTCCATACCCAATTGAGTGTGTATGTTATTCCCTCCTTAAGTCAAATTCTATGAGAATAAGATTCACTCATTCCCTCTCACCTTCCCCCATTTCCCTTCCACTGTAAGAGCCTTTTCTTTTTGTTTTTTTTTTGTGAGATAATTTACCCGGTTCTACCTCTCCCTTTCTCCTTCTCCTAGTATAATCCTCTCTCATCCCTAAATTTTATTCTCCAGTTATGACCCCTTCATTTTCAACTCACCCTGTGCCCTCTATCTATCTATCTATCTATCTATCTATCTATCTATCTATCTATCTATCTATCTATCTATCTATCTATATTTATATCTATGTACATATAATTTTTCCTCTCCAGCTACCCTAATATTGACAAAGGTCTCATGAGGTACAAATATCATCTTTACATGCAAGAATGTAAACAGTTCAACCATAATAAGTCTCTTGTGATTTTCTCTTTCCTGTTTACCTCTTCATGTTCCACTTGAGTCTTGTATTTGAAAATCACATTTTCTATTCAGCTGTGGTCTTTTCATCAAGAATGCTTGAAAGTCCTCTATTTCACTGAATGACATTTTTTCCCCGGCAGGATTATACTCAGTTTTGCTGGGTAGGTGATTCTTGGTTGTAATCCTATCTCCTTTGCTCTCTGGAATATTATATTCCATGCCCTGTGGTCCCTTAATGTAGAAGCAGTCAAATCTTGTGTTATCCTGATTGTGTTTCCACAATACTTGAATTGTTTCTTTCTGGCTGCTTGTAATATTTTCTCCTTTACCTGGGAACTCTGGAATTTGGCTACAATATTCCTAAGAGTTTTCCTTTGGGGATCTCTTTCAGGCGGTGATCGGTGGATTCTTTCCATTTCTATTTTTCCCTCTGGTTCTAAAATATCAGGGCAGTTTTCTTGGATAATTTCATGAAAGATGATGTCTAGGCTCCTTTTTTGATCATGGCTTTCAGATAGTCCAATAATTTTTAAATTCTGTCTCCTGGATCTGTTTTCCAGGTCAGTTGTTTTTCCAGTGAGATAGTTCACATTGTTTTCTAATTTTTCATTCTTTTGGATTTGTTTTACAGTGTCTTGATTTCTCATAAAGTCACTAGCTTCCAATTGCTCTATTCTAATTTTTAAGGAAGTATTTTCTTTAGTAATCTTTTGGACTTCCTTTTCCATTTGTCCTATTTTGCTTTTTAGGGCATTTTTCTCCTCATTGGCTTTTTGGACCTCTTTTGCCATTTGGGTTAGGCTATTTTTTAAGGTGTTATTTTCTTCAGTATTTTTTTGGGTCTCCTTTAGCAAGCTGTTGACTTGTTTTTCATGATTTTCTTGCATCACTCTCAGTTTTTCCTCTACTTCTCTTACTTGCTTCTCAAAATCCCTTTTGAGCTCTTCCAAGGCCTGGGACTGATTCATATTCTTCTTGGAGGCTTTAGATTTAGGAGCTTTGGCTTTGTTGTCTTCTTCTGGTTGTATGTTTTGATCTTTTTTGTCACCAAAGTAAGATAATATAGTCTGACTCTTTTTGCATTGCTCACTCATAATCCTGGCCAATTACTTGAGTTTTAAACTCTTTGTTAAGGTAAAAGTCTGTTTCCATCGTGGAGAATGTACTGTCCCAAGTTTCAGGGGTTTGTACATTTTCAGAGATACTTCTACGGACCTGAAAAGTGTCAGTTCTTCCTGGGTGCTATGATAAGGGGCGAGGTGTTTCCTCTCCACCACCACTATGAGCTCCATTCAAGCTAGCACTCCTCCTTGCCCCAGGACCGCCACCCAGAACTATGACCCAGATCCAAACATGGGCAAAGCAAGAGAATTCTGCACTAGCAGAAAGATCCCTGCAGTCCCCCTCTGATCAGCCATTTGATTCCCCCTCAGTCTGTGGGCTGGAAGCTCAGGAATCAGCCGCAGCTCTGGGGGCTGCTGAAACCTAGCTTCTTCTCTCACCACAGTCACATACTTTTCCCAATGACCTTCCAAGTTGTCTTTGGCGTTCCTGAGTTGAGAGGTCTGAAAACTGCGATAGCTTCCCATGATTCAGTCCTCTGAGGCCTGCTCCAGGGTTGCTGCAGCTTGCGTGCCCACGCCAAACTGCGCTCCTCTCCCCACCCGGCGTGATATACCTTTCCGATCAACCATCCAGGCTCTCTTGGGCTGGAAATTTGTTTCACTCTGTCTTTTTGTGGGTTGTGCTGCTTTAGAATTTGTTTAGAGTCATTTTTTATAGGTATTTGGAAGGGTTTGGAGGGACAGCTCAAACAAGTCACTGCTTTCCCCAGAAGTATCTCTTAAAACAGCTGCTCAAAACCCTTGAACTTGAGGCAGCACACCCTTCACATTGAAAGCAGAGTCCTACGTTAACAAAGAGTTAAAAAGTAAAAAAAAAAAATTGCTGGGAAAATGAACAAACAATGGGAAAAAACTCAAACTATAGAGACTTACTTTGGTAACAAGGAAAATAAAATCATACACTCAGAAGAAGACAACAAAGTCAAAGCTCCTGTATCCAAAGCCTATAAGAAGAATATGAATTGATCTCAGGTCATGGAAGAGCTCAAAAAGGATTTTGAAAATCAAGTAGGAGACATAGCGAAATGAGAGTGATGCAAGAAGATCATGAAAAATGAGTCAGCGGCTTGCTGAAGGGGACACAAAAATACTGAAGAAAATAACACCTTAAAAAACAGAGTAGGGGGGCAGCTAAGTGGTGTAGTGGATAAAGCTCTGACCTTGGAGTCAGGAGGACCTGAGTTCAAATCTGGTCTTAGACACTTCACACTTACTAGCCGTGTGACCCTGGGCAAGGCACTTAACCCCAATTGCCTCACCAAAAAAAACCCCCCAAAACAAAACAAAACGAAAAACCAGAGTAGGCCATATGGCAAAAGAGGTCCAAAAAGCCAGTGAGGAGAAGAAGAAGGCCTTAGAAAGCAGAATTGGCCAAATGGAAAAGGAGGTCCAAAAGCTCATTGAAGAAAATAATTCCTTAAAAATTAGAATGGAGCAAACGGAAGCTAATGACTATATGATAAATCAAGAAATTACTAAACAAAACTAAAAGAATGAAAAAAATAGAAGACAATGTGAAATATCTCATTGGAAAAACAGCTGACCTGGAAAATAGATCCAGGAGAGAGAATTTACAAATTATTGGACTACCTGAAAGCCATTATCAAAACAAGAGCCTAGACATTATCTTTCAAGAAATTATCAAGGAAATCTGCCCTGATATTCTAGAACCAGAGGGTAAAATAGAAAATGAAAGAATCCACACACAAAAAAAGAATCCACTGATCATCTCCTGAAAAAGATTCCAAAAGGAAAACTCCCAGGAATATTATAATCAAATTCCAGAGTTCCCAGATCAAGGAGAAAATATTGCAAGCAGCCAGAAAGAAACAATTCAAATGTTGTGGAAACACAATCAGGATAACACTAAATTTACCATCTTCTATATTAAGAGATTAGAGGGCTTGGAATATGATATTCCAGAGGTCAAAGGAGCTAGGATTATAACCAAGAATCGCCTACCCAGCAAAACTGAGTATAATCAATGAGGGGGAAAAATTGATATTTGATGACATGGAGGAATTTAATGCGTTCTTGAGAAAAAACCAGAGCTAAATAGAAAAATTGACTTTCAAATACAAGAGAATCATGAAAAGGTAACCAGGAAAGAGAAATCATAAGGGACTTAATAAAGTTGAACTGTTTACATTCCTACATGGAAAGATATTTATAATTCATGAGACCTTTCTCATTGTTAGGGTAGTTGGAGGGAATATATATTGACAGAGGGCAGAGAATGAGTTGAATATGAAGGGATAATATCTAAAAAATAAAATTAAGGGGTGAGAGAGAGGAATGTACTGGGAGAAGGAGAAAGGGAAAGGTAGAATGGGGCAAATTATCTAATATAAAAGAGGCAAGAGAAAGCTTTTACAGTGGAGGAAAAGAGGGGAGAGTTGAGAGGAGGGAATAACATACACACTCAATTCTTTATGGAAATCTATTTTACCATATAGGAAAGTAGGGAGGAAGCAGATAAGGGGGATGATAGAAGGGAGGGTAGATTGGGGGAGGAGGTAATCAGAAACAAACACTTTTAAGGAAGGGTAGGGTCAAAGGAGAAAATAGAATAAATGGGGGGGAGGATAGAATGGAGGGAAATATAGTTAGTCTTTTATAACATGACTATTTTGGAAGTGTTTTGTATGACTACACATGTATAGCCTATATCGAATTGCTTACCTTCTCCATGAGGGTGGGTGGGAGGGAGGAAGGGAGAGAATTTGAAACTCAGAGTTTTAAAAACAAATGTTAAAAATTGTTAGGCAGTGGGGTATAGAAATCTGTCTTACTCTACAGGAAAATAGAAGAGAAAGGGCATAAGATAAGGGGGAGATGAGAGAAGGGAGGGCAGATTGGGGGAAGGGGTAATCAGAATGCAGGCTGTCTTTGGGTGGGGGGAGGGGAGAGATGGGGAGAAAATTTGGAACTCAAAGTCTTGTGGAAGTGAATGTTGAAAACTAAAAATAAAAAAGTACAGAAAAAAACAACAAAAAATGGTTGGATGACTAAACCTAAAGAGAAGTCATTAATAATTCAAATGTCATCTTGGAAGGAGATCTCTGATGGAATGCCCTAGTTATTTGTGCTTGGCCCTGTGCTGTTTAACATTTTTTATCAGTGAGTTGGATAAAGACATAGGTTGCGTGCTTATCAGGAATATTATGTCTTTATTCAGAGATTCATGGCTCATCTTTCATTTTTACATTACACTTTTTTTCCTTCCAAAAGTACCATGTGATAGTTAAAAAATTAATGCAAATGAGCATGAATTTTATGCTACCTCTTCAGAAATCACTTGTATACTTCCGGGGATAATAAAATGAGGCTAAGAATCATTTTCCTAAATACCATATGAATTTGACCAACCAGCAAGTATTATTTATTAAGTACTCATTATGTGTTAGACATCACACTAAATACAGGTGATGCTAAATATAATAATGTACTGGGGAGATGGAGAATCATTTGTCATTTCAGCTTATATTTTTTATGTCTTATGACTCAAGACTAACAGACTAGAAGATATGGTTATGATTCAGGAAGATCTTCTCAGGCTAGAACATGGATTTGAGTTGAATAAGATGAAAAATGGCATATACTAAAAGTCTTAGTGAAGATTAAAACTTAAAATCATACTAAGACTTTGGGGGTATCTGTAAACATGTACAATGTATGAAAGATACATATAAAATCTTATACTTTTGAAGATGATTTTTCAATCCCAAGTACAAGGTGGGAGGGGTATGGCTAGATAGCAGTTTTGTTTGAAAAAAGGTCCGGAAATTTTAGTGAGTTGCAAGCTCAATATGAGTTAACAGTATGTATAATGATGGCAACCAACACAACCAATGTGATCTTGGGCCACATTAAGCATTAAAATAAAGAGGTGCTAGTCTGTTTGTACCATTCCCTGTTTAGACAACATCTGAAACGTGGTGTTCCATTCTGGGTGCACCATTGTAGTCAAGACATTGATAAGAGCACCCATTGGAGGGCACTTAGGAAGGTGACCTTGAACTCCTTCAACCAATGTGAGTTCATAGCTTTTCAGCAACTTACAGTTTTAGAGAGTTGCCTAGAGTACTGACTTGCCCACTAAATAAAGACTAGCTCAGGGTCACAAACAGCCAGTGTGTGTAAAAAATGGGACTTGAACCCAGAGACCTGGTCTCGAGGCTGTCATCTATCTATGTATCTGTCTGTCTGTCTTCTATACTACATTACTTTTCGTTATTGTGAACATATTTTAAAGATCTAAAGAAAATCCACATAAAAAAACTTGATGTTTTGCTATTTGTTGATGTTTCCCTTTGTGTATTCGGAATTTGTCTTGTGAGTTTTCTGTCTCTCCTGGGTTGACCTCTTGTACCTATCTTTCTGAATGCTTTGAAATCTGCTTTCTGAATTTCTAAACTACATGTCACACCATAAAGAGACGAGAAGAGAAACCTCATTCACAATTATGGCTAGGGCAGAATGATTTTATATTAAATACACATGTGTGATGTTAGTTTTTTCTGGTATTTGACCAGTAAGGTGACATGAAAAAGTCATTGAGTAGTGAGGATATTAGATAATTAATAGTATGATATGATATATGATATGATAAATTAAAATAATTTAATTACTGCATTTTACTCAATAATTGATTTTTTTCCCTCGCTGTTAAATATCAGTGTACTCTAATTATGGCAAACACACTGTATTTGTTTTCTTTTTCCAGGAAACCTTTGAAGATGCCTTTGAAAACTTCCCATTGTAAGTACATCGTATTTTTAAAAAAATGAATTTTATGTTGATTCTTTAAATTAATTTCTGCCTTTGCTCATGGTAATGGTTGCTGTGGTGGTGTAGGTAGGAATGGGAAGGAGTATTCATCTAATCCATAGTTTAAGACCTAGTTCTTTACAGAGTAGTGATATTTAAACAAAGAATTGTTTTGAAATACAGCATTCTCATTGTGTCAACTGTGTGAGAGACGCCTTTTACATTTTTTGTATAAGAAATCTTGGGTATATTTTTAAGAAAGAAAGAACAGCCCTGCTTGGCTGGGCTCCTTTTATTCTGTTTTTTGAGCATATTCAAGTTTGTCTACAGGGAAAGAGAAAAATTCTTTAATGCCACTGTCCTTTCTTTTTGTCTCTCCTTTTAATGTTTTCCCATTTCCTTTAGCCTCAAGTATGTCAAGTACAACTTTCCATGTTTCTATCCAAATTCTCCATGTCCCAATCCCGACTTTTATCTTCTAAATAGATAGCTTGTGTAAAGATCTCTCCTTGATGAAATTTATCTCTTAACTATGTAGAATCATCTTTGGTTAACTTTCATTTTCAGTTCTCATCAGGTGACCTGGGATCATGTTCCTGCCCTCTGTGCCACCTTATGACTTTGAACAAGTGACCTTAGCCTTTCTGCGCTTTAGGTTCTTTATTTGCATGAGATAAAAGGGTGGAGCTGAATCAGGAATTCTTATCCTAGGTCTCTGGATCCTAAATTGTTTGTGTATAAACTCCAAGGGGTCTGTGAACTTGGATGAGAAAAAATATATTTATTCATTTTCACCACCTCTAACTGAAACTTAGCATTTCTTCAATTATAAATATAGGCAACCAACATGATTCTGTGAAGGTCTCCATAGGCTTCACTAAACTGCCAAAGGGGGTATATGACAAAAAAGTTAAGAGCTCATAAGCTAGATGTCTGAAGTCTTCCTTCCCTAAATCCCACAGTAAGTCTGTGTATCTGTGGGTGTATATAGGCCTGGAGCACATTTCCAATGATGACTTTAATGCAGAGTGGTATATGAAACACCACCTGTCCTAGGCAGCTCAGGAAGCACAGTAATCCAGATTGCACAAATGATTGTCCTGACAGGATTAAGTGGATTATAAAAGAATAGGTTTACTTAGCTAATAAGGCTTCAAGTGCTGAATACGGAAAAGGATCTATGTTGATAGTTCTAGTTCAGTTGAATGCCACTTCCTCCTTCAGTCTACTTTTTCCCCACGTAGGTAACATTGACAGGTGTGGCCATTGGGTCACACAGGGCTGGCATGCTGTGGGAGGACTGTCAAGCATGAGGAGGCACAGAGCCCCCTGTGCTGGTGGTTTCATATGTTGGGGCACTGATAGATACTATGTCACCAAGCCAAAGCCTTAAGTTACATAGGAAACAAAGAAACCTTTATGCTCTTGATGACCTAAGTGGATGATATAAGGGTGCTGTGTATCAGCATCACTTTATTCTCTGTCCCTTGTAATCCTATCTACTCTATAGGCGAGGGACTTCCAATCTGAAATTTTGTCCTCACCAAAGCCTAGAAATTTCCCCCTCAAATGTTGACCATTTCCTCAGATCTGTCCATTGCCTATCACAACACAGAGGACATAAATAATTAAAAGGTAGACTGCTCATGTAGCAAAAATGAGGGGAAAACAGATGGAGACCCTGAAATTTGTTTGAAATATTAAAAGGGCCAGAGAAAGGTTTTTATTGTATTTGATAGATTCTTTATGGAGAATTTATGAAAAGCCAGACAAGAACCATACAAAATGTGTGTGGTGTAGACTAGTAAAGTGAATACCTAAATTAGCAAGATCATGGATCCATTAAAGCATATATACTCTTTACTTTTGCCAGAATTCAATCTGTTTTCATGATTTATACTCTCCTTATTTTGATTTCTGAAACGCAAGCAAAAAAAAAAACAAACAAAAGAACAACCCTGAACAGTCAAAATAAATGTTACAGTTCATGTATTTTATTTATAACCGAGGTTCTCACTTAAATCCTTTGCTCTAATTTGAACACAATTCTATTAGTGCTAGTAATTTTTTTTCAGGTTATAGCAGATTAGCTATGGCAAATTAAAGGGTTGAGGACTACTAGAAAGAAACAGATGCTCTGACAAGAAGAAGGAAGTGACAGTTGAGAACAAGTAAAGAGATCATAGATCTGGAGCTGTGTGGCACTGAAAGAAGTCATCCCGTCCAAATCCTTCATTTGACAGATAAATAAATTGAGGCCTAGGGAAGTTAAGTGACTTGCCTAATGTAATAAGTGGCAGATGTGAGATTTGTAGTAATAGAGTAAATAGAGCTGAAAGTTAGGCCCCTATTTGACAGATCTTTTATGCCTAACATGTAACGTGTTTATTCTGAATCTTCATTTTTTTGTATTGAAGAATAAGATTGTTTTGGTCCTTAGCAGCCCATCTCGGTTGATGTCTCTGAATAGCCAGCTAATTTCAGCCTTAGCCTATTCTAGATTTGAGCCATAACACACCCACTGGCTTTTGATTAGAATGCTTGGGAGTAGGTTCTGATTATTAGGGTGACGTTTGGGAGGGAGCATAAGATTGAAGTCTTGGAATGAACTGTCTCTTATGCTGAGCCAAAATTCCTGATTCCTATGGTTTGGTAGTCCGTGGTCAAGTGGGTAATAAAGATGGGAGGATATATGAATGCCAGTGCTAGAATACTCCTGGTAGAGGGGTATTCTTGGAAAGTTTTGAAACAGAGGAAGATTATGAGCCTCCTAAAACCTGGGTGCCTTAATGAGAAAGGGGGGAAAATTATAAAAATAGCCTTAAAAATTAAAAAAAAATCACAGCAGTTTTGCAAATTCAGTGTAGGGACAAACAGCCTTCCATAACTCAGTAACCCTTGAAGTTATCAGTGTTGCAATCTATTTTGATAGTTGATGTTTCTTCATGATGCCCTTGAATCAACAAGGAACAGACAGTTCATTATACTGTGCTGCAGAAGAGAGGAAAGTATGCCACATTTTAGAAGAATTTACATCCAGAAAGGTCTTTATAAATGTTGATACTTAAAAGGCATAAATTTCATTTATCTGGAAAATATGGTGCATGTCTCATTTCCTATTGATTTGAGATAAATTACTATATAAAAAAGTTGTTCCTCAAGTAACTTTCCTTTCCTATTATTGGAAAAGAATTATCTCCTTTGTTTCCATGTACTTTTCCTCTGTTGATTTTTTAATTAAAATTTTAGCTTGAATGGATCAGGTAACTTGCCCATGTTCCCATAACTTGGCACAATGGCAGAGCCAGGATTTGAACTGTTGTCTTCAGATAACAAATCTGTTGCCCATTCTGTAACACTGTGCCTTTCTCTCTCCCTTTTTCTTTCTGTCACGAAAGGTGAAAAAAGACTTAATTTTTATTCAGTTGCTTCTAGCTGATTTCCTTATTATTCATTTTAATTGAACATAATGTTATATGATTTAAAATTGCTCATATCTTGGGTGTCATTCATATCTTAGTTTTCTCATCTATAGAATGGAGATAAAATTTCCAACTCTGCATACAAAGTGTAATAAAGTCTTAAGTTGTTGTGTGGTTCAAATAAGATAATTTACATATGAAATTGCTTTGAAAACTGTATTCCTACTCATAGGGATCTGTGATCTTATTGACCTGGGAGTTTTTGCCAGTAATGGAGATTGCAGCCCATCCATGTCAACTTACCACTTGTCTGCCTCTACACACACACACACACACACACACACACACGTGTATATGCACACACACATATGCACTAACATACACGCACTCATATCTGCCTTTCCATAAGTTATATTCTGATGTGTCATAGTTGCTGTGGGCGTTACCATTAATTCTCAAAGGCCACAGCAATGGATCATAGTCTGACAAATTTTACTATGTTGGGAAGACTTCATATACAGTCCCCAGCAATAGTCTTTGCATGTTTTCCAAGGATCCTTTTAGCTAAGTGCAAAGAAGCTCATCACCAGTAACAGTAGACCGGTCATTTGTTGGTGAATTCTTTGGATGAAGTGTAATACATCTCATGATACGGCATCTATTTTTGAAGTTACAGGATTGTTGAATAAGGGAATTGGTTTTATGTTGTAACTTGTATGACTGGTTTTAAGTAAAACTTCAGTTAAAGTTAATACAGACTATTTCCTGAAATAGACATTTCAAGGGGTGGAGCAGTTGATAATTTGGGGAATGCATGTGTGTACATGTGTGCGTGTGTGTGTGTGTGTGTGTGTGTGTGTGTATGTGTGTGTGTGTAGTTTTGGGAGGTAAGGAGAGAAGGGACTGGATGTCAGTTTGAATTTCTCTATTTTCTGGGTTCTAGGGACAGCTTTAATTGTGTGTGATAGTTCTTTTTATCCCCTTTCAGCTTTGGGTACTATAGAGTATGCTTTAGCATAAGCATCATGAAAGCTGAACTGGGTTTGGGAAACTTGAATTAAAGATGAGGTTTGAAAGTTTAGACACTTCCTAAATAAGCCTGGGTAATTTTATTTTATGCACATTTCTAGCTCTTATTCCCTGGTGTGTTATTTCTGAATTTATATGTATTCTGTATTCCTTATGAATAAACCCAAGAAAACATCTTTCTGTGGTTCAGCATGTGTAAGAAAGGAATGAATGGCAGAATTAACGTCTTTATGGTGGCGGTGGCAGAATAGGAAAAGATAAGTAGAGATTAGATGTGGTAGGTCTTTGTACTGAGGGGGTTAAAGTGGCCCAGAGGCCAAGAAGGTCAGGATCCTTGATTCCTTGACTTGGGGTTCTGAGATCAGAGAAGGGAATACTCTGGGGCCATGGGCAAAGGAGCTTCTGGACTGGTTTCAAGGAGAAGTTGGAATCTACCATGGTTTAGTTCAGCCCATATGGGTTGCGACCCACAGTTTAAGAAGTGCCGCAAGGGTCACCCGTGGAAAAAAGCTTAAGAAGCCCTGGTTTAGCTGATCAAGGAAGCAGTGTACTGGCGGAGCCCTAGATTTGGAGTCAGGATCTGGGTTTGAATTCTTTCTACTTTGCTTACCTACCACTTGTATGTCACTTCATCTCATCTTTAAAATGAGATGGTTGGACCAGATGATCGCTAAAGAGTCCTTTCTAGCTCTAAATCATTATAGGATCTTAGGTTGACCCAACACCAGATATACATGCTTTTTCTAGTCTCAAACTGTAAACCAGTGGTGTCAAACTCAAGTAGAAATGGGGCCACTAATCTGCATATTGACTTAGTTTTAAAATACAATGTTTTTTAAGCTTTATTGTGTTTTTATTTATTTTGTTAAATATTTCCCAATTGCATTTTAATCTGGTTTGGTCCTCACTGGAGTGTTTTTGTCTGCATGTTTGACACCTCTGCTGTAAACTATTTCTCATGACTCATCTTCATGGACTGTGGTTATGGTAAATAGAATCAGCTATCTGCTACTGAGGGCACGTGGTGTCTCACAAGCAGGAAGTACATCAGTAGGCTGGTATGGGAAGGGAGGAATGGGTTTTGATTGTTATTCCTTGCAATGAATTAGGAAAATGGTAATGAGCCAGTGGGTATTGAGAATTCAAAGACTGCAAGCCTTAGATCAAGAGAGCAGTCCTAGAGAACAGAAGCCTTTTTGTTCTATGTTCTAGTTTTATGCTTCCTGCTCCATGAGCAACAGTAAAAATTGACAGGTACAATGCCAAGGAGTAGCTAGGGAGAAGGAAAGCCCTATTGGTTCTGGTCGAGCTTATCCTAGAGTAGGAATGAAAGGCACTAAACTTATCTAGGACTTTCTACCATCAAAAGGCTGGATTTAAAGATTTTAATATGTGATGAGAACTCAACCTAAGATACTTTCCTCTAACCCTACTGGATCTTTCATTCTTATATGAAAAATGGGATTTGATATACAATTTTGCTTTTGGCTAATTTTTCTGAGATACAGCTCTTCTTTATATCTAAAAATAAAAATCCCAAGTAGAAATGCTCTCAGTATTCTCTCTACCATAATTATAAAATAATGAAGTTTCATTTTGTATTTAAAAATAAAATTGTAATATGTGTAACTCTGATATGACATGGTATAATCCATGTGTGCAGTTAGCCTCTGCTCAGAAACTATTTAAAGTACCGACTGCCATTATATTTGTTTTGAAATACTAATTTTAAGGCCTCAATGAATGTGAGAGGACGTAGAAACCTGACTGAGAATATGAATTTAATAAATTGAATGTGGTTACATAAAAGCACACCTTTTAATACTATGTCAATAAAGACAATTTTGCTGAAAAAAGTTAACTAGGAGAAAAGAGTAAAAATTTTATTTTGATCCTCTATTAAAATTGCTAATCTTTTTATTAAAATTCAAATTTATATTAATTTTTGGGAACTTCATCCTCTTAGGAAATAATGTTGTTGCAGTATAGGATGTGGAAGGGCAGTTGGGGACCTACCAAAAATAGATAAGCTATGGTCTTTAGGTTTTTAAGCTCCCTGCAAAAACTTTACAGTCTAATAGGAAGAAATAAGATTTATATATGGATATATATAAAAATATTATACTAGTTAGGATGTAGTGAGCGTGTAAGAAAGGTATAAAGTAATAGAGCAGTTAAGGAAGAAATCACTTTCAAATGGGGGGATCTGGGAATGCCTTTATTGGGGAGGAATTGTTTGTTTGTTTTTTGCTAGGCAGTGGGGTTACACAGCTCGGGAGTGTTTTGTGCCTGAGGCCAGATTTGAACTCAGGTCCTCCTGAGTCCAGGTCCAGTGCTCTATCCACCGCACCACCTAGCTGCCCCAGGGAAAGTAGCATTTGAATTGGTTCTTGGAGGATAGGTATGCTGTAGTTTAATGGAGGTCAATCATTAAAAAATTATTAAGTGTTTACTATGTGCCAGATACTGTGATAGGTGTTGGGAGTACAAATCAATTAACCAAAAAACATTTATTGAGGACCTACAATGTGCCCTAGTTGCTGAGGATAAAAATACAAAGAATGAAATTATCTTTCTCACAGAGTTTATATTCTAATGACAGAACCAGTAACTACATATATAAATATATAGAATAAATATATAGTTGTTAAGTATAAGGTAGTCGAGGGGATCAGGAAAGGCTTCTTTTAGAATGTGGTGCTGAAGCAGTGTCTTAAGGGAAGAGGACAATGTGAGGAAGTACATTCCAGGTATGATGTGAAAATGATTGAGTCTCTGCCCTCAAGAAGCTTATAGTCTATATATAGATATGGACAAGTCGTAACTTCTGAATCTGTTTCATCATCTATAAAGTGAGAGTAATAGTACTGTATTATATACCTCACACTGTGTCATGGTGAAAGTACTTTGCAAAGTGCTAATTATAGCTCTAGAAATGTGAGCTATTATTATTATTGCTACTACTCTTATCATCATCATTATTTCATTCTTATGAGACTTCATCTCTTTTGGATGATGTTCAGATAGAAATAGTTCTGGGACAAGTCACTACCCTTCTATTGTTTTTTACTTAATATTCTATGAACTTTTCTAATAGGTTGCTAAAATGATTGATTTTACTAGTTGAATAAAACTATTCATCTTTTGTAGATATACTGAAAGTGTCAAATTTTAGTTGGTACAACTCCAGAAGTAGAAGGATGACATGCATCTCATCTTGTTCCTACATAATTTTGATTTCCTCTTTCTGGGTCCTCATATGCTGACAACTTTTTATTCCATGTAGCTTGGAGATTGAATATTTGGCATGGCAGCACCTCCTCAAGTTTTTATGGATCAATGCTATGTGTAGGTGATTGTGGCAACAGTTTGTTCTGTGATAATGATGTAATTCTAGTGTAGTTTGTTGGTTGAGTTCTCCAAAATATTTAGAGCTCTTTGTTGTATGGGGACTTGTTATCAGTCCGTGAAAGATGGTTTACTTTTGGTATTTAATTGTAGCTACCAGGTCATATCTTTGCTATTATAATAAGTGCAAAAATTTTACAGCCTGCAGTTATGTTTTTACACAATTTTTACCTTTTTCTTACAAAATTTTCATTAATCACTAAGTCTGGATTCCTTATATATAACCCTTCAGTAAAATCTGGTAGCAGTGACCTCATCTTGAATTGACACCATAACTCCTTCCTCCTTTTCCAAGAACAAATCCTCATGACAGGCTCTTGATTAGCTCCAGTTTGTCCTGTATATATCTTATTGTACATAGTTGTTTGGGCGTTGTTTCCCCCATAGTTGTTTGCATAGTCTCCTTGAGAGCAAGGACTGTCTTTTATAGCTCCAATTCTTATTAGAACAGTGCTTGGCGGGTGGTTAAAAAAATTCTTATACGGAGTGATTCAGCCATTTTTTTTGATGTTTTGTCAACATTGTTGGCTGCATTCATGTGAATTTTGCACAGTCAGGGCCTTTGGGTTCCATTTTGGGATTTTAGCTATTTCATTTGCTCCATCTGGAGTCAAAGAACTTTAGGTTATATTTGACAAATGCAGTGGCTTGGACCTGTCGGCAAACACCTGTTGTCAGTGTTTACTATGGTGAAGTCATGTGTGCTTGTTCCAAAAGTATTTCTGTAGGTTTTTGACATGTTTGTGATGTTCTCTGAGAGTGTCTATGAATCTTTTAACTTGTTTTTGACAAGAAAGTGTTCATCTTTTTATTGCTTTCTTAAGGTAAAAGGTAATAACATATTGTTAATATTGTATGGATTTTTGTTAAGACATTTTCCAAAACTGTTATTGTTCATTTTATTGTTCAGAAAGTATACATTGAAATGGATATTAGGTAAATATTAATTGCTTTAAATGTGTTTCTATTTAGCTTTGATTTCAGAATACTAATTAATTTTTTTAACGTTTAGCAGTGGTTTTCTCCTTGATAGTTTTGTTCCTAAGAAGTGTGGAGACTAGGGTTTTTGTAAATATCACCTTTGTCATTGATTCAGTAGCTTGAAGCCTTCAGTCTCCATCTTTTCCTTTACATATGTTAAAAATTTTGTACTTACTGAGTCCAAATAATGATGTTTTTATATCAGTGGAGAAAGATTCCACGAGTTGAAAGAAGTCTTGCTTTTGTTGTTGTTGTTACTGTTAATTGTTATTATTAACAAAATGAATTTTCTCCCTAAAATGATCTAATTTTATAGTTTCTTTGGCTTTGTATACAAATACTACCTCCTCAATTAGAGCTTTCCCATATTGCTGGAAAGATTTTTTCCCTAGTTAACTTTTTTCTAATTCTAACTCCATTGATTTTGTTTGTGTAGAAACTTTTAAATTTTATGTAATCAAAATTGCCCTTTTTATCTCCCTGTGATTCTCCTTGTTTGGTCATGGACTTTTCACATATGAAAAACTTCTTCCTTGCTTCTCAAATTTGTTTATAATATTACCTGTTATGTCCTATACCATGTATTTGTTTGGAGCTCATTGTGGTTCATGTTCTAAATTTAACTTCTGCCAGACTGTTTTACAGTTTTCCCAGGAGTTCTTGTCAAATATTTAGTCTTTACCAACAGCAGTTGGAGTTTGCAAGTTTGACTAGCACTGTACTATTACTTTGGCAGTTGTGTAAAGGATGGTGTTGAAAGGGGAGAGACTTGAGGCAGTTCTAATATTAATAATAATAGCTCACATTTATACAGTGCTTTTTAGTTTACGAAGTACTTTTTCCATAGTAACCCAATGAGAGAGGGAATGCAAGTATTGTTAAACCCATTTTATAGATGAGGAAACTGTGATTCTATGAAGTGAATTAGCTATGGACGTATGACAAAGAAGTGTTGGAGCCTCAATTTAAACCCAGGTCTCCTGACTCAAATTCAGTTCTCTTAGCCATGAAAGATGGTATAAGGGCTTGATCTATGGTGGTGATGGTAAGAGTGGAAAATACTTTACAGAGTTAAGGCATATTTGGATGTGAAAAGTAGGGAAAAAGCAGAGATGACTTGGAGAATCCAAACCTGGGGCTAGGAGATTGGTGGAATAAAGTTAGGAGGAAGTATGTAGCTCTTTCTAGGGGAGGAGGAAAAGATGAGTTAAATTTTGGAAATATTGAATTTTAAGTACTTCTGGGACATTCAGGTATAGGACATGAATAGAAATCCTATAAATGTGTAAGGTTTTGTTCCTGAGATGTCTAGAACTAAGAACGTGTTGCTTCTTTCCATTTGTGGCATTTTCCTAACATTTTGTGAGACATGAATTTTTCCTTAATTCTAGAGGTTGTATCAGCAGAAATTTGCCAGGTGATATCAAGCTGTAAGAGTGAATTTTAAAAGCTTTGTACCATAGATTTAAGATGTTTTCTCCCCCATGTGGAAAAAAAAGGAAAAGCTATATAGACAAAGGTGTTTATAGCAGCCTTATTTTTTATTGTGGATCCTCTTCGCCTTTCCCTCTACCCCACCAGGGAAGAAAACCACTGGGGATTGGCTCATCCAATTAAATTGAATAAATTCTCAAAATAAAATATGAAATGATATGAAACAAAGTATAAATAAATCAGTATATACTCTTGTTCAGTACAGTATATACGGTACTGAAGGGAATATAAATATATGGAGTTGAATGAAACAAAAGAAAACTAAAGGGGACATTAAAAAGAATTTAAAAATATTTACCCACATTAAAATGTTAAGTTAAATGTACAGTTGAGTTCATCTATTCAGTCACAAAGTTTTAAAAATTGGTGTTAAGTTTAATATAAAAGATTAATCATGATGAAATTTTAAGAAGTGATTAGCAGCGAAGTCCTGAGTTTCATTTTTATCTCCACTGCTCTCATTTTAACCCTATTTTGCATTTCAGGGTTAGTTAGATGCATGGTGTTTGGGTCTGGAGGGGGGAGTTTTTGCCAGATTTTTGCACCTGGTATTTATATCTGAATTCTGTAAATGATAGTCAAGTCACAAAACTCATTGAAAAGCTCAGAGTAAACAGGATAGAGAAGAGCAATCTATTTTCAAAATACAAAAAGAAGAATGTGCCATCCTCCCAGCAGACTGGTCTGCTCTTTACATTGGAGGGTTCTTGTTTGTTTACCTTTGATTAGAACGTCTTGAGTGGGTATTGTCTCCTGCCTCCTTCCTACATTTTTGTTAGTAGGGAAAATCCAAACCTCTTTATTAGTCCTTATAATTCAAGTGAGTTTGTATTAGTCAAACATCCCATAGATTGCTGTAAAACGTTTTATTGTTAAGGCAGCACACCTTTTATTTTTATTATTATTATTATTATTATTTTTTTGGCCAGGCAGCGGGGTTAAGTGACTTACCCATGGTCACACAGCTAGTAGGTGTCAAGTGTGTGAGGGCGGATTTGAACTCAGATCTTCCTGAGTCCAGGGCCAGTGTTCAAGTACAGGGTCAGTGCTCTATCCACTGTGCCACCTGGCTGCCCCTATCCTGCTCTCTTAAGGTCAGCAAAATCTACATACTAATGTACTTAACTGGAGTATGGGATTATTGGGAAAAACACTGGCTTTCTAGTCAGAAGACCTCCAGTTCACTACTAAATATCTATGTGGTCTTTATCTGAAAAATGAGGGTGTTAGGTTGGATGATCTTTAAAGGAACCTTCTGGCTTCAAACCCTTTGCTTAATGGTCAGTCCATGTCCTATGTCCTTTCTATTGATGCTGGCTCACTGTACTGTTTTTGTAATGTGACCCACCACCTACTAGTCATGTTTCTTAAAAGCCTTTCCAATCAATTAACGTATTTTTTGTGGCATTTGTTCATTTAGACTTTACACAAAAATAAATGAGTCATGAAAAAACTATATGTATAAACCATCACATGTGCCTAGATATTTACCTCTTTTGCTTTCTAATTTCACACACACAAAAAAAGGAGATTGATAACTGTTTTCCCCCTTAATAGTTTTTCTACTCCTCCCCCATCCTTTATGGTAATTTCCAATTAGTTAACTTGAAAATGCTTCATTGAACTTCAGTTTTAAAATCCAAGGCATATGTATTTTTCTCGTCTGTATTTCCCTCCTGCTAGTTAAGCAGTGATGGATTAGAATTAGGCTGCAGTACAGATTGGAAAAAATCTCCCAGCATCCTCTTCCTGCTGAGACATCAGCTATACAGCAGAAACGGTAGCTTCCACTACAGCTGACATTTCTTTAAATTTTGATATGGAGCATTCTGCGATATTGTAAGCTGCTTCTGCTTTATAAACTCTTCATTTTTATTTTGAAATTTTGCTTGATAATCATTCAGCCTTATGGACATCAATGGACAAAGCAGAAACTGAATTTTCTTTGTCTTTTTTGCTGGCTTGAAAATATCTGCTGGGTCAGAGGGGAAGAAAGACATCTTAATAGTGGGACTGTATTCATTCATTCCTTTAAAGTTATTGCTACTGCAAATCTGTAAGTATATTTTAACATCATTTTAGCAGCTTCTGAAGCCATTATTATACTGTCCTCATTGTGTCTGTGGTAGACTCTTTACAAAATAATTTTATGTCCTTTTACATCTGTGGTTTTAGGTTTGCATTTTGATTTAGAACATACTTCTATATTCTTTTCCTTGTTCACTTATTTTTATTTTTTACTAAGGGCAAGCCTTGAGCTCTGAGCTAACAGAATTTCTTGCCACTTGCTGTCTGTGATTTAATCCTCCAGGATGCTGAAGCTGGGTTTCAGCTACTGCAAGGTATGCATTTAGGGATGCTGAGACTTTGGCCATAGAACAATAGCAGCATAAGGATGGCTCACTTCACATTTCCTGTGACTAGCTCGGGTATTTTGCCATTTATGTTGTTAGATTTTTTGTGTTTGTGTAATTAAAACCTTCATGAAAGAAAAAAGTAAGCAAAAGTAGTGTGCCCTTTTAAAAGAGCATTGCTAGTAATAGAGTTTAATTTCAGAAAACAGTTAGTTGCTATTCTCCTTTGTAGCTGATTGCAGTGAATTGGAGTTTAAAAAAAAGTGGCCTTTGCATTACTACTCATTTCTAATTGTGTCTCTGAATCAGTGCCAGCTTTCTATGGCGCATTCCTACAATCATAAACATTTGGCCTGATTCATTGTGTCCTCCTTGCTGACTGTGATACACCCATTTTTTTTTTTTACTTCTGAAGATTTTGAGGAAAAATAGATAAGTATTATATTTAAGTTATTATCTATTGTATTAAATTATATAATCTAAGTTATTAACATTGTATAGGAAATGATACATCATGTAGTAGAAAGATTTGAAATCTGAGGAGCCAGGTTCTAGTCTTGCCTCTCATTTACTACTGTATGACCTTGGGAAAGTTAGTTCCTTTCCCTGTGTCTCTGTTTCTTCATATGTAGCATGTGGGATTTGGACTAAATGATTTTTAAGGATTACCTTCTGGCCCTGAACCCTGTGATTTGACATTGACTTTTCCTCGTGTTCTCTTTGTTAAATTGTCTTTGCCCTGGTTTCTCTTTTTGTGGCATATGTAGAAAACCAGCTGTATGTTTTGATGGCTAATCTTGGTCTTTTACCTTTTTTTAAAAAATGTCAGTTGAATTATTTACAAAAGTTGTCCTGTTGAAATTTCAGTGGTCAAAATACTTAAAAATACCACCTGGTAGCATTGTCAATGCCAAATGCGTTTGACTTGCACTGACATATTTTGCTAGTTTTTTGGTGCCAGTATTTTGTTTGGCTTACTTAGGTGTAAATTTTTTGGGGGTTCCCTTACCTCCCAGAGTTAAAACAGCTGCTGTTTTTATTTTTGAAGCAATTTTGTCATACCTTAAATGCTGCCACTTTGAATTTAGCATTGAAGAATTCAGGAATAGACAGACCCTGACCTATAAACACCCAAATTACTGGTGATCCACTGATACAAATGATTGCCACCCACTAAGCTTTATATATAACCTTCCTACTCTTAATCCAGGTTTCCCCTTCCTCCACATGTCCTTTGCAAAAATCAGAAACTTTGACAGGATGTGTGGGCTCAGAAGTAGAGAAAGAGGAGCCACATTGTTCAGTACAGTGCAGATTAAGGGAGCTGACCCTGGTGGTAGAGCCAGATTTTGCTGAGGACTGTTTGAATCTCTCCTTTTTTTTTAGGTTATAGTGGTAAAACTCAGCTCATTAGAGATTCCTTGGGGTTAACAAATATTCTCTTTTACAAATTCAAATAGTCTCGGAGGTTTAAGGAGCTGAAATGAATTAGTCCAAGGAGATTATTTTGTCTAACACCTAGTTAGGATCGACTGTACTGTGATAAGTGGGGGTAGAAAGTGGTTAATTTTGAAATATGTGGAACACCTTAAGAGGGAAATAGGGTGTACCTGAGTAGGATGTGAGAGTGTGATGAACAAAAAAGGTTGTGGTTCTCAGGAAGGGGCCAGGCAGCACATGCTGGAGATAAACTTAACTTTTTTCAAAGATTTGCTAGGGCCACTCAACCCGGGAAATGGGGAGGAAGCTTCTTTCCCCACCCCACCCCCTTCTTCTCTTGTTTCCAGCACCCAGATCTCAGACTGGTATTATATAGTTCAGCTATATTTTGGGTTAAAATGACACTTACCGCTGTCCTAGGAAATTACCTTTTAAAATGTTGCTTCTGGGGGACAGCTAGGTGGTGCAGTACATAGAGCACTGGCCCTGGAGTCAGGAGGACCTGAGTTCAAATTCAGCCTTAGACACATAATACTTAACTAGCTGTGTGACTCTGGGCAAGTCACTTAACCCCAGTTGCCTCACCAAAAGAAAAAAAAAAAAAGGAGACAGTAAAATGCTGTTTCTGTGGGAAAATTTATTCTGATGTTCCACAAAACTAATTTGCATTAGAAGATAAGCTTCTTGAAGGCAGGGGTTGATTTTTGCTTTTCTTTGTATACTCATTGTTTAGCACAGTGCTTGGCACTTGGTAAATGTTTAATAAGTGTTTGCTGGAAGCCTTTCCCAGTAATTCTGGTGCCTTCCCTCTATTCATTATTTCCTTTTCATCCTGTATATAGCTTGTTTGTACATAGTTGGTAACATGTTTTCTCCCGCCATTAGATTGTGAGCTCCTCCAGGGCAGGAGGAGTCTTGCTTTTTTTTTTGTATCCCCAGTCCTTAGTACAATGCCTGGCACATAGTTGCTTAATAAATACTTATTCACTGACTGAGTGACTGAAAAGCTTTAACACAACTAGTTAAGTGGATTGCTGGTTTTCAAAATTATTTTTGCATTTATTAAAAAAAAAATTTCTCTTTCATTGTGTTGTAGTAGAAAGAACGTGGGATTTGAGTCCAAACCCTTCTCTACACTTTGGAAAATCTTAAAAAAGAGGGAGATGAACTAGATGACCTAAATTTCTTATCCCCTTACCCCAATAAACTTAACTTTTTTCAAAGATTTGCTAGGGCCACTCAACCCCAACTTACTGGTAACAACACCTTCAACACCATAGGTGCTACTTACTTTGCTTACCCTTTATACCCTTTATCCTCTACCAGCTTTTGCATATTTTTATGTATTAATATCTCAGCAAATTTTTGTGGAGATGATGCTGAAAACTTCATGCTTAAAAACATCATATCACCTACCTTAGGTATTGCTTTAAATATAAAAAATGTCTTAAAATCACTTTGGAATTTAGAATAATGGAAAGGGGATCACTTTTTTGTCCCCTCACATAGACCTTGTATGAGCCTATTCTTGTGTCCATGTATCCCCCTGGAGAATGATTCTTGAGAGCACAGTCTGTTGTCTTTTTCTTTGTATCCCCAGGGACTTGTACATAGTAGGTGTTTAACAAATTATTGTTTGAATTGAATTCAAAATAGAGTGTAAGACAAAGCTCTGTGGCACCTCCCTAGAGGCATCCCAAGTTGTCGTGGTACCAATCAAACAAAAATAAAATGAATATAGTGGTTTAGCTTTGTGAATTCACTTAACTGTGTTTACAAAGAGAGGCAAAAAACAACCCTAGTATACATAAAAATTGAAGATAATCAAAAGAGGGAAGGTATTGACATTAAGAGGTATCAGGGAAGGCTTCTTGTACAAAGTGGGACTTTAGCTAAGAATGAAGGAACTCAGGGAAGCTAGGAGGCAGAGATAAGGATCCTGGGAGAGAGTTCTATGCATGGGGGGTAGCTAAATAATACAGAGTAGGGAGATGGATTGTCTTGTGCAAGGAATACTCAGGAAGCCAGTGGCTTTGGATGGCAGGGTACTTGGGGGGAGTAAAGTGTAAAAAAAGATTGGAAAGCTTGGAAGGAGCCACATTATGAAAGGTTTTAAAAGCTGAACAGGAGTCAAAGATGACACCTAGGTTGCAAGCCTGGGTGACTGGATGGTGGTACTTTATACAGTAATAGTGAAGTTAGGAAGAGGGAAGGGTTTTGGGGAAAATACATCGAGTTTAGTTTTGGACCCTGGTGAGCTTAAGATGGCTAGGAGACATCCAGTTTAAGTTGTCCAGCAGGCAATTGGAGATGTGAATCTAGAGGTCAGGAAAGAGGACTGGACAAATAAATTTGAGAATCATATCCATACATGTGATAATTGTCTCCATGGGGAACTGATGAGATCATCAAGTGAAATAGTATAGAGGGAGAAGAGATGAGGGCCTGGGGCAGAAACTTGGGTTAATGGCCATGACCTGGATGAAGATTCAGCAAAGAAAAAGAGAAAAAGTTGGTCAGACAGGAAGAGAATCAGGAGAGATTGTTGTCACAAAAAAAGAGAGAATAGGACATCAGAGATAATAGTTAAAGGCTTTAGAGAGGTCAAGAAAGATGAGGATTGAGAAAAGGCCATTAGATTTGGCAATTATGAGATCATTGGTATCTTTGGACAGAGCAGTTTTAGTTGGATGAAGAGGTTAGAAGTCAAAATGCAGAAAATGAAGAGACTAAGCAGAAAGGAAGCAGAGGCATCACCTGCAGATGAAGCCTTTAGCTTAGTGCTATGCTTGCTTCTTCACTTTGTCAGGTACGTCTAAGCAGAGGAGTTTTTGGTAGGAGGAGAAGAGGATGTAGAAAGTCAGGGAGCAAGGGGAAGCAGCTGAGAGAGATTGCCAGAGAACAGTGAGGGTGGTGTGGGCAGTGGTAGCTTTGTCTTTCCTGGGGAATGATCTGATTCTCAGTAACTATAAATCACATATATGAGTGTGCCATTTCTGGTGATTTTTATATAAATTTGTCAAAGAGATAATAGTAATGCTGTACTCTGACTTTTAGGCATGTCTTCCAGAGACACTCTAATTTAAAATTATTCTAATATCTAAGCATTTCTAGCTTAGAGAGATTTCTAAAGTGTGATAGTTCCCCTATACCTACCCTCTGATGTATTTCTACCTGGAGACAATTTGAAGTAACATTTATAGGAATCTTGAACAAGGAAGAGGTCATAAAATGTTAAAATATAGTTTTGGGTTAATAATCCAAAACAGTAGTTACTACTCAGTTCCTTCCTGGACAGTTTATTTCAAGGATTGAAAAAGGTCTCTTCCATGCTGAGCAATATCTGCATCATTCTTCTTGAATGTAGAAAGAAAGGTGAGTAATGTTGCCATCACTTCCAGGGATGGGAAAAGAGGAAACTATCCTTTGACAAATGTATAGCTCAGCATTTGGGGATGGTAGTGACAGAGTGGTGAACACAATGATATGAAATAGACAAGAAGTGATCTTTCTTCAAAGTTTACCTATTATCCATTTCCTAAAGAAAGACACTTTATTCTCAGCCTATTAACCACATTTCTAAAGGGGCCTGGGTATGGATAGGGAGGTGTCTGTAAAGGGTCTCTATACCAGAGAAAATATTTCTTAATATTTGCCTTTTACTAAAAAGGAGGTTTTTATTATATTTTCACACACTGAAAGTTTTTCCAAGATAAACTTTCATAATTGCTAATATGAATGGTTTATATCTCTAAGGGTATTTTAAAGTTTTTGAGTATTTTAAAGTTTTAGGGATTACCATCTTACTCAAAATTAACTTAAATAAAATAAACTTAAAGGGTTTAAAAAGTGCTTTTCTTACAATAACCTCCTTGTGTATATAGCTCCTCCCACCATTCAGTAGATGAGGAAACTGAGGCCCAGAGAAGTAAAATGATTTGCCCATTCAGCTCCATTCCCTTCTCTGACCATCAGCCTCACTTGGCCAACTAACTGTCTATTGGACATTTCCAAGTGGATGTGTCAGAGACATCTCAAACTTGACTAGTCCAAAATAAAACTTCTTATTTTCATCCCCCAAACCCAATTCTCTTCCAGACTGATCTCTTTCCATAGCAAGTACTGCAAGTCTGCCAGTGTCTCTGGTTTATTATCTTTAACTCCTCTCTCCTTCAGT
Source organism: Vombatus ursinus (assembly GCF_900497805.2). Lineage (NCBI taxonomy): Eukaryota > Metazoa > Chordata > Mammalia > Diprotodontia > Vombatidae > Vombatus > Vombatus ursinus. The sequence continues at coordinate 14,611,154 of NW_020954548.1, forward strand.
TCACATTGAATCAGTTGTCAAATCTTGCTATTTCTACCTCTACAACATTTCCCAAATCCATCCCCTTACCTCTCTTCACAGAGCTACCACCTTAGTTCAGGCCCCCCTCATCACCCCCTAGCTAGATTATTTATTGCAAGATCCTCCTGGTTTCTGCCCTTGCAAGTCTTTCTCTACTCCCATCTATCCTCCACACGACTTCCAAAGTGATTTTACTTAAGCACAGATCTGACCATGTCACTTCCCTACTCAGTGAAACTCCAGTGGTTCTCTGTGGCTTCCAGGATAGAACAGATGGATATTCCCCTGTTTAGCAGTTAAAGCCCTTTACAACCTTCTTTGTACAGTGTTTCCCCTCCTGCACTCTGTGATTTAGACAGACTGATATTCTGTTTGCTCCTCACAGGGCACGTTGTCTTTGTGCCTTTCCATTGGCCTTCCTCAAGGTTGGAATGCATTCTTTCCTCACTTCCATTTCAGAAAATCACTGTTTTAGAAGTGCAGCTACAGGGCCATCTTCTGTATGAAACCTTTCTTGATGATTTCCAAATGCTAGTGCTTCTCTTCCTTAACTTTCATACTCAGATGAATCTAGGATCTCATTTATTTGGAAGTTCCCACCAGGGATGCAAGTTGTAATCCTTTCATGCCTGTCCATTCTATATTTATCCAAGTTTTCCCAGAAGTTGGCTATAAGGTTTCTGCCTAACCCTCTGGAGGCCTTCCTCTCTTTCTCCTAAATTGCAAAGGGACCAGTAAAGCACTTTGGCTGTCTACCTATAATTTCCTTTGTTCTTTGCAATGTGATTTCCATCTTTTCTTCTTATCATACAGTTCCCTGATGTTGTCCTTTATTTTTGTTGTTCTTCAGAGTTCACCATTGGTTATATGTTACAACCTCCTCGCATGTAACATGCATGGGTTGCCATAGTTTAAAAAAAAACACACATGTACAAAAATATTTATAGCAGCTCTTATTGTGGTGGCAAAAAATTGGAAATAGAGGGGATACCCATCGATTGGGGAATGGCTGAACAAGTTGTGGTATATGAATATAATAGAATATTATTGTGCTGTAAGAATGATAAGCAGGCAGAGTTCAGAAAAACCTGGAAAGACTCCAGTAGGGGTATGATACCAAATAAATTTTGAGTCTACTCTTAAGAGAACATGGGAGAAAATAAAGATAAGCTGATTAGGTGGAAGATGAAACTAATATACCTTGCAGTTAAGAGTAAATTTAAGAGTTAAGATTGAATTGTGTAGGAAATGGATGGGGTTTCTGAGCCAATGACCTAAAGCTGTGTTACTATGAGTAAAGCTTTTGAGTTTTAAGGTAGTTCTTATAATAGAAGTGACCTAAGTGCATTGACAGAAGCATTCACTGAAAACGAACACTCTAGATGAAGACAGTTTCCTAATGTGTAATTTATTCAAGGCCAATTATTAGTGTATATTTTTTCTAAATATCAGCATGGTATTTAGAAAAAATGCACCTTTAATTTCTGATCATGAGGGCAGCTCAGTGGCAAATGGATAGAGCCCTGAAACTGGAGTTGGGAAGACCTGAGTTCATATTGCACCTCAGACACCTGTGTGACTCTGGCCAAGAAGTTCAACCTTTCTCAGCCTCAGTTTCCTCATCTTTAAAATGAGTATAATAACAGTAAGTATCAAATGAGTTAACATATGTAAAGAATTTTGCAAACCTTAAAGCACAACACAAATGTATCATTATCACTACTAACAACAAGCCTTGTACCCTTTTTTTAAATATTATTTTATTTTCTGCTCAATTACATGTTAGGAAAATTTTTAGCATTCATTTTTACAAAATTTTGAGTTCCAAATGTTTCTCCCTATCTCCTTCCCCTCCCCTTTTCTGAAAATGGTAGGCAGTTTGATATAGTTTATACATGTGCTATCATGTAAAAATATTTCCTTATTAGATACAGTTGTGAAAGAAGAAACAGATCAAAAGGGAGAAAAAAAAACGAGAAAGAATAAAGTAATTCAGAGTCTGTCAGTTCTTTATCTGGATGTGGATAGCATTTTTCTATGTGAGTGCTTTGTATTTGTCTTGGATCATTGTGTTGCTGAGAAGAGCTGAGTCATTCGTAGTTGATCATCGCACAGTGTTGCTGATACTGTGTACAGTGTTTTCCTGGTTCTGCTTATTTTACTTTGTATTAGTATGTACACGTCTTTCCAAGGTTTTCTGAAATCTGCCTGTTCATCATTTCTTATTGCATAATAGTATTCCTTTACATTCATATACCTGAGCTTGTTAAGCTACTCTCCAATTTATGGGCCTCCCTTCAATTTCCAATATTTTGCCATCATGGAAAGCATCTACTCTTTCTAAAGGAGAATTTTCCTTTTTTTTTTTTTTTTTTTTGGTGAGGCATTTGGGGTTAAGTGACTTGCCCAGGGTCGCACAGCTAGTAAGTGTCAAGTGCCTGAGTCTGGATTTGAACACAAGTCCTCCTGACTCTCAGGCCAGAGCCCTATCCACTGTGCCACCTAGCTGCCCCAAAAGGAGAATTTTCAATGATTTCTCTTTCATATACAACTCTATATATGAATGCACGTGGTTTCTAGAGGCTTTGGACGTGTAGTGGGAAGACATAGGCATCAAAGATCTTTTTTTTTGGTCTGTGGTTGACTTTATGTTACCGAAGGTAGACCCTTCTACCTTGTGGGCCTCAATAATTTTCTTCTTTCCTTCCTTCCTTCCTTCCTTCCAAGTGACTTGCCCAGGGTCACACAGTAAGGCTGGATTTAAACTCAGGTCCTCTTGACTCCAGGGCCAGTGCTATACCCATTGTACCACTTAACTGCCATCTGTGAAATGAGAGAATTGGACTTGGATTATCCTCAAGGTCCTTTCTGGTTCTAACAGCCTGTAATTCTTTTTTTCTTGTGACTTCCAATAGGTCCTCAAATATTTGTTCAAACTGGACTTGTTGAATTCTATGTCAATGCATCCTGTATCCTCTGACTCTCCACCCTTTCTTAGACATCTCTTTGAAAAACTTCTCTACCTTCATTTCCTCTTCTTTTACTTTTCAACGCTTTGCAGTATGGCTTCTGAACTCATCACTCAATTGAAGCTTCTCTTTTCAAAGTTAGCAGTTATCTTTTAATTGCCAAATCTAATAGTCTTTTCTCAGTCCTAGTCCTTTTTTTTAAATTTTTAGGCAGTTGGGGTTAAGTGACTTGCCCAGGGTCACACAGCTAGTAAGTGTCAAGTATTTGATCTGAGGCTAGATTTGAACTCAGGTCCTCCTGACTTAAGGGTTGGTGCTCTATCCACACACCACCTAGCTGCCCTAGTCCTAGTTCTTCTTGACCTATCTCTTGTTTTGACACCGTAGACTACTTTCTTCTGGATATTTTTACTTTCTGACTTTTAATGACCTGGCTCACCTTTTACTTAACTGTTTATTCTGTCTCCTTTGTTGGCTTATTCATATCTTGCCCCTCTTTGGGTGTTCCACAGAGTTCTTCCCTATGCCCTTTGTTCTATATGTTCTTTCTCTCTTGGAAAAATCATAAGCTTCCTAGGGATTTAAATTTCATGTCTACTGTGGAAAAAGCTTTATTTTATTAGTTGGGTAACTTATTAATAATTATAGTTTAAATCTAACTTTATGTGACAAAAGATTGTTTGAACCTAGAATGTTACCTTGACCTCAGTAATTTTGCAGGAATGCCAGAGATGACTGCAAGGAATTTTGGTTCCTCCAAGTCCTGTATCCACCCAAAAAATGTTTTAGCTCTTCCCAAACATGTGTTTTGGGTTGCCATTGTGTTTTGGCTTTGCCCAAATTTTATTGAATGTTTATATTTACTGATAATTTGCTTTCAAGTTGCCCTCTCTGGTGCTTTGTAAGTGGGTACCCTTGTCTTAATTCTAGATATAATGTAAACCCCACAGAGCCTAAATCTCCCATACCCTTTCTGACTTGCTGTCTTCTGCCAAAAAACCTAATCAATTTCTTTCTAGAACTATTTCAGATTTTGGGATTTTGTTTTCATGAATGACACTATGCAGATAATTTCCAGATCTATATCCCAGACCACTCTTAGCCCCACTCGCTGTTGCTCTGTATCACAAATTGTCTTTTGGATATTTCAAACTGGATGGCTTGGAGAGTTTAAACTCAAAATATCCCCAAATATCCCAAACTGAACTCATTATCTTTTGCCCTAAGCCAGAGGTTCCCAAACTTATTTGGCCTACCACCCCCTTTTGTTTTTCTTTTTTTCTTAAATGGAAATGTAGTCTATTTGTATAAAATTATTAAGAACCGGCTGGGCTGCCTGTTAACTTCTTTTTCTGAATGGACATCTGGGCAACAGCTTTCTGTGCTTCATCTGCAGCATCAGGGGAGGCTGGTGGATACCATCAGATGGTAGATTCAACCAGTTCTTTTGCTCTAATTCTACAGTGGTTGCTTTCAAAAACTTGTACCTCTTCTTTTTCAGGCTTTTTACCATCTTCTTTTGATTGAATAGATCTATTTTAATCTCAACTCCAGAAAGGGTCTCCATTGCTTGAATCCTCGATTCTTTTATCCCCATGAGAGCCCCCTCGGGCCAAGCCTCTACCAGGAACTGTAGACGGACTTTTTCTTGGGGCTTGAACATCATTGGGCTGGTTAGAGTCTTCTCCAACAGGCTGGTTGTTCGTGGTGCCCTCAGGACATGGCCAAGAGCAGAGGAAAGACTTCCTGCCCCGTTTTAAAAAAAAAATTGCTCAGTGTCCCCTTGGAATCTTTAACCCTTTAACTTTTTTTTAATTGTGTCATTTCAAAAAAAAATGTTAAAAGAAAGACGCATCTTAAATTTAATAATTTATCATAAATTTGTGGGTTTTTCCCTGCATTGAAATGTTGATAATGCAATATTGTGTCATGTAACTGTATGGTATCACATTATAAACAGGTTGTTACACACACATTCCTGTCTATGCATTATGCATGCTGGACTTCCCAACAATGCCCAGCTTTCTCCCTTGCCAACACTGCTTGTTAAGACCTGTTGGGGAACTTGACCACTGATCGGTTATAATTTGTATTTTGTGTATTTATTTGGAAAATAATGTAATCACGGCAACTTTAACTGTTACATAACAGATGAAACATGTACGCAGTTTTTTCAACATTTTCTTCTTTTCTTTCCTTATGCTTCCACCGCCCCCTTATTTTTATTCAACAACCTCCAATTGCACTTGAGGCTACTACCCTGCCCCCCTGGATCTTTCCAGCGTCCTCCAAGGGGCCCACTTTGGGAACCTCTGCAATCCCTCTTCTCTTCTAAACTTCACTATTAGTCTCCATATTTGCAATTTTGGGATTATCCTGGGTTGGGGAAGACCCTCTTTGTAATTGAATGGGTTTATAATCCTGGAGGCAGGAATTAGGTCAGGATTGGGAAGGGAATGAAGGCTGGCCTTGACCTCTCCAGAAAATGGAGACTTCAGGAGCAACTCATCAGTGGGAGAGGAGGGCAGGCCTTACAGGCTGATGTCCCTAGTTGAGGAGGACCTAGATGTTGAAGGTAGTTCCAGGATAAAACCTCGTGATACGGAAATCTGGAAGCCAGGGATAGGACCAGGAGAAGAGTGTTTTCGTGAACTGGTGCCACTTTTACTCTTAGCTTTATGTCATCCTGTTCTCCTTCATTCGTTCTCTATTCCAGCTAGAGCATGTACTCTGTTTCTAGAACACTCCGTGTGCTTTTCTCTTTCTGTATCATGTTTAGGCTGTTCCTTGTACCCGCAGAGTCTCTCTCCCATTGTCCCCCGAGTTCCTGTCTACCTTTAATACTTAAAGGAGATGGGAAGGGGAAATGAACAAGCATTTAATATAGCACCTACTGTGTGCTAGGTACCTTACTTACCCATTTTTGATCCTCCCAATAACCCCATGAGAGTTTTGTTGTTGTTGTTGAGTCGTTTCAGCCGTGTCTGTCTCTTCATGACACTATTTGGGGTTTTATTGGCAAAGATACTGGAGTGGTTACCATTTCCTTCTCCAGCTCATTTTATAGATGAGGAACTGAGGCAAACAGGGTTAAGTGACTTGTTCAGGGTCACACAGCTAGTAAGTGTCTGAGTCTAGATTTGAACTCAAGAAGATGAGTCTTCCTGACTTCAGGCCCAACACTCGAATCCACTGTACCACCTAATGGTGTTGTTGCTATCCCTATTTTGAAGTCAAGGAAATTGAAGCAAATAGAGATTAAGAAAACTTGCTAGGGGCCATACAGCTAATAAGTGTCAGAGTCTAGATTTGAACTCATTTCATTCTGACTCCAGGCCCAGTGCTCTATCCACTGAACTACCTAGCTGCCTTAAAAGGGCAGGAATTTAAGAATACCTCAAAGGACTTAATTTGTGTCAATTGATGCAATGCATTTTTTAAATTTGTAAAATAAAGAAAATAGAGATTAAAATGAAAATTTTTATTTCAAAGCAATGTAACAAAATTTTTGTGTCATTTGACACGTCTGGTTATTTTAGTTATTAAAGCCTAACTCATATACTTTCTCCTTCATGAACCCTTCTTGATTTTTCTCCCTTTCAGACTCCACGTGGTAGGTACTTAACTGCACCTCTTTAATCCATCTGTCCTGGAACCTAAAACTCAATTTTCTGATCTGTAAAATCTGGATAATAATTAAGCTATCCACCTCCTAGGATTGTGAAGAGGAAAGTGCTTTGTAAACTTGAAAAATCTATATAAATGAATTGTTCTTATTGTAGTACTGCCTCTGGGTTCACCCAGTTCTCTCTGGTAAAGTAGAATGATTTCCTTCTGGGAGGGTCATGACTATTCCTTTCAGGTCACTAGGAATGACCCTGAGGGGCTAGAATTTCTACTGATATTATTCACCAACCAATACCAATTATCTTTTACAAAATGGTATTTACTGAGAAGATCTAGCAAGAACAGAAGTTATCAAAAACAACACAAAACAAAAACAAAAAACAACCCATACTCTTCCCCCTTAAACCCCCCCTCCCCCATTCAGCTGTACTACAATGTCTCTTGCAAAGAATGGGCCCAGACTTAAAGTAGTTGGTACAAAGTCATTCCCCAAAGGCACACATTTTAATTCTCCCCTCACCATTGGTGACTTAATCCTTTCCTGAGCTATGCTGGTTTCTCACTGAATGCGATGTTTTAGCTGGGGGTGGGGTGTGGGATGGGGCGGGGGCTGGGGCAAGTAGCCACCTGTGGGCTAGGGCAGGCATGTCTCTTGGCTGTTTCACTAGTTCCTTGCCAGACACAGATATTCTGAACTTAATGAAGTACAAGAAGAAAAAAGAGCATTTCCATGTACAAAGTAGAATTATATATGAATCTGTGAAACTGTTGCATATAGTTTGCTTTCTTTCAAAAAAGGTATATCATACTGGATTACTTTTAAAGCTGTCCTTTTTTTGTATTTCTTTATGAACTTCTCTTCCTTTGTATACATTTTAAAAAATGAACCTCTTTTATTTTTTTAGGAATAGGGGTTCAATGTCAGTAGATCCTGTTTCCACTTCCTCCATACCCATGTAACAAAAGAAAAACTCAATCCTTTTAACAAACATAGTTAATCAAAATAAATCCACACATTTGCCCACATACAAAAATGTAAGTCATATGCTGAATCTTGAGTCCATTAGCCCTCCATCAGTAAGTGGGTAGCAGTCTTTCATCATTAGTATTCTGGAGTTGATGTTGGTTATTGTAGTGATCAGATACCTCTTGTTTGTGTAAAATGGAGCTTTAGAAATTTTTTTTTAGTAGAATGAATTTCCTTCATTTTTTTTTATCATTAAGAAATAATTTGGCATGAGAAAGCCGGCATGTTTCACAATAATATTGAAGGCTCTGCCTCTATGTCTTCACATAATTTTGCTGAGTCTTCCTTTTAATAGGTTTTAAAAAATTGACCTTTTTTTTTTTTGCCTTTTGGTTAACAGCTTGAGAAATTATACAAAATTCCTTACTCAGTTTCCCCATATAAAGGATTGCAATGCTTATCAAATAGTATCCAAATTGAAGAAATATCCACTATTTTTTTTGGCTATGGATTATAGACCTATATTTTGTCGTGACATCAACTAGTCTGTCAGTGGTATTCCCTCAGTAAGTTCGCATATTAACAAATCTTCTCTAACATTATCAATAGCGTGTTTATATATGTGTGTGTATGTGTGCATATATGTATATATATAATGTGTAGTCATCATATGTGCATCTGTTGCTTTCTTTATTTGTAATACAAAGTAGGAAGATTTTAGTTTATTAATTAATTAAATACCAAGGTTTTCAGATGAATGGACAGTTTTCTTTCCCCTACATTTGTTACCTCTAAGTGGAGTTATTTGAAACTGCTTTGGATGGCGTTCTCCAGGTATGATTTTAACCACGTCAATAGCTGGCAGGTAAGCGTCTGTGTTTCTCCTTTGAAGTGAAGTTTTTAACATTTAGCAATTCTTTAAGCAGCTTTTTATGATGCAAGCAATTCTTTTGATATCACAGATACGGTATTTGAAAAGTTGGTTTTTGCATATTAAAAGAACCTAATTTTTATTAGAAAATAATCTTGCTAACATTTTCAACATACTACACATTTGAAATATTTTAATACATGAAGTTTAATGATATCTGTAGCTAAAACATTTGTGTAAAGCAACCAGTGGGTGGTGGTGGGTGTTGGGGGGTGGTGGTGGGTGTTGGGAGGTGGTGTCTCCATTAATTATAGTACTTCCGAATCCCAAGATAAATACAGTGAATTGCATCTTTTTTAAAAATTATTTTAAAATTTAACAAAAAATATTTTTTTTTGTTACATTTGATTTTTCAAGCGGTTTCCATCCCTCTCTCCCAATCCCCAAACTAGAGAAGGCCAATATTTGACACAGATAAATATGTGAAACAATACAGTACATAGTTCCATATATAAATTTTTTCTTTGGGGGTAGATAGCATCTTCCTTCATAGGTCCTTTGTGATTAATTTGAATGTTCAAATAATTGAGAAAAGTTTAGTCATTCACATTTACTCTTCAAACAATATTGATGTTACTATATACTGTTTTCATTTTACTCTTCATTATTTCATGCAAGTCTTTCCATGTCTTCCTAAAATCAACTTGCTCATCATATTTTACAGTATAGTAAAATTCCATCACAATCATATACAACAACTTATTTAGCTATTCCCCAGTTTTCAGTTCCTTGCCACCACAAAGAGAGCTACTATAAATATTTTGGAACATAAAGTTTCTTTTCCCTGATCACCTTGGGAAACAGACCTAATAGTGATCTTACTGGGTCAAAGAGTATATGCAATTTGATATACTTTGGGCATAATTCCAGATTGCTCTCCAAAATGGTTGAATCAGTTCACAGTTCTACTAACAGTGTATTAGTGTCTCAATTTTTCCACATCCCCTCCAACATTTGTCTTTTCCAAGCCTTCTATCATTTTAGCCAATCTGATTAGTATGACACGGTATCTCACTTTAATTTAATTTGCATTTCTCTAATCTGTAATGATTTAGAGCATTTTGTCATATGATTATGTATGGCTTTGATTGCTTCCTCTAAAAACTGCTGTTCATATCCTTTGACCGTTTTTTAGTTGGGGAATGGCTTATATTCTTAAAATTTGAGTTCTCTTATAAGTAAGTTCTCTATATATTTGAGATACAAGGTCTTTATTTGAGAAATTGTTGATATAAACATTTCCCCCAATTTTCTGCTTTCCTTTTAATCTTGGCTACATTGGTTTTATTTGTACAAAAACTTTTAAGTTTAATGTAATAAAAATTATCCATTTGTATCTAACAGTATTCTGTATCTCTTCTTTATTTCTTCTATCCATTCTACCTATCCATTGGTAATATGTTCCATATTTTTCTAATTTACTTATGATATCTCCCTTTATATCTAGGTCATATTGACATTCTGACATTCTCTTGATAAATGGTGTAAGATACTGGTCTTTACCTAGTTTCTGACATATTGCTTTCCACTTTTCCCAGCAGTTTTTATCAATCAGTTTATCAATGAGTTCTTATCCCAAAAGCTTAGGTCTTTACATTTATCAACACAAGGTTACTCTAATAATTTACCACTATGTATTGTGTAACTACTCTATTTCACTGATCTGCCATTCAATTCTTTAGTTAGTACCAGATGATTTTGATAATTACCGCCTTATAATACAGTTTAAGACCTGGCACTGCTAGACCTCTTTTCTTAACATTTTTATTTTTATTAGTTCCTTTGATATCCTTGACCTTTAGTTCTTCCAAATGAATTTTGTCATTATTTTTTCTAACTCAATAAAATAATTTTGTGGTAATTTAATTGGGATGGCACTGAGTAAGTTGATTAATTTAGGTAGAATTGTCATTTTTATTATGTTGGCTTGACCTTCCCATGAAGTGAATGATATCTTAATTTGGACTTTTTGCTTTGTTTTTCTGTATTTCTACTATTTGAACTCTTTTTCTTTGCTTATACTAATTTGTGCTGTTCAGTTAAATTTTCTCTTCCAACTGTATGTTATGAAGGGCTATTATTTAATATTTTTTCATTTATGAAAATTAGATATAAATTTAAGACAAATCAAACCTAATTACTTAAAAGGCAGTTATCTGTTTATTATTCTCATTATTTCATGTATTAAACATTGAAAAATTTTAATGAAACAGCCTGTTGTATTGGCCTTGCCAAAATCAGTAATATTGAGAAATATATATACGATACTTTAAATGTACACACAAAAATTGCCTAACTTTGAGTTTGCATACTTCATGTTTAAATGGAGCACAATGACACAATCTGTGTCATGAGCCTAAAGTTATTGATGGGATGGTCCCCTTATTTGTGCAGACTGCATTAAATAATCACTGATCAGCATTAACTGCCAGTTGTAGAGGAATTGCTGTGTTGAATATGCTTTTGTTAACTTGGATATGAACTTTATTTTAATTGAAAAAAAGTGTACTTATGTGTATTGGGGAAAAAGTGTATATTTGAAAATAACCAATAATTTTGGCATTGCATCATGCCACACAAGAGAAGATGTCTCCCTGTCTCACCCTCCCACATTGTGGCATATCCCACAACTTTGAAAACTCCGGACAAGATGATCTATAAGGTTCTTTCCACTTCTAAATCCTGTAAACTGTGGAGATAGCTAAGCACTATATCATTTTACTAGCTTTTCAGATGTATAGTTTGGTGAAATTTGTAAACTTCTGACTTGGAGGTTCCATCTAAAATAATTTCTAGTGTTGATTATTAAACTTGTAGCACATTCTCAATAGCAGCTTTGTTTGTCAAATTAACCAGTTTGCCCATCTGTTTATCGAAATGTCTATTATGAAGCACTATGCAAAACCAAACTTCTGCAGGTGATTTCCTCTTTTAAAATCAATTTCATGTTTGATGTGATTGATAAGAGGGACTGATTTGTGCAGATTTTGTGTTCAAAAGTGTAAGTAAAAATCATGAGCTAATGTAAACAGTAAATGCATATGTTATGTATCTTGATCTTTAGGGCAAACAAGATGGATCTTAGGTGTTCACTAGAAGAATGTACAATGGCATTAAACTTGTTTCTAAATAATAGATTCTCAGAAGCCTTGGAATTACTTCGTCCATGGTAAGTTTAACTTAGTTCCTTTCAATTACAGGTAATTGAATAGTTGTCATGCAGAGTTTTCTGAACATTCTGCCTTTTAACCTGTTTATGTTCCTACATAAAAGTTTGTTTGCTTTCCTGATGGAATAGTGTCCTTATTATTCCTTGAATTGATAGCTGGATTGCTTTTTGTATATAGATCTTGATTTACTTTATTTGTGTGAATAACTTTCTCTTGATATAAAAAAAGCTGATTCTCTATACATATTGGGCAGTGTGATTGCGTTGTTGGAATAGAATAATAATTATAACGGGACATAGTGTTCCTATAATGACAATTTTCTGTTTTTGTTTTATTCTGTCTGAATGGCTTTCAGAATAACAGATTGGAAAGAATATATTTTTTGCTATTAGGGATGAAGTGGCTTCTCTTCCCCCCTCCATTCCCAGTATTCCTTATTTTGCAATATTCTAAGGAGTCTCCATTGTCACAGTGTCATTTATTCTTAAAAACAAACTTATTTCAGTTCATTTTGATTTTTGAAAATGTTTCCCGTTTGACTTAACACTGCCCTTCTTTCTCTTAGTTATTACTAAAATGCCATTAAAATACTCCAGTACTCCATAATGATATTACTGCATTGTAGGACTATTCCAGTTTTAGGAATGGAGGTAGGTGGGTGAGGGTGGTATTGCTGCTAAGCTTAACAATGATTGGCTATTGTAACTACCAAAAAAATGGGAATGTTTGTTTTCTAACTGAAAAAAAAAAGTATTTTCACCTGGAAAAACAATAATAAAAAAGCAACAACTTTCTTCTAATAAGTGTTTTTGTGAGTTAACAGATTTGAGGTTTTGAAGCCACAGTTAATGTTCTGTAAAGCCTTACCTTTGATGCTGCTCTTTTGGCCCTGGCAATGCCTTTGAACAACCTGTGCTTTATGCACATAGAACAAGGAGGCAGATTGACTCTTCCCATTCGGGAAAGGAGTGGTGTGTTTTGGGTTTGTTTTCCATAGAAACTTGATTTAGGTTAAATGGAAGATAAAATGAAAAGTGTTCCTAAAACTTGCTGGTAGCTAAGAAATACAATCACAGAATCATGGGATTCATGTGGAGCTTGAAGGTGTTAAGAGGATGAAGTCAAGTGACTTGCTCTAGGTCAGATAGCTTTTAAGTGGCTAGGTTTCATTGAGAGTAGGTGAAAGGATTTTTCTGGGAGGCTTTTGAGCAGCTGCCCCATTTCTTCACCTCCTATTCCCCTCTTGGTAGTTGTCATTCCTTGTCCTCTCAGCTCCTGGTCGAGGCCACCTTGCTTTTCTGCTGAGCTGCCACGCTAATGCCTGTTTGCTTTCCCAGACCTGGGGTAAGCAGTCTTCCAGATTGACGCCAGGCCCCTCACTTCAAGAACATTGTGATTCCCAGTCTCTTAGCCCTGGCCTTTTTCTTACCACGATAAATAAATTGCTAGCTTGTCGTGTCGACGTTATTTAAAAGACATCTAAAATTACTCTGACCACCTCTGTACATGGTCTGGGTTATGGTTGACTCACTTTCCCTGCCATTACTTTTCACCCTTCTGTCTTCATGATAGATTCACTTGAGGGTTGGTGTTGCCCTGGCTCCTCACTGCCTGATTATGAGATCTGTGGGCTTTTTTTTTTTTGGCAATTTCCTGAATTAGGGTAAAGGAAGACAGGACTGTTCATACAACTTAATCATTGCAAATTTGAACTCTAGCGCCCCTTCCACCTGGAATCAACTGCTTTTTTTTTGTAAATATATTAATTCTCCTATATAGCCAGAGAAAGAGTATTTTCCAGCTGTAGTAGGAAAATTTTAAAATTATGAACTTGACAAACATCAACAAAAATAAACATTTATCTATAGAAAATAGAAAAAGATGATTGTGGATGTGTGTATACATATATCCCATAAACAAACAAACAAATGTGTTATCCTTTACTTAAAATTCATCAACTTTAAGAAGTAGGAAGTGCAATTAGGGTTAGGGTTATGAATTCATGATTCATTATTATGTTGATTAGAATTATTAAGTGTTTTAAAATTGTTTTTCTTTGTAGTACTGTCATTTTGAAATTGCTCTCCTGGTTCTTCTTAATTCATATCAGTTCATATAATCCTTCTTGGGTTCCTCTGAATTCATTCATTTTGTCTTTTTTTAAAAAAACTTTATTACATTCCATTACATTCACATAGTTTTTTATTTTTTAATTTAATTACTTTTCAGTGGACAAAAAAAATCTATTTTCTCTCTCCATCTCTCCCCTCTTTGGGGAAAAAACCCTCCACAAACCTTTGTTAACAAGTACGTTACATTTATATACTACAATTTGTTCTGCCTCTTCCCAATTGGTGAGCACCCATTTTGTTTCCAGTTCTTATCTACAAAAGAAAGTGCTGCTATAAATATTTTTATTTACAAGTATCTTTGATTTTTTTTTGAGTATGAGGGAAACAAAAAGGGGAGGAAGCAAGAAGAGAGAGACACAGAGAGAGAGAGAGAGAGAGAGAGAGAGAGAAGTGATCATGTTTGTAACATAAGGAAACCTTGTGCTGAGTTGTTTTTCACGAATGGAATCCGGTGAACTGTTTGTTTGATCTTTGGTTGATGAAAAGTTAAAGATGTAGGGAAAAATGCATTGCTTGACACCTTTTTAAAAAATAAGTTCATAATGAATGTGCCCCCTTGTGGTGAAGAAAAGATCAGGTTGTGCGAAGTGAAGCAGAGATTTAAGATGGTTATTATAGGTCTAAATGTAGAAGTCCTCAAAATAGTTTTTAAATGGCTGAGTTTTTAGAATACAGTGTGCCTGGTCCTCAGTAGTCATCAAATCAGTGATCCAGATGATGTGTTAAATTCTATTGAAAGTTGTGAGAAGTGATAGATATGGCTTTATAATTCTATGTATAGTCCCAATGTGATGTTTTTAAAAAGTTATGGAGTCTAATTTAAATGCTCTGTTTTCTTATGTCTTTTTCAGGTCAAAAGAGAGTATGTATCATGCTCTGGGCTATAGCACTATTTTAGTAATGCAGGCAGCAATGACCTTTGAACACCAGGACATCCAAAATGGCATTTCCACAATGAAGGAAGCTTTACAAACCTGTCAAAAGTAGGCCTGAGTAATTTAACTATGGGAGAAGAATGAATATCAACCTTTAATTTTGTGTGACAAAACTGATGATAACTGCAAAATTAGAGAGTTGTAGTTAAATAGGGAAAGAAAGGTAGATTTCAGCTTCTATGCTCCCTTATTCTCTGTATTTTCAGTGTCAAGATTTTTTAAAAATGTCAAAATAGTATTTCCAGGTAGGCTAAAGAGCAGGTAGATTTTGTTAAATGGTATTTTGATCCACAGTTCTGACGACTTACTGGGTTGAACAAACAAGTCTCTTTCTTCATTTTTGTTGTTTTAGTGTTCAGGAAGTACAGTTAAGCCTGACCAATAATGCGGAGTTCTTTTTGTATGTTTTACACTTTCATTTTAACATTCTGCATCTTAGAATTTTTTTTGAACATCTTTGAACCTTTTTGATGGCTGAAAATTAGATGCATTTAAAAATCATGCTTCTGTCTTTGATGTACAAATACAGAAGAAATGTCTCAGGAGGGGCTGTTCTTTTAGTATCAGAATTCATAAGGAATAGTCTGGTCTTAGTGTTTCAAGCATTCTTCCTTCCCAATGTTGTACCCTCCAGATTCAGAGAACTTAAGAGTATCTGACTTTTTCCAAGCTTCTGAGATTTTTCTGTTGCTTACTGTATATTTACCACAGAAATAGTGATCTTGGCCTGTGGGATTAAGGAAAACAGCCTCAAGGGTTTAGGGTCCTAGCTTGATCATTCTTTAATATAGTTTAGTAGGAATGCTATTTTGTGTTTCTAGGGGTTCTATCTGAGATGAGTACTAAATGGAAATGAAATTGATTCAGCTCAATTTCTCATTTGGTATGCTTTTCTTCTTTTTTTTTTCACTTGTTTGATGTAGATTCAGAAAAAGAAACACAATGGTAGAATCTCTGTCAAGTCTTGTTTCCAAATCGTCAGTGGATCAGCTAAGTGAAGGTGAGTCAGAGAATCATAAAACATAAAAGAAGGTACCTGAGAGGTCATCAGATCCATCTTTATGTGATTTATCCAGGCTAGTAAGCTAGCCTAGCTAGAGTAAAGCAGGATTGGTACCCAGGTCTTCCTCATATTTTAGCCTAACACACCATCCACTTCACTAGGCTGCCTCTCAAGCACCTTGAGGTCTCTTGAGAATATTTATCAAGTTGGGCAGTAAGTGTGGTGATTGGAATGTGAACATTTATGAATATTCAGGAATCCATATGTTTTTACGTAACATTGATAAAGCTTATGATGGGCAAAAGACCCCACACTTTTCAGCTTATGTTGCCCTAGCTTGTGGTGCTACCATGGTAGGAGATGTTTCAAGCATATAAATAGATGAGTTTTTTTAGCATTATGCTCAGAGAATAATGACTTATAAGTAGTGGCGGAGGCATTGGGAGGGGTTACTAAAGTGACCCAGTCAGAGAATAAATCATTCCATGTGAAAGGCCCTCTCAGAGGCTAGTTCAGACCCCTTATTTCATAGGTGAGGAAACAAGCCAGGGAGATTAAGTGATTGTTCAAAGTCACACAGGGTAATAAGCATCAATGGGAGTTGAACCCATATCCTTTTGCTCAGAGCAAGTACTCTTCTTACTCTGCCATCCTGTCTCTTGTAGCTTTTAAAAAGGAAAATGAGGGAGGCAGCTAGGTGGTGCAGTGGATAGAGCTCTGCCCTAGAATCAGGAGGACCTGAGTTCAAATCCGGCCTTAGACACTTGACACTTACTAGATGTGTGACCCTGTTCAAGTCACTTAGCCCCAATTGCCTCACCCCCCCAAAAATTAAATAAATAAAAATAAAAAGCAAAATGAGCAATACTATGCTTACTGTATGAACAAAGGACTTGTTATTAAGGGACAGTTGTGCTAATCTCCACCTATCTGGAGAATCCTGTTGTCACTGATAGGATACAGTGAGAACTAGCAGCCACGATAGTTCTTTTAAGTGAGAATAGCTCAGTCATTCCCAGTGGTCAGGTTCACATGGAACAATTTTAAAGCAGAATCTCAGAAGGAAACTTAGAAACCATCTGGTCAAAACTGAACCACGGTCAGAAATCCCCTAGATAACATCCCTTGACAAGTGCTCATTGAGTCTTTATTTGAAAGACTTAAGTGATAGGGAGCTCAGTATTTCCCCAGGCAGCCCATATATCATCTTTATATAACTCAGATTGTTTGGGAATTTTTTCTCACTTCATACCTAAATCCATCTCTGTGCAGCTTTCTCCCATTATTCTTAATTCTTGTTTATGGAGCCAAGCAGAACAAATCTGATACCTCTTTTACCTTACAACCCCTCAAATATTTGAAGAAAGTTATTGTATATCTCTACACCACTCTCAAATTTTTCCATTCTATAGACTAAATATCCCTTATTTCTTCAAATAGTTTTCTTACAGTATGTTTTCCAGCCATCTTAGCTGCCATTATTATATTACTAGGAAATTGGACATTAGGACCAAGACAAATGTAAAGTTCTCTTTTCTATTGTTGTCTTTATTCCGTCTTGCTCTCTCCTTTTTGTTATAAATTTGTTCTTTAGAGTACCCTTCCTGTCATGTAGAATGATTCAGATTCTTTTACTTTAGTGATATATTGAGAAACCATGGATAATTTGGGGGATAATAGTAGAAAGGAAGGAAAGAATAAGCATTTATTAAGCACCTAATGTGTACCAGTTACTGTGCTAAGCACTTTACAAATATAATCTTATTTGAGTCTCACAACCTTGAGTGGTAGGTGGGGTCATTAACCCTACTTTACATTTGAGGAAACTGACTTGTTCAGGATCACACAGTAAGGAGATTGTGAGTATGAGCACATAGATGAAGGCAGTTTATGTATCTTGTGTTATCCTTGGGAGATGTTATTTTAGCAAACAAAAACAAATGGGCCAAGAAGTGCCCATCTACTGAGTACTGTTTTTTAATGAAAATTTTTATTTTTGTCATCTACTCAGTGAACACTGGAATTCAGGTTAGTTTAAGATTTGTTGTAATATAAAGAGCTCTGGTCTTGGAGTCAGGAGGCCTGAATTTGATTTCCAAGTCCACCATTTACTGTGTGACTTTGGTCTAATCACTAACCTTCCTTCTGTCTCAGTTTTCGTAAGTATAAAACAAAGATATCATTTTTACTATCCAGCATTGTGAGGAAAGCGCTTTAAAACCACTTGTGCTGTGTAAACCTTAAAGTGCTACATAAATGTGAATTATTTATGGCTCATTTGTTTACAAGAGATAGTCTGTTGTGTGGTGGGTAGAATGCTGGACCTACTGGACAGAAGACTCTCAGTGTTTGAGTCTCTGTTCTGATACTTCCCATCTCCATGATCTTGGGCAAGTCATTTATGTAACCCTGCTTCTGGAAGCACCTGGGTATAACACATGGCAGCTGCCATTTCTAGAATGTCTTAAGCACTTTGCTGAGAACAACCCTTTGAAATTGCTAGTGTTAAGTCCAGACCCTTCCAACACCTGCCTGTTTTTTGCCTTCTGAAATGAACGTTCTGGAAAAGTGGTAGGATTTATCCTCCTGTTCATCCTGATCTGTACAATAAAGCAGTGCAAACAGTAAATAAACTTAAGACTTTAGTCCAGGCTTTTTTTTTATGAATTGTTTCACTTTATTTCCAGTGTATGTGTTTGGCTGCCACTACAACCCAAACAGACTTTCTTTTTCCAACAGAGTGAGTCAAAACATTGTAGCATTTGTGTGTGATTTATTTTTCCACTTGGTAATTTTCATTTACATTCTTGAATGGCTGGTGGTTTGCAGCAGAGCATATATTTAATTAAAGTTTCCATGGGCTTAACATGTCATACACCCACTCATCATTTCCACATTTGATAAAAATTTCCACCTAATACTTTAGCTAGCTGGCTTATTGCCCTGAACTAATTTTAAGTAGGTGTTAAAATTAGACATTTAATACAAAGAATTTTTATGTTTTGACTCTCATGGTCATGATTTCTGATTATTTTTTGTTAAAGCATTTTAAAAAATTTGCCCTTCTATTAGTTTAAATAGTGGCACTTACAGTACTTAAATGAAGAAGGAAGGTGAAAGATTTTCATTTTTCAAAGACTCAGTCAACAAACAGATATGTGTTAATTGTCTTTTATGAGTCCAGGACTGTTTTAATTAGGGAGTAGTTAGTTGGACAAAGAAGAAATCCATGTGGGCTGGAATAGTCAAGAAAGGAGTGAAGACTTAAGCTGAGCCTTTAGGAATGATCACACTTTGAGAATAGGTAATGAAGAGTGGGGTAGGATGCAGGAAAAGAGGAGAGAGGGAAGAAGAGAGGAAGAGAAAGAGAGAGAGACAGAGAGATAGAGAGAGAGGGAGAGAGAGAGTGTTGAGGTGTTACAGTGACAAAAAGGATCATAGAAGCGAGCCAGTTGTTTGTATAGTTAGAATAACCAAATGAGTCGAGCATTTATGTTACAGAGTAGTGAGGGCCATAAGGGTGGGTGAGTAGATTGCAGTCAGATTATAAGAGCCTCCCTTAAAAGCTGGGCAAGAAGAAATTTTTTTGAATATGTCAAAATTTTCTTCCTTTCCATTTTTACATCAAAGATGCAAAGGAAAATACTGATAGACTGCAGTGAACTCCTGTAGCTAGACTCTGGTGGCTCTCCTGTCAAAAGCTCCCTGGGTTGTAACCTAGTCAGTTCTGTCTCTGAATGCCCTCTCACCTAGAGTCAAGAAAGAATAAATACAAGAGACTTGAGAAATAGAAATATCTTCAGAGATACTGACTGCTGCTGAGTTTTACCTCCCAGCGTTTCTTCTTTTTTACATTTCTTCTTTCTTCTTTGTCACTTTTTTACTTTTTCCTGGTAAGAAAGAGAGAGTGATCTTCCTCACAACCATTTATAAGTCTTCTCAGTTCAGCCCATTAGTCAATTAAAATGTTTTTTGTTACCAGGCTGAGGATATGCGAGAGTATTTTTTATGGGAGGCTGGGGAGGGGTGCCAATTCCTGAAAGCAGGTTCGCTGATCCTCCAAGTGGGTTTATAGGAGACAGAGCAAATTGGTCATTCTCTAAGCACTGGGACTTTATTGGCCAGTCTCCTCATTGTAGATACATGAGGAAGCTGATCTTTAGAGAGATTAAATGACTTTCCCATGGTCCCATAGTTTCCAAGAGCCACAAGTGATGTTTAAACTCCTGTCTTCCCAGGCAACTGTTTGTCATGATTGTAGAGAATTACTTGGGATCATGTATTACTGTAGATCTCATTTGAGCATCTTAAGACAAAAAGTATGTGATGTTTCAGGGATTTTCTTTAATATATTTTGTTTGTTATTAATAGAGGAAATGCACGCAGAAATCTGTTACGCGGAATGTCTACTACAGAAAGCAGCACTGACATTTTTACAGGTAAGGACTATTGTGTCCATTTGTTTCAGTGTCCATTTGTTGCTTTTCATTTTAACAGCAAAATGCACCTAGAACTATCATGATAGCTGTTTGAATGAACATTCTGTAGGGCCATCTGATAATTTTAATGGGTAATGCAAAGAAAGGTATTGGCTAGAACCAGTGGTATTCTCATTTTTGTTGGGTTACCACCTCTCCTACCCTCCTCTGCCTCCCAAATACCCAGGGGTAGCTTTCTTATTCGTATTCATTGTCTTTAGTCTGATTTTAAACTCCATGTGGTGTTAATTAGTATCTTTTAAATGGAAACCCTTATAACTACCCCAATTTCTAGGCCCTTTCATGCGTGAAAATAGTGGCGTAATTGCTCTGACACATTATTAAACTCTTTTTTTTTTCATTATTTTGTGTACTTGTAAGAGGCTAGAATCACTCTGATTAAGTCTTCCTTATTTTAAAAGTTATTTGCTCCTTTGTCTTATGGAAAACGATTTTGATAATTAGAAGTGACTAGCCCTTGTTTTTAGAAGTTCTTTAAGGTTCCTTTTAAGTGGAATGGGAATTAGTCATGTTATTTTAAGCCCAGAGAACTGACTAGAAACCCTTTTTAGATTGGCTAATTAGCAAGTCACCCACATCATGGAGACTTTTAAATGATATTTCTTCTCAGCTTACTTCAAGTGAAGATTAGACATAAATAATTGTTTATTTAGACCTAGCACCATTTGAATCTACCCTCACCCAAACTCCTTTAAATTTCATTTGCATGTGTTTGTATAAGCTGGTAGCTGTAATTTTTGCACTTCTCATAATGTTTATTTTCATGTTTATGTATTTTTATTTCTTCATACTTGTTTTATTCTTATTTTGGGAGAATGTGATTTAATTGTAGAGAACTCCCTGTAAAGAAACTCCTTTTGCCAATAGAAACTGGCAGTTTGCCTGAGGGTACTGTAACATTGAGTCACTTGCTTAGTGTCACACACACACACAGGAGTGCCAGGAGTTAGAACTTAAACGCAGGTTTTCCTGACTCTCAGGTGTCCACTATGACTAGGTGCCTCTCCTTTGGGGAGAGAATTTGAATAAAATTATTCAGTACACTGTGGTGCCCTAGATCAAGAAAAAGAGTCTGTACTCTAGGGCATTGTTACTTCTGCTCTAGGAACAGCTGCAGCAGCAGTCACCAGGTTCATCACTACCTTTCTGCTCTTTTAAAAACCAGATCTTTGACATGTTGGAGAATTGTGGCAGGTACAGTGAGGTGAGAAAGATGAGAAGAGATACAGGAAGAGGGGTGGAAATATATTGGATAGAAAGCACATCTTCATAATATAAACAAAAGGAACCTTAGTTCAGGAACCTTGATTAGAGACATTATACTATTTCAGACCCACCCTTAAAATGTTCATTTTTTTCTATCTTACTAATTGCGTTTCTGTTTAGTGAAGATATTCTTAAACATGACCCAGTCGTCTAAATGACTAGGTCTATGGCTTCTTGGGGGAAATCTCTAAGCCTCAGTAGTAGTATGTTATAAAGTTGTTGAAAATAACTGGGGGTTATTGACTGAACAATGCTGACATGGCATTTACCATGGAATCTTTAAAAATGTTCTTAATCTGTTATTTTCAAAATTGGAGGTTCAGACTTGCATAACTAGTTCTTGGTAGCTATTTGGGGACTCATAAGCTAAATTGTAAAGTGAAAGGTGGGTATTACTTGAAGGAAGTTCTCTTATAGTTTAGAAAATCCTTTCCTGGCCAAAATTGCTTTTGTTTAGTTGAAACTCTCAGATTTTTAAGTGAGCAGTAATGCTTTTGTTTATGATTATTGTGCAGAAAGTGGCAGACTCTGAGTCTATTGATACTGTAGTTTGAAATGTTACTCATTTAAATGAAAATGGTAGAATTAAACTGGATGCTTTTAACTTTAGTGGGACACTTAGGCATACAAGAAATTAAATGCTGGAGTCTTCCCAACATTATTATGAAATAAAATTACTGTGTTTTAGATTATAATGAAAAGATAGGATTAAGGGTCAGAAGACTTGAATTTTAGTTCCATTGCGTCCTTGTTTTGTTTTTTTTTATCGGCAGTGGTGTGCTAATAAACGTTTAATAACTGGCTTTCCAGGAAAACAAAACGTATGCACGACACACTTTTAAAGTTTAATCTGCATTATTAACATTTTCTCGATCACTTCCAAAAATCATGACAATCAAGAAGATAATAAATCAAGCCCTGATTTGTAGCTTTCTGATCCCTGAGAAATAAATAATCACACTGAAAATTTAACAGTTGGCTCTCAGAGATAGTATGAGTCTGCTCCAGCCCACTTGTGTTTTATGGATGGGGTGTAGTAGGTGATCTCTAAGGTCCCTTTCAATTTTGACATTCTGATTCTACCGGTGTGAAACACTGTAGAAAAAAAACCTCCTATAGCACCATCTACTGGTGATGAACTTCCTTCAAGCAGTTATCTGTTATAATTTACTTAAAGCATTGTAATAGGATCATAGAAATTTGCATCTAAAAGGGACCTTAGAGAAACTTCTAATGTAACACCCTACTTTTAAAGAAATGAGACTCGGGGATATTTGAGTGAATTGCTCAAAGAGGATCATGCCGAGCTCACTAGGACTGGAAAGGATATTAAACAGAAATCACTTGCTAATAAAAGTCTCCTTGAAGGAGAAACATGTACAGTTAAAAGTAAGTGCTGTTCATTGGCAAGAAAGAGAAAAGGTTGACCTTTCAGCATATCCTTTAAACCTGTTAGAATTAGAATGCTATTTGAATGCAAAAAAAAATGACGTTTTACAATTTTAAATTCATGCTCTGCCTAAAAAAGATTCACAATCCCTGACTAATAAAGATCACTATTTTAGTAATTTAAAAGTGACTGATTTGTGAGTAATTAATGCTGAAATGCACCTGTAAAAATTAATTCCTTCCCCTTCCCTTTCCAACTTAGGGAAAAATAATGAAGAAACTATTTCAAAAGGTACATGCAAAATATGCTTTCTTGAAAAACTTTGTCTCCAAAGTTAAAATTTTGATGTGCTAGGCACAGCAATGGAGACAGTGGAAGGATTTTTTTTTTTTTTGTGTAATGACCTAATTATTCGTTAAATGGTTTTCAGGATGAAAACATGATCAACTTCATCAAAGGTGGACTCAAAATTAGAACAAGTTACCAAATATATAAGTAAGTTAATAATTCAAATATTTTGAATAAACTGGTGTGATTCAGGCCATTTTTAAAACATTAGTTCCCACAGCATTCATAATTTCAGTATAGTCAGATTTCATTTTTAAAAACTAATTTTTCTTCCATTAAAACCTTGAGATATATCGAGCTGGTACTGGGTTTTTTGATAGCTAAGCTAGTGAACGAAAGCATTGTTTGTTTTTGTGAAACATTCAGCCGACTGAATGTTGTCTATCTGATGACTAGACTGGTCAAGGTCGTGAAGGTCATCAGGTGGGCTTTAGGGTGATGATTTTTTGGCCATATAACTTTTACTGACCATCTAACAAATTGTAGAGGGGTTACATCTATGTCAATAAAGGGAATACTCACATTAAATCATGGATCCTTGAAAAGTAATCAAGTAATAATAATGCATCTTGCTTGATATTTGGTGATTGAAGATTGATGACCTGTCTGATGGTACTGAGCCAATGTGTCAACACTGTGCAGAAGGACTTTATATCAATGGAAGTATTGTTATAAGGAGATCTAAAAATTAGGTAATTTATGTTGGTAACTGACAACATTATTATTGATGAATAACTGCTATTATTTATTCAGTCCTAAAACAGTGGTAAGAACCTTTTGAAATCAAGTTTGGGCTGAAGCATACAGTGTAGATTAGTCACATTTGCCAATGTACCCACACATTATGGTAGCCCTATTCATAAGACTTGTGTATTAATTACCTGAAATTACCGTGGTGGTAGTGACTGTATTCTGTCAGTCTCTAGGTTGGTCACTACTGCCCTGGGTCTTAAGCTAAACTTCTTGGAGGTCAGTGCTAATGAAACCATGGTCTTTGACTCATTATCTACGTGGACCAGTTATCTTTGTTTCATTTTGTAGCTACAGGTTACACTTCTAATTTTTCTTGGTTGTCTAGACAGTGATGATCTACAAGGAGGACCAGATAAAAGTGTCACCAGATCAGAGGAGAAGCACAGTACTGTGATAATAATTCAAAGTGCATTTCTTCCTGATGATTCGTCAGCATCACTTTGTGTATGTGAAGTACATTAATCTAGAATCAGCCAATGTAGGTCATCCAACAACTCAAACATCAGTAATTACGTCCTCTTAATCTTCTCAGAGATTGTTCATGGTATTTTAATTCAACAAACATTTTGTGTGCAAGGCACAATGTTAGGTACTGCATATACAAAGATCAAAATGAAACAGTATCTGTCTTCAAGGCACTTACATTCCCCAGGGGGTTGGAGGGTGAGTGGGAAGACAACATATACATAAGAAAATTAAAAAAAAAAAACCAAAATGATAAAGGAATTGCAAGAAAGAGAGACCAATAATTGGTAGAGTGGAAAGGGCAAGTTTGATCAGAAAAAGCCTCACGTTGGAGGTGACACCTGAACCTTTAAAGGAAGCTAGGGATTTTAAATAAAATCTGTGTCTGTCCCCGCCCTCATTCTTTTAACGTCAGGTGGTAAGGGCCTTGCAAAATCTCACTTTCAAGGTTTTTTTTTTTTTTTTTTTTTTTTTTTTTGTTGTTGTTGTTGTTGAGGTTTGAAAGGTAAAAACAAAAAGAAAATATTTTAAAATGGAAAGGAAAAGTTAGGGAGATAGGCTTTGTGGAAAAGAGCAAAATGAGAGCATAGATGAAGGATAATTGTGGAAATAACCACTTTTCTTCCATTTACAATCTCTCTCAACCAAACCAAAATAACTTGATTGAGTCACTGTAGGGCCAAAGAAATTCAGAACTTACTGATGGTGTCTTTCCTGGTCACTTCTGAGAGGATTTCAGGCTACTGCAGTAGTTTTTTCAAACTGTGTATCTGAAGAAATCAAAGATCTTTCTCTTTCTACCTCCCATAAAACTCCCTGTTAGTGATAGTGGTGTTCCTTGGTGAATGATACATGGAACTCTCATAATTAACGCTCTGCACCTCTATTTACAACTGAAATGTCAGACTTGATAAATGGTGCTGCTAGAGTCATGTCATGTGCTGATGGTATAAAGTGTCTGCTGATTTAAGAAGTAGAAGCTTCTCCTCCTTGGGGATTATAGTTTAGCAATAGTTGGAGTAGTTTCATTATAGCTTCAGCAGTTTGAAAATTCCCTTAATATTTTGGAGGGTAGACTTTGTTATGTCATATACAGATACGAAATTTGATTTGAGATTAGATTTGTCTTAAAGTGTCACACAAATGGAATATTTTTTATTTCTTTTCTTCAATCCAGGGAATGTTATTCTGTTCTGCAGATGACTCAGGGCAGCACTAAGCAGAAGGAAACCTATTATCAATTTGAAGGGGGAGTGAAGCTTGGAATAGGAGCATTTAACTTGGTAGGATATATTTATATCTATACCAGAAGCTTACTGTATGAAATGATGCTGATTTATCACATTCATGCCACCATTCCTCTTTGATTCCACCTGGATTGCTGTGCACAGAGAGGGCCAAGTGAGCCCACAGGGCTGTACTGAAAGCTTTACGTCATCAGGCTTTTCACAGGCTTTCAGTGCTATGGTTGTTGCCTCTGCAAGGTTCAGAACCAAAAATGCCTAAAGGATGTGAAAGTTGAGCATAGAATTTGAAGAAGCATAAGACTAGGAGTCAGAGTTCTTTCTTAATGAAAAATGGTTGTTGCTTTGCTGATGAAAGTGGTTGAGAGAGTAGAGAGGGTTAAGAAGGGTGTGAAGAAGTTAGGAGAGGTGATTGGAACAGAATGTTTGAATGGATGAGGTGTCTCATAAGTCTTAGTGCAGTTATTAAAGCACAAAACTGCATGAAGACTTAGGGGACATGCTGTCTGTATCTTTGGTACTATTTGGTAACTTTGCATCAACCCTGGAAAGCCAATTTTAAAGAAACCATGTTGGAAGTGGGCTTAGAATGAGAGGGCGGAGAATTAACATTCAGGCTAGTTGGAGAATAAGCATGTCCTGGGAAAGTTTATGATCTTGTATTTTTTTTTTTCTGAGGTTCTTGGTTGTACATCTGCTTCAGTGAAAGAGTTACTTATGTAACTGATTGCCTGTTCTTTTTCTCTTGGTGGCATTCATTAATCTTCACTTAATTTTAATTTTTCATATTAATAAAAAGGCTTTGAGCCCTGTTTGACATTTTACAGTTGTCTAATACTTCTTTATCCACTTTGTTCTTCTTTCAGATGTTATCTCTTTTACCAGCAAGAGTTCTCCGACTACTAGAATTTATTGGGTTTTCTGGCAACAGGGTATAAATTTAACTTTTAAGTATTCTCAAAGGGAAGATAAATCCCTTCTTCATAGAGCTTATTAACTTAGCAATTTATTTTAAGATCAGTCAAAGGGATGTCAGTTATTGGTCATATTTTCAGTAGTTACACATGGTTGTCAGTATGACATCTAGCACAGTAGAAGGTGATTAAAAATATTTTTGATTGATTAAATACACAAACTAATCTTTTACCCCTTTAAAGCTAAGCTTCTACATGAAAATAATATTTTTGGCAATATGTTGATTTCAGATTATTCTAGGTGGTAAATAATTTCAAAAATGCTTCTCAGGTTCAAACAATATATGATATATACATGGCAATGGTACTTAACATACCCTTGCTCTTATATGTTGTATTGCAACACTAAGTGAGAGAATCCTTTTCCCCCTGAATTTTATTAATTTTAGTGATGCTTATTATGTTTTTTTCTGCTATAGGTATAGCTATTATAGGGTGCAATTGATTTCTACATTATACCTCTCATCCAAATGTTAAAAACAGTTGCCCCGTTACAAAATACATGTTCAAAGAAAGCAAGCACAGAGAAACCTATTTCAATAAGTCTTAATTTCTTCATCACTTTATTTGTATTATTGATCATATATCATTATTTGTATTATTGATCATATTGTGGTGGTGGGAGGGGACACACACCAAAAGTCTTAGGGCATTTTATAACTTTAATATCCATGTTGTTTATATCTGCCTGAGAAACAGTATTCTTCTGAAATGAGTATTGGCTTTCTCTCCTGAAACTGCTAAATCAGTTAGTATAAAATACTTGTTAGACTTCCTTTATGCTTTCAAAAACAAAAACAAACAAAACAGAATATTTTCTTTGTGTTAAAGAATGGCAAAAATACATCATCATCATATAAAACTGGCATGGAAGCTATAAACAATATCGATGCAAACTGTGAAAGTGGTAGAAAGGAAGAGATTGATATTTTAAAATTTTTTTGAATAGAAATAACTTGTAGTTTATAATGATGATCCTTTATAAAGCAGATAATTAGATTTTTGTTCTCTGCAGGAACTGGGCCTTGTGCAATTGCGAGAGGGTGCATCTGGATCCAGTTTACGGTCCACACTATGCAGTTTAACTTTACTCTTATTTCATACTTATGTCTCACTAGTCCTTGGTAAGGATTAAATTGCATTTTGACTTTACTGAAAGTTGGTTATTTTTCGTGAAGAGAGTAAAAATGATCGAGAAAAGTCAGTAAGGAGAAATAGCAGCATATAAATATATCTTGTTAGAACTGTGTTTGTACTAAGACTGAGAAAGCATCAAGGGAGCAAGTAATTAAGTTTTAATCAGATGTGCATGTAACCATACTCGGTCTGAGAACGGGAGCTGTTTCATTTTTGGTTTTGTGGCCCCTAGTACCTAGCATAGTACCTGGCACAGAGTAGGTGCTTAATATATGCTGACTGATTGATGAGATTGGTTTACTATTATTTGTAGTAATAAATGTCAGGCTTTTCTTGCAAAGGAGTCTACAAAGTGTTTGCATGCTTCTAATCACTTGATTTCTAGTTGTTTGTTTTTTTTTTTTAAAGTTAGAGCTGCAAGCATAATGTTGAAGGTGTGATGGTCATGATAGCCATTAAAACAAAAAAGAATCAGATTTAAAATTTAAGATCAGCTTCCTACTTTACTTTTAGTCATTCTGCCCTGAGAAAATCTTGAGCTAAAAGTGCAATGATATTTATCTCATTTCCCTAATGGAAACTAATATGACACAATAATAAAGTTTTTCTCCTTTCATATGAAATTACCAGTTCATTAGGCATACATCTTTGCAGTAGTGAAGTTTGAAGGGTAGGTTGTAAGCACGTACTGTGTTCTATAGAGGCTGAGTGTTGTTTTTGTGTTTGTTGTGTGTTGAATTTCTAGGCACAGGAGAAGCCAATATCGAGGAAGCCGAGACTCTTCTTGAACCCTATCTCCAGAAGTTTCCAAATGTATGCTTAGTATTTTTAGTGTACTTTGTAGTCACAATTAGTCAACTAGCCCTGGGGTTATTGAACAGGAGATTTTTTATTCTTTCTCTCCAGGGCTCTTTAATTTTGTTTTATTCTGCAAGAATAGAGCTACTCAAAGGGAATTTTGAAAAGGTAATTAATTTCAGATTTTACTTCATTACTTTTGATGTTAGTTTTTCCTTGACTTTTTTTTTGCCACTCTGTAAGAAGGAGTGTGTGTGTGTGTGTGTGTGTGTGTGTGTGTGTGTGTTAAGAACACTTTTAATGAGCAGCCCAGGATAAGAAGTATAGGAGTCCATGCACATAGGTATAGAAATAGATTTCACTCAACAGGGAGACAGGAGGCAAACAGGAAAAGGGAGAAGGGGGAACAAGAGGAGCTCTTGACTAGAGATGTACAAAAACATTTATGGCTCTTTTTGTGGTGACAAAGAATTGGAAACTGAGAGAGTGCCCATTAATTGATGAATGACTGAAAAAGTCATACTGATGATAGTGATGGAAGCTATCATACTGGAAGAAATAATGAAAGAATTGGTCTCAGAAAAACTGGAAAGACATGGATGAGCTGGTTCAGAGTGAAGTGAGCTCAACTAGGCGAACAATTTATATTGTGACAGTAACATTATAAAGATAGACAACTTTGAAAGAATTAGGGACTCTGATCGGTATAGTGACCATCTGCAATTCCAGAGAGCTCATGATAAAACCTGCTACCCAACTGCTGATAGAGAGGTGAAAGACGGTGCAGAATCAGACGTGTAGGTTTTTTTTTTCAGACGTGCCTAATGTAGAAATTTATTTTGCTTAACTATATCTGTTTGTAGCAGAGATTTTGTTTTCCTTTCTTTCTCAGTTGTGGGTAGAGTATGAGAGGAAGAAAAGGCAGATTTTTGGTGATTGAAAACATAAAGTTTAACTTAAAAAATAGTGCTTGGCTATATTGTTTCATTAAAGGAGAAGAAGCTGTTGTATTATTGAATGATTAAATGAGTGGTAGTTTTGTTCTTTTTGCACAAAATATTGTATGAATTTTCCCATTTATTATTTATACTGTTGTCTGATATCTACATGATCATATTTATAATATTTAATTGTAGGCACAGGTGATATTCCAAAACTGTATTAAATCTCAGGAAGAATGGAAACAGATTCATCACCTCTGTTACTGGGAGCTGATGTGGTGTTATACATTCCAGCAAGAATGGCTTAAGGCATATCATTATGCAGATCTGCTTTGCAAAGAAAGTAGATGGTCCAAGGTAAGGAGAATGAGTGCACTTACCTCTCAGGAGAATCACAGTGTGTCCTTTTGTTTGGTTGGACATCATTTAATTGAGTACTGTATCAAATCCTGGCTCCACCACATGGGAGTTGATAAAATCAGCTGATAATTATTGAGAACCAGCGAGGAATGGTAGAAAGAGTACTTACTGGCCATGGAGTCAAAATACCTGGGTATTCGACCTAGTTCTACCTTCTGCATTTTCTCATCGTTAAGGAAAAAATTGATTGTCTTTAAAAGAAATTTTTAAATGGTTGGGAGCATCGAGGTATTGTATTCTATTATTCTTTCACTGGAGTGAACTGTTATTTGTGTTTTAGAACAATTATTGGTTTAGTAGAGTCAATTGAAACTGGTCATTATTGCTCATTTGGAGATATTTTAAAATTTCCTGATAGTCTTATTATTTCCATGTAGCTTCTGGAAAATGTGCATATTATTCTTGAAATGCAGTATTGTAGAAATGCCAGGAATTTAGGGTTACATTAAAATTGACTTCTTTTTCTTTTCTTTAAAGGCAATATATGTGTTTCAGAAAGCTGCAATCCTAAGTATGCTCCCAGATGAAGAGGTGAAGCCAACTGGAGAGAATATTGTGTCTCTGTTTAGGTAAAGAGGATATTATCACTGCAACAGGAGGCCACTTGTCGGGGCAGACCCTATCTATCATTACCCTGATGTATCCCCTATCGTAGATTTTTCTCCTCTTTCCCTGGACAGTCCTTCATTTGGAGCAGGAACCTCTAACCTCTTTAGTGCAGTAAACAGAATCTTACTCCAGACCCTTAACCTTGACTAAGAAAAAACCAAAGAAATTCAAAGAATCAAAATGTTTGTGTTCTCTTTCCTAATAGGGCTGCTGGATTATCTCCCACCTTTGGCTTTGTTTTCCTTCTTTCTTGTTTTACTTTATGTGGTTATTGTCCACATGTATATAGATAGTTCAAGTGAGGTTGGTTTCACTTTGCATCACCTCATATACATGTTTCTGTGTTTCCTTGTATGCTTTATGTTTATCATTTTAATTTTGCTGTTGAATCATTTCAGTCTGGTCTGATTCTTCATGACCCCATTTGGGGTTTTCTTGGTAAAGATACTAGAGTGGTTTGCCATTTCCTTCTCCAGCTCATTTTACAGATAAGGAAGCCAAGCAAATAGAGTTATGTGACTTGCCCAGGGTCACATGGCTAATAAGTTATAGCATTATAACATTTCATTACATTGTTCAGCTATTTTTGCTATTACAAAGGGAGTACATATTCATATTTTTGTACACATGGGTCCTTTTTTATTTTTCTTTTTTGATCTGGTTTTTGCAGTGGAATCCTAGCAGTGGAATTCCTCAGTTTTGTGATTCTTATTGCAGTTCCTCTAATAGCACATTATGGGATTATAGATTTAGAGCTATAAGGGAGTTGGCAAGTCATATAATCCAAACTCTTCATTTTATGGATGAGAAGTTGAGGACCTTGCTCAAAGTAGCATAGGCAGTAAATTACAGAACCAGAATTTAAACCATGATGGTCTGATTTAAATCCATGCTCTTTCCTTGTACTAACTCTGTGGCCCCTTTCCCTGCAGTCCTGCCAACATTAGCATTGATTATCATCATTATTATTTTTGCCATTCTCATATGTATGATGATATCCTAAGATTGTCTTGAATAGCATTTCTCGGATTGTGGGTGAATTTGAACATTTTTTCATGTGATTATTATTAGATTGTTTCTTAGATGATTATATTTTTACTTAAGTATTTTGGGGATTTGCTTTTCATCAGTGTGGGTCTTCCTTCTGCTTATACAGATCACATCCTTACTAGATATTTTAGGTGGTCTGTGAAAATTAATGTGCTGGAAAATCTGTCATCCTCCATCTGATCCGCTGATGAGCCTCTCCAAACTTAGCCTAGGCTGGTCTCTATACAGCACACACATGGAATCCAGTGTTGGGTCCTTTCTCAAATTCTTTCCAACTTGTAGGAACTGCTGGAGCTTGCTTTTTATAGTTTGTTGTAACACACAGCTGCCAGTGACTCAGAATCAGATCAATAGAGGGAAATTGACTGTTATATTGGGCTTTAAGTTGCTGCAAGTAAAGCATTAAAAAAGGTTTTTGTGATTATGTTTTAAAACCATGGAATACTCTCTCTACACTGTCTTCCTTTAATGTCCTGTCATACCACTGAGCTTAGCTCTGCATTTTCTTTTCCTTCTTTCTTTTTTTAAATTTTCAATAATGTTTCATTCATTTATCTAGTATTTATTTTTTCTGCCTCCCATCTCCCCTCCATCCTACTGGAGGGGAGAGAAAGAAATATAAAACCCGTGTTAACATTGTTTGTCATTCTTTGTTCTTGAAGAAGACCAAAATGACATCACTATGTTGGTGTCAAGGTACATTGTGTCCAACTATGTCTGATCAGACCAGTGTGAGCTTGGAAGGCTCTGTCACAGGTCAGGCACAAATAACCAACATGAACATTTGGAGTGGAGATCTCTCTAAATTTGCACATCTCATGCTTCTTTGGAGCAACTGCAGTTCTGCTTTGTTCATAGAGCATCGTGCCTTCTTTAATGTGGGCACACCATCTTGGGCAATCCTTTGCCATTGTCTCTCATGTCAAGCAATCAATTCCAAAATTCTTCAGAGAGACCTTGAGAGTGTCCTTGTATTACTTCTTCTGACCTCCATATGAGTGCTCCTTTTGTGTTGGTTCTCCATAAAAAAAATCTTTTTTTTTTTTTTAAGGCAATTGGGGTTAAGTGACTTGCCCAGGGTCATACAGCTAGTAAGTGTCAAGTGTTTGGTCTGAGGTCGGATTTGAACTCAGGTTCTCCTGATTTCAGGGCCGGGGCTCTGTCTACTGCGCCACCTAGCTGCCCCCATAAAAATCTTTTGTACCATAAAAGTACAGCATACTCAAGCAAAAAAAAAAAAAGTCCCACATTGGTCACATCTGAAAATGTGTCTCTCATTCTGCATGTTAATCTGTAACTTCTTTGTTATGAGATGGGCAGCATTCATCTTCATTCCTCTGGAATCACAGTTAATCATTGTATTAAGAGTTTTTAGAGGCAGTCTTTCAGAATTGTTCATTTTTATAATATTGATGTTATAGTATTAATCATTTTCCTGGTTCTGCTCACTTCACTCTGTATCAGTTAGTGCAGGTCTTCTTAGGTTTCTCTGAAGTTCTCTTTTTTAATTTCTTAAAGCATAGTAGTATTCCATTATTGTCATATACCCTAATTTGTTCAGCCCTTCAATTGATGGACACTCCTCTCCCCCATCACTCCCCCCCCCTTAGTTTCTAGGTATTTGTTACTACAAAAGCAGTTGTTATAAATATTTTTGTGATATAGGACATTCTTTCTTTGATTTCATTAGAATATAGGTCTGGTAGTGATATCTCGGGGTCAGAGAGCATGCCTGTAACATTTTGGGCATAGTTCCAAATTGCTGTCTGGAATGACTGGACAAATTCCCTCCACCAACAATATGTCATCATGCCCGTTTCCCTTCAGCCCCTCCACTCTGGGTCTGTGTTTTCCAAGACTTTGCTCCTGTAGTTAAGATCTGGCCAGGCTCATCACCAGGATGGCTTCAGGGTGATGAATCTTGTAGCCAGAGCAGATACCAGGCTGGAGAGAAATTGCAGCAGTGGAGGCAGTGCCTGCCCTAGGGAGTGTTGAAGCCAAACAAGCATCCAGCCTATTCTTCCTCTGTGCCAGACCCTCTGCTGAGCACTGGCAAGGTACAGAGGACAGCAGAAAGCAGTCCCTGCCCTCAAGGAGTGTATTTTCTCACGGGGAAGGCAGCAGGTAAATCACTAGGTACATGCAAGGTATATGCTGAGGAGATGAAGGTAATGTGAAAGAGAAACTACAAAGTAAAAAGAATCTCCCAAGGCGGTCCTGTCTTGATTTGAGTGATCGTATTAATTCTGTGAAATCTTCTATAGCATGAGAAAATGATTTGTCAGGGTTAGCTCGGTGGTGCAGTGGATAGAACACTGGCCCTGGACTAAGGAGGACCTGAGTTCAAATGCGACCTCAGACACATAACACTTATTAGCTGTGTGACTCTAGGTCAGTCTTTTAACCCCAATTCCCTTACCAAAAAAAAAAAAAAAGTCACTTTGAGAGGCTGAATATGTACATTCTGCCTTTCCAGAGGCCCTCATTTCTTTAAGATTGATTGATATGGACTAAATAGATAATGATCGATAATAAATAACTTGTGCTTAAATTAGTTGACAGATACTCTTTTGAGCTGCTTTATTCTACAAATCTTTATCAGCTTTGCTGGGGAATTCAGTGGCTAATTCTGGTAGCTAATTCCTTGCTAATTCCCTCTCCTCTCATGACACATATATGGTCACATGAAGAAAATTCAGATTGATTTTTAAACCTTGTAGAACTTGCTGCTCTTAACCAGATTGCTACCTGTGAAACTGCTTTTAATATCAGAGACCCTAACTCATTAAGTAAAATGATAGCACATGGACTTGCAGATTTTTTTTAATTTTTTTTTTTTTTTTTTTTTTTGTGGCTTGGCAATTATTACAGGCAGGTGGAGGGCTTGAAGCAGAGAATTGCTGGCAAATCTATCCCAACAGAGAAGTTTGCAGTGAGGAAGTCCCGGCGTTATTCCAGTGCGGCCTTTCCCGTAAAGCTGATATTACCTGCTCTGGTAAGCCACCTCTATTTCTTTTTACTTGTGTTTGAAGACTAAAGTAAACTTGTGTCTTAGTGGCAGCAAAAATAATTTTCCATCTAATTTTTTTCTAGCAGTTCTATTCAATTTTATACATTTATAAAGGATTTCTGTAACTTGCACATTTACATTCAGATTTTTTTTTCCTGTTTAAAAAATGCAGGGATTTTCTTTTTCTTTTTTTTTCTTCTTCTTTTTCTTTTTTTTTTCTTTTTCTTTTCTTTTTTTTTTTTTTTGGTGAGGGCAATTGGGGTTAAGTGACTTGCCCAGGGTCACACAGCTGGTGAGTGTTATGTGTCTGAGGTCGGATTTGAACTCAGATCCTCTTGACTCCAGGGCTTGTACTGTATCCACTGTGCCCCTAGGGATTTTCTTAATGGAAGATACTCCCCCAAAATAACTTCTCTTCACAAAATTATCACTTGTAGCTTTAAAGCTTTAGTTTCTGTAAGGAGTTAAATTGTACACACAAAAAAATGGAG
Source organism: Vombatus ursinus (assembly GCF_900497805.2). Classification (NCBI taxonomy): domain Eukaryota; kingdom Metazoa; phylum Chordata; class Mammalia; order Diprotodontia; family Vombatidae; genus Vombatus; species Vombatus ursinus. Next base: position 14,646,304 of record NW_020954548.1, read on the forward strand.
AAATGTCAGCCATCAGCAGCAATGCTGAGTTTAGGCCTTGTGGTTTTATTTTTATCTTGGGAATTGTAATGGAAAATCTTTTCTTCCTGAGCTTAGTTTTAAGCTTCTGGATTATCTCTTGTAAATTTAAATATATACAGTTTATCTGGCTGGTAGAATTTTGTAAGAAAGTGGTATCTGATCTGTACTTTTTTCATTTTTTATTTAGTCTGTCCTTTGTGAATTACTTTGGCAGCTATTTGAGGTATATAAGTTAAATTGCATAGAATTGAGTAGCCCTCTTAATTTTTAACATCTGTAAAGATGATCACACCTACTATGTAGGTTTGAATTAAGGTTCACAAAGGAATTCCTCACAGCAGCCCTCTGGACAATACTGCAGGTGTCCATATTGTTGTTTTACAGATAAGGATATTGATGATATTAAGATGTTAAGTTAAACTCAAGATTACTCAGGAAGTAGTTGAATGGAAGATGAAACCTCAGGTTCTCTAATTTCAGAAGATCAGTAACAAAGATGAATAGTTTTTCTTAATCCTGGTTAGATTTTTTTTGTATGGCACTTTTCAGGAACAGCCTAATATTGTAGTACCTCGTCTTCCAACATGTAGCTTTACTGATCCCAGAAGTACAGGCTGCTTGAGATTTTTGCTAAGTCATTTCCACTTAATCAGTTAACACAAATGAGTCACTGTGTGGTGTAGTTGAAAGCAGGAGTGCTAGACTGGGAGTTGGAAAGACCAGGTTCCAATCCTAACTCTAGCACCTTCTTATGACCTTGGGTTAACCAATTGATTTCTTAGGATCTCAGTTTCCTTATCTATAAGATACTAATTTCAGTGATCTATGATTTCATTTGTGTAGATTCTCTTTCCTATGGCAGATTGAAGCACTTTTATGACTTAATCAGTGGTCTTAGAGAGTTGTTGTAATGAAAAAATTCATTACCCTACAACTGCCTTGATGGTGAACCTCTTTCAACTTAGTCAGACTGATCCTCAGATGACAGACACAGTGTTCATCACGGGGTCCCAACTCTAACCTTTTCCAGCTTGACTGGACCTGTCAGAGTTTGTGCTCCATTAGCTCTTGAGGACTGGGTGAGGATCTGAGGACCCAGGTCACTTCCTAGGTTTTGTTGCCATCATTCACCATTGTGGAAGAAGGGTGAGATTTTCACTACCCTGTTCACAGGGCTGTTGAGAGAAACGTACTTTATACTCCTTATAACAATAAAGAATGGTCCTTTGGTGGCGGAGGGCCATTAGGGTCTACCCACCTCTGCAGTGTTTTAGTATCAAGCTATAATTCCTGAAATAATTTGTGTTTTTAATTGTACAAAGTTCAGCTGCACACACATGGATTTCTGATGATGGATTTTTTTTTTTATTATTAGGTGCGTGGGGTGTGTGTGTGTGTGTGAGAAATACTTGTTCCCCTTATACGTTGAAGGGATTTTAAAAAGATGAGCTGAGATGGAACATGCAGTTCTCTCTAGATCTTTTAAAAACAGTACTTTTTTAAAAATTATAAACAGTACTATTAAAATAGTGTTACAGTAAGATTTCAGGATGGTTCTTGGTGGTGTGTACTTCTGTCAGGAGTTTAAATATAAAGTAGTATCACTGTTCAAATGATTTCTTTCCTTTTACAAGAAGGTTGTTCCCCCCCCCCCCCAACCCCACTTAATTCACTAGAACTTGTTTTAACTGACTTTTTCATATTTTATTTAAAAAAAAGAGACAAGGCCAGAGTCACAATGTGAGATTCATGGGATCACGTATTTAGAGTTGAAATTAATCTTAGACGTAATCCAGTCCTCCAACTCCCTTATTTTGTAAATAAGGAAATTAAGAACCAAGAAAGGTTAGTGGACTTGTTCAGGGTCACATAGGCAGATAAGTAGCAGGACCAGGATTCAAACCCAGGTCCTAGGATTCTAAATCTCACCCTTTTTTCATTGTAATACACAGTACCTTCCCAACGGTGTAAGAAGACAAGTATGGTGTGGGGACAGCCCTGGATTTGAAACCAGCATCTTTCCTACTTAACTTCTTCATGTCCCCAGGCAACTCTTAAACAATAAAATGTAGAGGGGTCCTATACCCCTCTGAAATTTAAATTAAATCTGAAATTTAAAATTAACCAGAATGCTCAGAGTTTTATACATGGTGTCTTAAAATCTGTGTTCAAATCCTGGTTTTACCTAGATGACTTGGGAAAGTCACATGGCCTCTGGATCTCAGGTTTTCATTGTAGAACAGGGATGGGGGTTGAGGGTGTCCCGTAGGCATTAAACTAGATGACGTCAAAAGTCCCTTCAAGCTTGAATTCTGTGATCTTTGCCCAGTCCTCACTTTAAGTTACCTTTGCTTCATTTATGGTTTCCTTCTTTATTTAGTTCATCTTAGTGGCCATTCTCCTTGCCAAACCTGGGGACAGGAATGGGGAGTGCCTATCTCTTCTACTATATCTCTTCTGCTGTTTGTTCAGCTGTTTTAACCACTGTGGCTACTCACAGTTGCCACACCTAAGATTTTTTTCCCCTCTTGTTCTTGCATAGCTGAATTAAAGGTATGAGCTTATCCAAAAAGTTTGACTTTTGACATTTGAAAAAATGCTTGATTGTTGCTTTCATATTCTACTGTGTATCAGTAGTTTGATCACAAATTATGACTAGAAAGTAACTACAGAAAAACCTCGGTTAGTCATAGTGCTTTAGGACTGGGTCAGAAGATTACAGAATTCAAACATGAAGGGACTTCAGAGGACATCCAGCGTAATCCCCTTCATTTTACAGTGATAACATGAGACCCACAGGCACCATGTACAAAACTCTGGGCATTTTGCTTAATTTAAAATTCAGATTTACCCTGGGATGTAGAACTCTTTGCAGTTTATTGTCTGAAGTTGCCTGTGGACACTGAGAGGTAATTGACTTGTGCAGAATATGCTATTTACCTCTATGTTAATTACCAACCTGTACATTATTTCAGTGTTTTTTTGTGTACGGTCTTTCTAAAATGTGTCCCTATTATAGTAAGGATCTAGTGGATGCTTTTTGGTTGGTTGATTGATATAACTGAATCTACTTAGAGGAAATTCCCCAAACATCCTAGCTTAAGTTTGGTAGAGGATACAGTATAGGAGATTGGAATGAATACATCCTGACTCCAGTGCATTCCCTGGAAGATGTTGATCTTTATTCAGTTTCTGATGAAAGCTGTTTTTTTGTAACTTTCCCCATGTTATAAAATTATAGTGTACCAGCCATAGCATACAAGGTATTACTTGCTGTATTAGATATGCCTGATTATTGTCTCTAAAATAATTTTCTGAGTTGGATTCAGTATAGTTTTCAGTGCTGTAAATGAAGACGATTTTTTCCCTGTTGTTTTCTTCAAAGGCCTCTTTTCCAATTTATCACTTCTCAATTTTAAATCTTTTCAGTGAATGTTACTTTTTTCTTTTCTTTAGTTTTTTTCCTACTTAGTATTTATGTCCTTCAAGTATTCTCAGATAAAAAAGGGAAATATTTCTGGGAAGAAGCTCATTTGTTCTTTGTCAGAAAAAATTCTCATCTCTTGGCCTATTAAATGTAACCTGCAGTGAGAGAGCATTAGTTTACATTTTCAGGAGCTGTCATTTGGCCATATGGTCTTTGAATAAACTAGTTTTCCACATATTGGATCACATTACTGGGCTGCAACATGTTTTAATGATATAAAAGAACATGAGCCCAATAAAATATTCCTAATGTTCATTTCAGTGAATTTCTTGGAAACATTTTATGTAAACAACAGGCATGCATTTTAAAAATGTGTTAAAAGTCATCAACAGAAATCTAGATTATACAGAATCATTTATTATATATATATATATATACACACATATATATATGATCAGTTAAATATGATTCTTGACTCTTTCCCTTCTGCCCCCCTCTAGGAAATGATGTACATCTGGAATGGTTTTACAGTAGTAGGCAAAAGGCCTGACCTCACAGAAAATCTCTTGATCACCATCGAAAAAGCAGAAACAGCTTTACAAAATGAAACAAGTAAGTATGAAAGGTAAGAACGTGAAAGCTGTACCTCTTCCTTTCTATCTTTCCCACTTGTCCTTCTAGCTCATTTACCCATGATTTTAATTCCTATGTGTCATAGACAAATATTGGGAGAGAAGAGAAGACACTGAAGTGAAGTTCTCCACGAGATTCTGCTTCATGTGCATTGCATGGAGCAATTGTTACTGTGTTAGAGCACCACCAGGCAAATTTGCTTTAACCTGATTTTGATTGTGATTTCCATGAAATCTTGTTGGGGTCTGTTAGAGAATCTTGGATTTCTGAAATGCAAAGGGGAAATGTTTGTTTCTATATTGAGATATTATCAAAATTTAAATGTTTCCCCACTTTGGAAAGAGAGTTACCTATTATAAACTAGTTCCATGTCTTAAGGAGTTGTCTTTGATAAATTCCATGAGTTATTGCCTTCACATTCCAACAGCCTCCAAATCATTTTTGTAATGCTACCAAACTAAAGGGGTTACCATAAATACTCTGGCTTTTATAACAGCATAACTACTTACGTACGTGGCCATATATCACTTGGACATAAGATTTTATTGAAGTGGTCAACATCAAAGATAGTAAAAACCACAAATTCAAGAACTTATTGGGAAAAAAGTCATGATTTATAGAGTAGAGCTGAATTGTAATCTGTCAAGCGCAGCTTCTTAGATGGTAAAGAACAAAGGCACCTGAAGATCTCTGAGGGGACACTTTGATTTGGTCCAAATTTCAGTTTATAGTTTTCTTGACTGGAAAAAGTTACAACTAACTAGATCTGGTTCTAGATAGTAGTAAATGTGGCTTTTTGGCTGATGGATGAGAACTCAGTTCAGATGCTTTTCTCAGTCTTAAACTGCATGAACCAAACCAAAATGGAAAACTGGTATATTTTCTCTTATTCTCCTCTGATATTAAGTATGAAACTAGGAGCCATGGCCCATCTGATTTTGTTGTGCTTCTGGAAAGACTGACATCACTGCAAAAGCCCATGAGTAGACTAGTTATTGTGAACATGGAGAAACTATGAGGAAATGTATTCCCATGGGAGACAGTGCTGCTTAGTGGATGGACAACATCTGCTCTTTTTGTGGAGCTTTTTCCTAGTATATTATAGTCATAAAACAGTCACTGTTCTGCTGTCTGCTATCTTGATTAATCCCCTAACTTTGTACTTCTAAGTCCTAGCATTGTACTATGCCCCATTCTTCTTGTAATTCTGTACCCTCCCGGATTTATTCTTTTTTTCTTAACCCAATTGTAAGATTATAAGTTGATTAGCCATATTCTGTTTGAGTGAAGAGTATATCTATATGACCTATATGAGTGTCAGTATTCCAATTTTTCTCCTTATATGCACAAGTAATAAAAGTGCCTTGGCTAAGCCAAGAAAATATAGAGTATTAAATTAATTCTTCAACATGAAACACATTTAAAAAAATTGTAATCAGTCAATAAGCATTTATTAAACACCTACTATGTGCCAGGTTCTGTGCTTTAGCACTGGGATACAAAGAAAGGGAAAAAGACAGTTCCTGCTCACTGATGGGAGGAACAACATGCAAATACACACACACACACACACACACACACACACACACACAGTGTAAATTAGAGATAATCTCATGGGAGAGAGGCATTAAGATTAAGGAGAACTGGGAACGGCTTCTTGCAGAAGGTGGGACTTCAGCTCAGACTTAAAGGAAGCCAGGGAAGCTAAGAGGGGAGGATGACGAAGGAGAGCATTCCAGGTGTGGGGGTCAGCCAGTGAAAATGCCTGGAGTTGAAATGGAGCGTCTTGTTTGAAGTACAGGAAAAAGGCCAGTGTCACTGGATCACAGAGCAGGTGGGGATGAGTAAGGTGTAAGAATACTGGAAAGGTGGGGAGGGGGTGGAGTTGGATTATGAAAGGGCTTTTATCACTTCTAAAATTACTGCTACTTGGTCATAAATTACATTTTTCCTCCATTGATGATAAAATAATTACAGATAAGTAATTTACCTTGGTTAATGCATGCTGTTAATAAATTTAAGATTATGGGATAGACTAGTGAAGTTACTGTTGATGCTTAGCAATATTCTAGAGGGGATTATTAGATTGTTAACATTTAGAAAGGGAAAAAAAAGCAGTGATGATGAGAACCAACATATGTTCACTAAGAACATTAAATCAAAATGTCATTTCCTTTTTTAATAGCATCATATGATTGGGAGATTAGAGGACCTTTATAGAGATGTCTGTTGTTTAATTTCAACAAGTCATTTGGTAGTGTCTTTCATCGTATCCTTGTGAACAAGATGGATAAATGCAGACTACATTCACTTGGTTGGATTTGAAGCTAGTTGAATAACAACGGTGAAAAAAAATACTGACCTTGTTAATCTGGAGTGAAATTGCTAGTTATTCTAAATTTTCTAGTGATATAGGTCGAAAGCTCTATATTTGGATTTCTACTAGTAATGTTTTTTAAAAAATCAGTGACTTGGATAAAGAAGGTGTGGTTATCAATATATAGATGTAGAGGATAGCTAATATATTGTATGACAGAATCAAAGTTCAGAAGGATATTAATTGACTAGAATGACGGGTTGATACAAAAAAAAAGAAATTGAGCAGGGATAAATATAAAGTCCTGCATTTCATTTCAAAAAATGAATTGTACAGCTATAGGAGGGTGGAAAAGACTTGAATAGAAGTTAATGATAAAAAGCTATGCGGGTTTTAGTTCATTGCAAAATGAGCCACCATTGTGATACAAAAGCTAATAAAAACTAGTGCAAACTTAGGTTTCATTAAAAGACATCAAGAGAGGAGGACCATGTCCCACTGTGTTCTGCATTATAGCTTGGTACCAATTAGTGAGAACAACAGTGAATCTAATGCATCATTTAGATATGTGCTGCATATTTCCATTGGGTTGGAACTATTCACCATATTTATACAATTATAACTTCCAATAGTGTGAATTTGAATATATGGGACCAATCACAGGATTCATTATTCACACTAATTAGGACCTAGTCAGATCTAGTCTGGAATACTGTGGTTAGTTCTGGGAACCACATTTTTAGAGGTCTTGTTAAACTGGAGAATATCAATATAAAGGTAACCAGAAGGTTAAGTTATCTGAGAATCATGTTAAATGAAAAGATTTTGATGTATCCGGCATTTTTAACCTGGAAAAGAAAAGACAGGAGGTTGACATGATAGCACTCTTTTAATTATTTGTAAGTATATAATGGGAAAGTGGGAATATAGTAATTCAATGTCACCCCCAGAAGGCAGAGGTAAAATTGAAAGGAAGACAGATAATGGTTCATTGTAAGGATTTTTCTAGTATTTGGAGCTGTTAAATAACAGATCAGACTGTCTGACAAATTAGGGAGCTCATTATCACTGGAGTTATTTAAGTGAAATCCAAACCATTTGTTAAGAAAGTTGCAGAAGGGATTCCTTTACTGGTTGGAAAGGTGTATGAGATCAGTGGTTCTTAACCTTTTTTGCATTATGGACCTCTTTGGCAGTCTGTTGAAGCCTATGGACATAATGTTTTTAAATATATAAGATAAAATTATTACAACAGAAACCAATTATATTAAAATAAAGATGTGTTTTTCCCATCCAATTTCATGGACCTTGTTAAGTCTATCCATAGATCCTTTATGGCTCCATGGACCCCAGATTAAGAACCCTTGGACTAGATGTAATCTGAAGTCTCCATCTCCTCTAAGATTGTATGATTCTGTAGGCCCCAAATAGGCCACTGAACTTTGAAATCACAGAGGAAAAATGGCCACTGATGAGCCTTTAACCCCATCCAGTCATCTCACAACTAGGATCATTGGTCACAGGGAAGATCAGGTAAGAGATAATAGATGACTCTGTTCTTTTACTGAAAAAATTCAAAATAACTCTACTGACAGATAGATCATTAATGTCACCTTATATATGAAGGAGAGTGAATTTCCAAAAGAATAACTATGCAACTAAAACTATACAACTTTTTTTTTCTTTTTTCCTCACCCCCTTTTCACAGAAAAGTTATAAAACTTCAGTACCATAGCTGGGCTGGAGCTTAGGTAGAATAGCCAAAAAATTGAATTGTTTATCTGCAGGGATTGAGCAATGGACATAAAAACAATCCCTTTGAATTCTGGGCTACAGGGAAGCACGAAGAAGACAATGCACCAAGATGGGAGCACACAAAGAGGAGGGAAAGATTTTCACAGTTTGGAAAAGGGTCACATGAAAGTATGTATAAGAGCATATTAGACTCTATGAAGATGACACACTTCTTCCTCTGTGTTGTCTTCAGCTTTACAATCCTATAACCATACTAATCTGACAGACCTGCCATATTGATGTGAACATGCCAAATTAAAACAACTTCCCCTTGACTTTAATGCAAAATGAATTCAAATGCATGACATTTCAAAGAACAGATAAATGACCATACCAATTTAAAGCTAAGATTTTTTAAAATTGGCTTTACAAAATCTGTGCAGTCTCTTGAATAAATTAACTTTTTATTCACCTAATTTGGTCACATTTATTAATTTGTGAATATACAGTTTTATAGAGCAGAAACAAATCACAGAAAAGAAAAGGCATTTGTTGCTGTCCTTGGGTATTACAAGCTAATTAAAATATTCAGATACAACAGTGGTCAAATATATATGTGCAGGTGTCACTGCTACTAATACTTCTGCTAACAACTATTTACATTTATATAATTGTTTAAGGTTTATAAAATGCTCTATTCCCAACAACCCCCATGAGGTACTGATATTATCCTTATTTTATAGACAAAACTTAGAGGATAGAGACATTAAATAAAACTCATGACTTTTATCTGCAGGTGTCATTCCCACTTCCCCCCATCCTTAGGTGTTTAATACAATGTGGTCCATATTTTTCTTCTTACCTACGATAGCTAACATTTATATGCTATACTACTTTAAGATCTGCAAGGTCTTTTGCGTGTACAGTTTTATTTGATCCTCACCATAACCTTACAAGGTGGGTACTATTATTATCGTCATTGAAATTGAAGGAGAGAACGGTTAAGTGACAGATTTTGAGATTGGATTCACATTCAAATCTTCTTGACCCCAAGCCCAAAACTTTATCTGTTATGCCACCTTTAAGGTACTTAATCATGATAAGTGTTGCTGGATGAATGAGTGTCCATGGAGGGATGAAGAAATCATTTTTCACTGAGTGAACAGTATCCTTTGTTATAATTTTTCTCCCATAAAATATCACTTAATTTTTCTGAAAATACAGCAACAAATAATGTAGATTTTTTTCTTGCTTCTTATAAGTTAGTTCAATAGAGTAAATTTCTAATCGTGAATTTTCTATATTATGAATTTTCTGTTAAAGGCCTGGGAGCATTTATCTTTTCTTTCAATGAGCCTACTGCCCAGCTAATTGAGAGCAGTTCAGACTTTGGGTAGCAGGGACTCCTGCCAGAGAACAGCATGATCTGTACCAAATCAAACAGGTTTTCTCTATATATGCTGATGTGCCCTAGCACGTGATATGGAAAATAGTTAACTACAGGCAAGAATACATAGGATTAAAATATGAACAAATAGGTAAAATGTAAATAGTTTCTTAAAGTAGGAGAATAATTAAATACCCAATTCAGAATGCCTCCCTCTGTTTCCCTTGTTCTCGTATATTGACATTATGAGGTGATAGATGCAGCAGGTGTAGAGTTTCATATCAAGGGCATAAATGTCGTTAGAAACAGGAAGAGGCTACTGCCATGGAGAGGCAAAACGTTAGGTGAAAGCATTGGCCTTTTGCTAAAGGTCACTTTCCAGATGCTGTGTTATTCTTCCAGATATTTATGGTAGGGCGTCAAAGTTTACAAAGTGCTTTCCTGAAAACAATCCTGCAGAAATGCAGGTATTAATAATTCCAATCAATGCAAGTATTATCATCCCCATTTTGGAGGAATAAATTGAGGCTCAGAATTTGTGTCTTGCTCCTAGTTGTCCAGTCAGTAAATGACTTGATTCTGACTTAATCCTAGCTTTCCTAACTCCAGATGTGTTCTTTTCACTGTTCGTCGCTGACAGGGCTTCTTGTTCAGCCTGTACATGGAGGAAGATTTTTTTTCCTCCAGTCAATCAAGAGGCAGCATTGACCTTTTAGCCAAGCTGCTGACCTTAGTGGGGGAAATCAGTTATTGTAACATGGGAATGGAATTGTGAACCTGGCTAGTTCAGCCTCATCATTTCCTGCCTTTGGTGGGTGACTTGTTTGTTGTGTCTCTGACCTTTAAAGAAAATAAGAGAAATAACCGAAGTCAAACATGATAGTAGAGGCATTTGGTCTTCTCACTTGTAAGTGTTCTGCTTGGGAGATATGAAGACCGATTTTCCAGGTCTTTTATAAAAGTTGAGATTTTAGCCAGCTTAGAGTCAGTGGCCTATAATCATTTTCAGTGGAGGTCTATTTTAAATTTTTTAAATAAATCTGACAGGGAGCTGTCAGTTAACATATGATTTGTTGAACTTAATTGGCTTAATGGAAAACTATGTAATAAACATGGTATGGGCTTGTAGCTATGATTTTGTTAGTATAGAGAACTCTCAGTGTGGAAACTCCATTCATTGATGCATCTTGACAACTTTCCTGTAATTTATAGTCTTTGCCAGTTGTTTGGGGCACTGAAGGGTTAAGTGATTTGCCCGTAGTCACACATTTAGTATGCATCAGAGGTAAGCCTGGAATCTAAGTCTTCCTGACACAAAAGCTGACTTAATTTGGTACATTGCCACATGTCATAAAGATTACCTGAGTTATAGAAAAGGAAGTCTTCTGTTTTCCTTTGTTGCTTCTCATATTTTGCACTTGCTACACCTATTTTATGTTTTTAAAAATGAATTTTACGTACAAATTAAAATCCCATATTGTAACATTGAGATTCACTGAGAGAGAGACCTAACAGCTTCTTGCTTGGTGGTGCAGTGGATACAGTGCTAGGCCTGGAGTCAGGAGTATCTGAGTTCAAATCTGGCCTTAGACACTTATTAGCTGTGTTTCCCTGAGCAAGTAACTTATCCCTGTTTGCCTCAGTTTTTTCATCTGTAAAATGAGCTGGAAAAGGAAATGACAAACCATTTCAAGTATCTTTGCCAAGAAAACCCCAAATGGGGTCACATAGAGTCAAACATGACTGAAAATGACTGAACAACAACAAAAAATGTCCTTTAGTTTAACATAATACAAATGTCAGCAGGTCTTACTCAGCATTATTTTTTAACTGATTCCAAAATCTGGTATGTTAGCAGAAATAAATGTTTTCTAATCTCTAAGGTTATTTGGTGTAGTGAAAAAAAAATTGGCTTTGGAATCAGATAATCTGGGTTTAAAATCTGACTGCTAATGTGACTGAACAAATCACTTCCCCTCCACTGGTACTCAGGTTTCTCATCTGTAAAATCTCTAAGGGTCTTTCTAGCTCTGAGTCCCATGATTTCATGATTTATATTTTGAATTATATAACTATCATGGTTCTCAGAAAGCTATGCACCTTGAAAAAAAGACAATTATTTTAGTAAGGATTTTGGAGAAATAGGGTAACTTTGAGCTAACTGTTTTATTTCTGCTCTTATCTTATGAATGAAAGGAAGGCCCGTATTTCCTGATGACATGTTTAGAATGTCTCTGCTATTCATTTACTCGTTGAAATCCATTCCATGGTGTCCACACCCACTTTGGTAGCACAATTGACAGAATGTTACCATAACTCTTTACAGCATAAAATGATGCAGAGGTAGCATAATTGAAGGGAGAGAACATTGGTTTTGAGGTTGGAGGACTTCAGAAAGAATCCTGGCCATGGTGATTATTTTGTTTGACTAACTTTGAGCACCAGTCACTTCCCTTCTCTGGGCCTAAGTTTTCTTATCTGTAAAATGTGTGAGTTAAATGAGATGATTTCTAGGATCTCTTTCAGCTCTTAATCTCAGGATACTAAAATTTGCTCAAAGTGAAGGTTCCTTAATCATAACAATCACAATAATAGATATTTACATATTGCTTTTATACATTACTTTTTGCAGTTTCTTTAGAGATGGATTCCTCATTATGGGACTGAGAGGTCACCTGAGTAACTGGAACTATGTTTGCAAATTATTCCATTGTTCCTGTTAGAGAAATTGGATTATCCTCTGGGTCTCCAAAGTTTTTCTTTCTTAAATATTTATTTTTATAAGGATCCTTGACACTTAAAACAATGTTGAGAGTTCTTTGAAAAAGTAGCATGATTTCCAAGTCTCTGGTTAAAGTCAACTGCCAGAACATGAAAATGAATTCAGTTGTTTCAAAGTAAAGGAGTTCCCTTCTAGGGTACTAAGTAGTATCATCAGCTTTCCCTCAGGTAGCAGTTTATTCTCCGAAATATTACACATTTCAGTAGGTGGTATTAAGAAATATTTCTCAAGTTTGTAGAGGAGAGAATTCAGGATGAAAAGAGAAAGGGACTAGAGATTCTCTAATCTCCTTTCCTTCTTTTCCTTCCTTCCTTCCTTCCTTTCTTCCTTCCTTCCTTCCTAACTTCTTTCCTTCCTTCCTCCCTCCCTCTTTCTCTCCCTCCCCCTCCCTTCCTCCCTTTCTTCCTTTTTCGAGTGTGACTAGAAATTCTTACCTAGTCTTTGAATTTGCACTTTAATTTTGTTCTGGGATTGGAATGACTCTGTCTTGCCCCATGCCTCCCCCCGCCCCTTAGTTTCAGTCTCATTTAATCTGAATTTTGAGCTACTAAAAAATTCAGTTATGCGCATTTGCAATTCCCCAATCCTCTTTTCCACACCTCACTTGAAAAAACAATTTGAATGGTTCACAAAATTAAACACAGCAAAGAGGTCATATCCAAGGCCATCTTATTTGGATGGATGTCACACACCATTCCCTGACTTAAATAGTATACTCAGTTTTCACTTTTTATGGTCTAAGTGTAAGGTAAAGATAAATCTTTAAAAGAGATCTTCTTAATATTTTTAGTCAGGTGGTCAGGAGTTTGATCAAAACCGAAAATGCCTTTCATCTGGCTTAGTACTGTTTTGTCTAATTTTATTTGGTAGTTCTTTTTCAAAAAGAATGGAACCTAGGAGAATTGATAATGAGTTGTAAACAAGATGATCTGAAGAGGGTATTTTACTTCCTGAATTTTTAATGGGTATGAAGCCATCTGTCTCTCCATATGTGTGTGTTACCCTCTCCTCCTGATGCAGCCAACACTGCGATGAAGCACAGCAACAAGCTAAGACGACCCCCTTGTTACTGCCTTGCTTCTGATAGACTTCCTGCAGCCTTCTCTTGGGTCTCAAGGCTTTTTTAGCCTTTCGGATTCCCCAGCACTGCATTTGGGCCCTTGAAATTTGGCCTGCAGCTGTCTCAAATCCATTTTAAAGTAGGTAGAGTTTAAATTCTTGATAAATAAAAATAACATCCTTTAAGAACAAACATTTGTTTTTTAAAATAGGATTGATATACTCCAGGAGGATCATAAGCACTATCTTGAGAGAAAGAACATAAGTTTTCATAATTTGAAATGACAAACATTTCCCACAATTTTAAGCGAAATTTCATAAATGACAGCTCTAGCTTTTGATTTTAAATTTAATTGTAAAATAATTTTTTTTTCATTTCTGTTTTAAGAGTGCAATGATTACTTCACGGATGACCACTGTTTGGTGCAGTTACTGAAAGGTCTCTGTCTGAAGCACTTAGGACGACTCTTACAAGCTGAACTGTGTTTCAATCAGGTTATTCAAAGGTAAAAATAAAAAGCCATGCAAGGATATCCTGTTGTTGGTTTTTTGAGTGCTGCTCTGAGAGATGGATGCAGAGCACTCTGACCTCTTGTTGTTACAGTCTCTTTGCTGTTGGATAATACAGTGTGGTGGCTTATTGTGTTTATTTAATTTTCCTGAAAACTTTTAGGTTGGTTGGATTGAAGTTTGAATTTTCCTTAATGTCTTGAATTTACTTGAAAAGATACATTAATTCTTCAGTGTAGGTCTTCCTTCACTGATGGCGATTGTATCCCAATCCTTACATGCTTTAATAGTTTCACAAATTGCTGTGCCTGTCTTCCCCTCAAACGAAAAAGAAAAAAAGAAGAAAAAGTTTCACATTCAAGGGATCTGTATTTCCGAACTTAGCTAGGGTTGGTCCTTGGATAATGGACACCTAAGTGGAGGTACCTTGCCTTTGATATTTAAGGTTTACATTTAAACAATTAATTTCTGACCTACTTGACCAATATAATTCTGGACTAGGTAAGAATTCCAGGTGACTAGTTTCAATAATGTCTGCTCATTTTCTGTAGAACATTTCTATCTTCTTTGAAACAGGAATACTCTTTCCACTGATATGAATAAGCATATTGGAGATTCTGTTCCTGGATCTGGCCTATTTCTGTGCCTAGGTTCCTCACCAATGGCCACTTTATTGCCATTACCATTTTTACTGAGAGTCAAGAGTCAAAAGAGAATATTCCTTTTTGCTGCAACTATTCCAGCTACAGCATACTGTCTCCCCACAGTGAAAAAAAGAAAGAGTTAATGGAGAAATGGGAGTAAATCCTTTCTAGCTAAGGACCTGCAGTATGTAGATGTGGACCTTGGCTGAGAGAAACATGATTCTGTGTTCATTACTGTCTATTTAGGTATTTTAACTCTGGATAAAGGGTAGGCCAGACATTTCTATTTTCAAATCCTAGAGTCAGTGATATTTGTTTAACTGAGCTGAGAATTACTTTGAGAAATGACTTGTTTGTTTGGATGAGATCTGTTTCATGTGGTGACTTTCAGACACTTAAGGAATGTCCACGTTAAATTCATTTTGGGTGGGATTGGGGAAGTATGATGGAAAAGTGCATTGTGAGGAATAATAGGCAAGTACTGCTCTTTTTTCTTTGCCTTGAATTTAACCAACATTTCCTTCTTATCTACTAGATGAATGGGCAGGTAGATGGTATAGTGGATAGAGTGCCAGGCTTGAGGAAGGCTCATCTCCGTTACTTCAAATCTGGCCTCAGACACTTATTAGCTGTGTGACCCTGGGCAAGTCACTTCACCCTGCCTCAATTTCCTCATCTGTCAAATGATCTGGAGAAGGAAATGGCAAGCCACTCTAGTATCTTTGTCAAGAAATCCCAAATTGGGTCATGAAGAGTCGGATACAACTGAAAATGACTCAACACTACTACCACCACCACCACCACCACCACCACCACCACTACCACTACCACCATCACCACCATTAGACAGATGTCACTGTGCTCAGTACTGGAGATACAAAGACAAGGATGAAAGCAGTTCTTGCTCTCCAGGAGCTCTTTTATACAAGGAGATGTAACATTTATACAGATAAGTAAAAACAAGATAATATGAGAAGGGAGTGAACACTCCTAACTGTTTTGGAGGTTGAGAGTCAAGGAAGGATTCATACTGGAGGTTGCAATTGAGCTGTGCCTTGGAGAAAGTTAAGGATTTGAAGAGGCTGAAGTGAAGGAGGGAGTGCGCTCCAGATATGGAGAATGGCCTTTGCAAAGGCATAAAAATGGGAGATGGAATCCCAAAGTCAGGGAACAGCTTGTGAGCTAGTTTGGCAGGAACAGGAAATGTATGACGGCAGTAATGTGCAGTGTGTCAGGACATGCATATTGGGTCAGATTGCTGATGGCTTTACATGCTAAGTGGAGGAGTTTACATTTTAATCCAGAGGCATCAGGAAGCTACTGGAGTTTTGAGCAGGGACGTGTCATAGTCAGAGCAGAGCCTTACAAATATTATTTTGGTATTTATGTGAATGATGGATTAGAGAGGGGGGACTTATTTAGAGGGTTTTGTAGTTGTCTAGAAGAGGTACTGAGTTTTGCAGGAGTCAGAGTTAGTAAGGAGAATCTGAACTAGGATAAATATCAGTGTGAGTGGAAAGAAAAGGATGGATGCAAGAGATTTGGTAGCAAGTGATAGAAAAATAAAATTTGCCAGCTGATTATAAAAATAGAGTTCCATTTTGGGTTCTTTGATTTTGAGATGCTAACAGGGCATCCAGCCAATGAGATATCCATTAAGACATTGGCAGTGGGATACTGTAATTTATAGGAGTGATGTTGGAGAGGGAGCCATTAGGTAACGAGAGATTGACAATAAGTGTGAGAGAGGGAATGATTGAAAAGGCAAACTTCAAGAAATAATGGAGGGGGGAAGGGAGGAAATGGATTCAAATAGGAGAGATTGGCCTTGGCGAGGAAGAAAAGTACCTCTTCTTCAAAGACTGAAGCAAAGGAAGAGAGAATGAGAAATTATTTTGAGATGTTTTAGATGTAGAATAGAAAAGAAGAGGGAGCTCATGTCAGCTCTCTGCTGAAGAGAGAAGAAGCAGGCAATAATCTTGGCGGGGTTTGAGTGAAGAGAAGGTTTGGTATAGTTGATATGAGTCATGTGCTAATCAGAGAAGAATATATAAAAATACTGCTCTGCAGCAGTAAGGGCACATGGCATAAATCTGGATGCATCGGCCCAGTTGTGTAACTTGTTTGACCAAAGACGTGAGTAGCAGTAGAACACAGGAGCAAGGGTATGGCTAAACTGGTTAACTGTGGGGCCAAAGCAAAAAGTGAGTCCAGAAGAACGATGACGTGTTGGGAGAAATAAAGAGGTTGTGATGAAGACGGCGAGTAGGTTTAGGAAAGATTGTGGGAAGGAGACAGGTGACTAGGAGGATGTGATCAGAGAGAGAAACTGCAGAGTTTAGGATCGCGGAGGTTGCGTGGTTGTTGACGACAAAGGTGAAGTCTGAGGTATGGACTACGTGTGGCTGAGGTAGAGTGAAGGTGCGGGTCATAGGAGCTGATAAGGTTGAGGAATTGGGTGGCCTGGGTATTTGAGGGAGGCATTGGCAAGTACATTGTCCCTGAGTGTAAGATTGGGGGTTGGAATAGAGAGGAAGACTGTGAGCCAAGTCCTGAACTCAAGAAAGATGGGTGGGAGAGTGACTTGGGGCTATTCACGATCCTACAAGACAGGGCCTGTTTCATTTTTGTCCTCGTATCACCAGCACTTAAGTTATCCAGCACATTGACATTTCATAAATGTTTACTGTGGTTGAACTGGGAGGTAACTACCTTTAGGTTCTTGATAGGGAGATATAGTGGGATGTGATGAACTGCAAAGGAGGTGAGGTTACTGAGTAATGGCAGTGGGAGGTTCTCAGAGTTTCAGTGAGACGCATGGTGTCTGTTCACGCCAAGTGCATTAGAGGAGCTGCATCTAGTACTAGAAAAGGTGTTTTCCAGGTTTGAGTAAGTTGGGAAGTAGGGAACTAGGGAGGGAGAGAGGTAACATCTATGAGAATGAGACAGCAAGGAGAAGTTATAAAAGGTTTTTTTGTTTGTTTTTTGGTGAGGCAATTGGGGTTAAGTGACTTGCCCAGGGTCATACAGCTGTGAGTGTTATGTGTCTGAGGTCAGATTTGAACTCAGGTCCTCCTGACTCCAGGGCCAGTGCTCTATCCACTGCACCACCTAGCTGCCCCAGGTTTATTTTTTGTTGTTGTTGTTGTTGTTTTTTTACCTCAGTATACAGTGATTCACAGAGAGATTAGAGAGATGCAGGAAGTAGAAGTTTGCTAACCACAGGCCAGAATAAGTACCTGTTTCCTGGTGTTCCCGCACTCAGCTTCTGGGATGGCCAAAGGTGTCTTCAGTTTGTTCTTTCCCAAACTAGGGCAGAAGGGGTTGAGCCAATAAGAACAACAGCTTCGGCAATGGGTGAATGTGCACTTGGCTTCTTTGTCTCATGCTGAGATACTGGGGGATGGAACGTATCCAAAAGACAACATGTAATGGGCTCCTGGTTGAGCCTGGTGTTAGGGCATGCTCTGGTCCTGGATGGGGTCCTACTGACAAGAGGCTCTGGTATCTGGGCCCATCACGATTCCTGAGGCCTAAGGTAGTATTGCTTTTCTCATGCTTTTTGGTGAGACTGGAAAACTAAGGGCACCCTCCATTGTGTCAGTAGATTTCAGGGTAGGGAGGCCAAATTTACTCCCTTAGGGGACTGTGGGCTGGACATCCAACAGTCAGTATCGATTGATGAGGGTTCAGGTAGAAGTAGGGACAGGAATCTTGGTACTAGTGGTGGTCCTTGATGGTAATCTTAGTCATTTTCTTGCCACTATCTTATGCTTTGTTGCCATTTCTCATAATGTGGACAATGTGCCATACTTTGTGTTTAAAAATTAATTCCTTGGGGCGCTAGGTGGTGCAGTGGATAGAGCACTGGCTCTGGAGTCAGGAGGACCCAAGTTGAAATCCCGCCTCAGATACTTGACACTTATTAGCTGTGTGACCCTGAGCAGGTCAGTTAACCCCAATTGCCTCACAAAACTATTCCTTGCCCATCAGTTGGGGAATGGTTGAACAAATTATGGTATGTGAATATGATGGTATACTGTTGATCTATAAGAAAGGATGAAGAGGATGGTTTCAGAAAATCCTGGGAAAACTTGTATGAACTGATGCAAAGTGAAGTGAGCAGTACCCAGGAGAACAATTTATATAGTATCAGCAATAGAACAACTTGGGAACTCTGATTGTAACTTAGAGCCTTAATCAGATTCTTGGGGTGCTGAAAGGTTACATGTTTTGCCTAGGGTCACACAGCCAATCTGTCAGTGGTATTTCTGACTCTGGAGCTAACACTGTACCACACGGTGGCTCACTTTTGAACCTACCTGCGTAAATGAACAGGGCAGCAGCTCCAACTGATGGTTGTAGTCTAGAGCTCTTTGAGGCGTCCAAAAACTCTTAGTGCAGTTCGAAGCTGCACCAAGACTTTTGGGACACCCTTACAAGCTGACTCCCAGAAGGAGTAAACTTGGCTGTGTGTGCCAGAGAGTCATGTTCTCATGAGCTAACAACAAGAAGCACCCGGTGGAATGCAAAGGGCTCCAGCACCTTACCAGCTTTCTGACTGTGCACAGGTCACAGCTGCTCTGAGCTCTGTTTCCTCCTGTGAAAAATAAGGGTCATGTGACCCTGGTCAGTGCTCTGCGGGGTTGTGAGTGAAGTGCTTTATAAACCCTCAGAAGCTTTAGAAATAGGAGCTTATTTTAATGTATGACATGTGGTTTAACATAAATCCAAATCCGAGCACAATCCTGGAATTACTGTTGATTCCCATTATGCTTTCCCCTTAAAGAGAAATTTCAAAAAGGAAATTTTTGGTAGAAATGGAAAAAACTATAAAGTAGCTCAAGAAAAATGTAAAAGTGGGATTTGGGGGGTTTTTTTTGGTTACTTAATGGCAAATTAGATTATCATTTATTATGGATGAAGTCACTTATAGTGAATTACTTTTAGGAAAAAAGCTTCAGTATTAAAATACAAGATGTGATTTTAGCTGTCTTTGGGTGGCAGTAGTGCTTTTTCCATTAGAGAATGTGAGGCACTAGTTAAAATTGTTTCTGAAGAGGCAAAAAGCTTTAGTTTTTTTTTAATGTAATATGTATGTGTGGATTGTTTGAAAGAGTGAAAATGTGAAAAATAAAGTTCTGAGAGAGGTGCTTAAAATGAGATCTGGCATCTGTATAAAGATAAGATACATAAGAAGTGTGGGCCTACAGCACATATCAGTATTAGATGCTCTAATAAGTAAACGTTAGAATTGAGGATTTTAGGACCAAAATATTTTAGGGTAAGTTTGAAATGTATACTCACTTTTTGATTGCATGGTCTAATATCTGAAAGAAATGAGCTTTTCTTTATAATCAGAAAATGGTCACTAGATTGTTGTCTTGGGAACAGAAGCTGCCCTTCTCAATTATCTTATTTTTGCTCAATGAAACACAATAGTTTTGAATTCTAAAATCATCTTTAGGAGTTAAAAGGAAGGTTTTCCCTAAATATCAGTTATGTTTTTGTTCAAAATAGAGACTTGCATTTCTGGAATAAGTCATGAGGCCGCATATGTACATACCTGACACATCAGTGACAATGTTTTGCCTAAAATAAAAACACAATAAAATTTTTTTCATTTGAAAAGTTTTTTTCTTTTATGTTCTTTTACATGTCAATTTAAAAATAATTATATTTGTTCAGAAAATAGGGCTGTTTTTATATCTGTTTAAATGAAGAATGCATAAAATATTGGTGTACATGTACCCTCTTCCGACTATCAAAACTAACTGATTTATTTTTATTTCTAGTGAGAAACAGCTAAAATTTGACCACTACCTTGTGCCATTTACTCTGTATGAACTGGGACTTTTATGCCAACTGCAAGGAGACACAGAAAAGGCCTTACGGATAATAGAAACTGCAAAGTAAGTTGTGCTAGTAGCTTTTCGCATTGCTAATCGGAGAGTCACTGGACAGGTGCTTGTTTAAAGCGTTCCCAGATTACCTCGGTTTAAAGTGATCTGTCTTTCTCTAAAGATTTCTCTGGGTACTCAGGTTTCTTTTTGTTTCATCACATTATATCTTAAGTCTTAATTATTTGCATGTATGGTATATCCTCCTCTCTCCCCAATCATTGTCAAGTGTTTTGTTATCCTTGAAAATGTTTCAAGCATGTTCTCTATCTTGTGTGTAATAAATATTTGAAGACTTAAGTGGAGTTCTAGTTCCTATCAACGAAAAGTGTTTGAAGCCAACAAAATCCCAGACACATACAAGGATGGACTTCATGATTGCTGCTACAGTTGGGTTCTTATCTGTGCTTCTGCTTTTTCTGGATCTCTTTATGTATATTAACACTTATGTAAACCCTGGCCTCGGGCACACTGAGGAAAATGGTGGAATGAATCAGGTACCCACACCAACATTCCTCCCACCCCCAGCTACCGTTTGTCACCATTCTATTTGCACAATTGGATTTTTTTTAACCTAACTGAAAGATTTTTGGCATATCCTTACTAAATTTATTCATATAAAATTCATCCCATTGTTCCAGGGTATTAGGATCTTTTAAAATCTAGGTCTTGGCATCTACCGTATTTGCTGTTATTCCCAGTTTCCTGTCACTTACAGATTTGATAAGCATGCCAGTTATGTCTTTATCCCAGGCATTGATAAAAATGTTAAAACAAACATAAGTGAGGACAGAGTCTTGGTGGACTACCATTGAAGGCATATCACCAGATAGTAGTCATCAGTCCAAATTAATTAACACTTTTTACAGTCTTTTAGCCAGCTGTGAATCTACTGATTATACTAACATTCAGCCTAGATAAATGTCTGGCTTAAATTCAGATGATATGACCGTCACTATAGCCACATAGCATATATTGTCAAATGCTTTAACTCTAGCATTCACCTGATCCACTAGTCAAGTTATCAGGGACTACAGGTTATCTGTAATTTAATAAATCCGTCTTAGAAAGGTACCTGAGGCTTAGAAATGTTGTGTGATGGTCACAATGCTAGTGTCAGAAGTGGGATTTGAACCAACTTTAACTACAAGTCCAGACGTCTGTCCTTTCTCCCACACTGTCAAAAGAGAATGTCATGAATTGTTCTTGTTGAACCTATAATGATGCGTGATTATCACTCTACTTTTTCTAAGCACTCACAATTCATTTTTTAAAACAATACATTCTAGAATTTTGGTGGGAATGAATTTCCAGACCACTAGTCCATAGTTTGGAAAATCTGTTTGCCCTTTTTAAAAAGTTAGGAGATTTGACCATTTCAGATCCTATAGGACTTCTAGACTTTATAATTCCTTAAAAATCACTAATGATGGGATATTTGAAATATCTGCAAATCATTTTAGTGCACTGGATTTAATTCATTTAGACTAGGATATTTGAAGTCATTTAAATCAGTAAGATTCCCTTACTATTGTAAAATCATTGAATCAGAATTTTTGATGTGGAAGAACCTTTGAGGTCATGTAGATAAAACTCACCTTTTTATAGATGAGAAAACGGAAACCCAATTAAATTCAGTAGTCATTTGTTAAGCACCTGTTACTCACCAAGCACAGTACTAGGCATTGGGGTATGAGTACAAAGACAAAAAGGAAACAGTGACTTAAGTGACTTAAATTCTCTTGGGTGATTATAACCCAGAAAGGCCAAGTGATTTTTCTCCTGGTTACACAGCTAGTTAATGACAGCCTGGACCAAAGTCTAGCACTCCTGAAGAATTCATGTGCAGAATTCTCTCACATATGTCACAATAACCCCACGAAACAGCTCCATTCCTCTTTTGTCCTTCAGTTTCTTCTTAATATTGTTTTCCTCTTCCCAATTTGAAGATTATTTTCCCTTAGTTCAACCACACAGGACACATTTGTCAAGTGGGTACTGTATTCAGGACACTGTGGTGCCTTGCCACTTAAATAGAAGCAAAGTATCAACTGTCTTTCTATTTTTTCGTTGTTATTTCTTAATATTATATCATCCCCCTCAAATAGGGGGCCTGGATAATGAGGAGGGGTACTTTCCTTACTTGCCAAAGCTCTTCCTGTGCTCAGAATCCTGGGTAGGGGAGGAGTGGGAAATACCAATGAGAGGTGCAAGGTGGGAGTAATGGATGGCCATTACCAGTGGAGGTGACAGGGAAGGTTTCTTGGAGGGGTTGACTTTGGAGGCAGGCCTGAAAAGTAGGGATTCAGCAGGCAAGAAAAGAGAGGGAGAACACTCTAGGGACACAACTTAGAGGGTTCAGGGAGTCTCCAATTTTCCTGGAGAGTGTGTTGAGGACAGTAACGTAAGACTGGAAAGGGAGGGTGGTAGCAGATTGTGAAAGCTTTTAAATGACAGAGGAGAGAGTTAGAGCTTTCCCCAGGGGATGCCCATGAAGATTTTTTGAGAAGTAGAATTACATCAGTAAGCAAGATACATCTGGCATGTAGGAAGGATGAATTGGTGAGAAGGGCTCTAGGTAGTAAAATCGTAGATGATCATGGATTTAGAGCAGTCATGCTTCAGGGTGGGAGTTGGACTAGGTGATAGGGTCTAAGATCCCTGGCAGTCCAGAGATTTTGTGGTCAGGAACAATTGGATTATTGACTGGCATATCTGAAAATATTCCCTCCTTTTCCTTCCTCTTTTGATATTACTGGCTTCAAACTCTTTTTTTGGGGGGGGGGCTGACTTAGCTAGTTAAAGCAGAAACATGAGGGCACCTAATTAATAGCTGAAGTTATTTGCTGTATTCTGGGAGTTAGGGTAGAATTCCCTGATGACAGGAACTGTTTCATTATTTCCTTTGATGCTGAAGGCCTACCACTGAGTATTTCCCATAGTAGATATTTAGCAAAAATGCGCTGAATTTATATGAATTTGTTATTCAGTTGTTGCAGTTGTGTCTGACTCTTCATGACCCCATTTGGGATTTTCTTGGCAAAAGTATTAGAATAGTTTACCATTTCCTCCTCCAGCTCATTTTACAGATGAGGAAACTGAGGCAAACAGGGTTAGGTGACTTATTTAGGGTCACATAGCTAATAAATGTCTAAGGCCAGATTTGAACTATGGGAAATAAGTCTTCCTGGCTCCAGGCCTGACACTTTATCCACTTTGCCACCCAGCTGCCTGAATTTAGAATACAGCCTATCATTTCTTAGAATACGGTTTTCTTAACTCTTACCATAATGATTTGTGCCAATTTAATGTTGTTTTTTTATTTTGATCCTGTGATATGTTTGAAGAGCTAGGCTGCCCTTGATTTCTCCGTCTAATTTAGGGAGTTGACACAGTTTAGGAATAATGTATATACTTAGTTTTGTTCATGAAATGTGCTTGATAGAGAAAAGATAACCCAAGTTCAAAAAGAAGGCTAGTCTGAGCGTAGGGGCTCTGATTTCTTGTTTACGGTTTGTTCTTTTTGTCTTTTAGAACCAACTACAAAGATTACTCCATGGAGTCCAGACTGCACTTTCGGATCCACGCAGCACTCAGCAGTTTGAAGGGCTCTCCTGCTTCTACTCCTTGATGGAAGCCACATGGGGAGAAGAGTTTTCTGAACTGACAGGAGCTTCTACTCTAGAGAAGTCCTTGTATTAAAGTAGATAAGTGATCATGTACATGAGAGAGAGGGGAAAAGCGAATTGATTTTATTATCACTGTTTTCTTTCATCTGTCTCTGTTTGGATGTTGTCTTCTTGTTTCCATGTTTTTCTATGGAATTTTACCATAGCTTTGTTCAGTCTGTTATTAGAAAGTCTTTATTTTGTCTTGTAAGAAACTTAATGATAGACTTGAATTGAGGTGTAAGGGTTTTATTTTAAGACTTGTGGGTGTAATAAAGTCTACTTTAGATAATTTTTTTCTACTTGCAGATTGATATCGTTGAGCTAGCAGGATGAAATCTTATGATCCTAGATCACAGCTATAGGATTCAGAGGAGACCATATTTCTGTACTGTGCTATTTCACACCCTTTGACCTCCAGAGCTGCTTTTCCTATCAGCCAGTTAGTCTCCATGAGCATTTCATAACCTGATATTTTACTTTTAATACAAAAATAAAAATCACCTTCATCTAGAAATATGAATATATTTCTATAATTATAGCTATACCCTTCTGAAGGATATGGTACAAAACTAGCAAAGGACAGAAACGGTTGTTGCATTAATGTTATAGGCTTAAAGGCATTCCCTCACTTGAACTCAAACCAAAGTGTTGCCTTTTTCTTCCTTCTGATAAGAGGAAGCAACTTTTTTTTCTTTTGAGAGAGATGTTGGCCTCTCCTTGAATGCATTGAAATCATTTGTATTTCCCAGAATGTGTGGGTCTCACTGATGAGAAAAGGAAGACCATGGAGTCCCTGGGCATTCAGTAGTGAGAAAGGAAGGCCTGAAAGTATAATAAGTTTGATTGATTGTTTTTTTTTTTCTCCTCAGGAAGCAAAGCACAATTAATGTTGCTTGTACAATATAGTACTGTCTTTATAGTTTGTTATGTTTTGGTGCTCAGTGTCTGATTTTGTGATCTCTCATTGCTCTTAATTTTTTTAAAGATCTGTTTGTACACATTAGTAATATGTTCAGTCCTTTATTTGAAAATTACAGTCTTGGTGCGCTTAAATTAACATTCATTTTCCAAAAATAGCTGATATCAAAATACATAAGACATAGAATTTCAAATATTTGAAAATTACTTCTTTAAAGCACATCATATTTCGCAAATGCCACCACTTTTTTCTTTTGAGAGGAGGATATTTCTGGCTTAGGACCAAGTACCAGCTGCTAATGACTACAGCAGGGAAGGTCAAGTAGTTCATGTATGTAGCAGAGTTCTTTTATTTATATTGTGAAATATCCTTTGTTACTCTAATTAAAAGACTATGCCCTTTTTCGGGATGGTATTGGCATGTGATTATTGGCTGGTCCAGGTGCTCTGTTTGTGAGTTGCAAGATGTGAAAATCCAAACGTATTTATGTTGACTCATGGAACTAATCAGGTTAAAAAATATATTGTGTTTGGTCCAATTAAGTGCTTGATATTTGCCTTTTTGTTCATTCAAAAGATATCTATTTAGCATCTCCAAATTGGAATAGATAATAAGACATGTAGGGAACAGAAATTAATTCTCCTGTTCCTAGTTACTAACTCATGTTTAGCAGTTATATGATACTAAATGGTGACACATAAAATACCATGATGATAAATTTTGATTGGTCTAATAATATGATGAGTGCATTTGCTATATCTAATTATAGAAGAAAGGAATTCAGAAAAATAATTTTTAAAATTCAGCTATGGCAGTTAGATTGGAAAAGTGAGGTAAATCCAAAATTTTACATGTTTGTAGTGACTTTTCCTGGATGACATCATTTAAAACAAAACTTTTGTTATGGCCTTGCTTGGACTTGTTTTGGTTGCATCACTTTTAACTGAGCACCCCTGTTTATTATTTACAGGCAGTTTTCAGAGCTGCATAGTCAATAAAAATTCTCTGTCTTAGGAAAGGCAGACAACCTTTTAAAAGCCCATGATAAACCTTCTGTTGTCTTTAGAAACTTTTTATTTCTAAATTGCCAACCACATTTTTAAAAAACCTGATAACTCCAAAGTAATTGATGTTCATATTTACCTTCAACTTTTAATTTGTCTCCTAAAACACTAAGCAATATGGATACATTTGCCAGAACTAATTTTATAGGCCTTAATATGGTTCATTCAGTCTTCAAGTAAATGTTAAACACCACCTTTTTATAAGGCACTCTTCTAGGCACCAATTTCTTCTGAGAGTAACAGTCTACACTAGTTGCTTCTTCTTGCTCACTCAACCACTTATTCCCCAAACCCAGCAGACCAGCTTCCACTTCTGTTACTTGACAGAAACTATTACCTTAGTAGTCAGCAGTAAATTTCATAACTATCAAATCCAATAGCCTTTCTTCATCTTCATTTTACTTGACATCTCTGTAGCTTGTGACATTGTTGACTACCTCTCCTTAAAACTTTTTCCTTTCTCTTCTCATGATTCTCTTCCTACGTCTTTGACCATTTTTTTCTCTTTCACAGACTCTTCCTTTTCCTGCCTCCTAGTTAAAGGAATTCCCCAGGACTACTACCCTTGGTCTTCTTCTCTCTGTGTAGAGTCTTTCCTTTGGGGTTCGCTTTCACTTCTGTGATTAGCTGTCACCATAATCACCATTCTAAAGGTGACTCTTAATTTTATATATTCAGACTTGATCTTTAACTATCTCTACCACATTCCCCAGGTAGCATCTCAAATTTATGTCCCAAACTTACTTTTCCATTTTGCTTGAATCTGTACTTCCTAATGTCTCCATATCTGTTCATTGCACCACTGTCCTCCTTATAACTAAAACTTAAAATTTAGGTATTACTTTGACCCTTTCCTCTTCCAAACATCTATCCCCTGCATCGAATCATTTCCCAAATCCTGTCAGTTGGTGAAATAATTCACATATCCGTCCCTTAATCTTCATTCCCATCATATTTACCCTATTATAGCCTCTCATCTATATTTCGCTTAGATTATTGCTATGATATTCTTATTCATCTCCTTGTCTCCAATTTGTCTTCAATTCAGTCTGTCCTACACACCTGTCCCAGAGTGGTCTTTCTAATGTATAGTGCTGATCAAGTTGTCATTCTCCTACTCAGAAGCCATCTTTGGGTTCTCAATGTCTCCTGAATAAAGTTCATATTCCTTATCCTGATATTCAAGAAACTCAAGTCTGCAACCTACCTTTTCAGTCTTATCTCATATACTTGATATTCTTAATTGTTGCCCAGACTCATCCCAGTCTTTGCCTTTGACTCCCTTCCGGGGGTGTTAGGAGGAAAGCATTTTGTTTATACCTTTTTTTTTGTGAGGCAATTGGGGTTCAGTGACTTGCCCGAGGTCACACTGCTAGTACATGTCAAGTGTTTGGTCTGAGGCCAGATTTGAACTCAGGTCTTCCTGACTTCAGGGCAGGTGCTCTAAACACCGAGCCACCTAGCTGCCCCTGTCTATACCTTAAAGCACCATATGAATGTAAGAGAGAGAGAGAGAGAGAGTGTGTGTGTGTGTGTGTGTGTGTGTGTGTGTTTCTACCATCTACTATGCCTTTCCCTCCCCCAAAATCCCTGTTCTCTGTTGAAAGTCTACCATTCTCAAAACCCAGATCAAATTCCTTTTCAAAGAAAGAAGTTCAGGTTCCACTTATCCTTCTCTATATCTTTCATTGCTCTTTATTGGTGTTTCATCACTTGTATATTATTCATTTGTGTATAAGTCTTATCTTCCCAATTAAACTGTGAGCTGCTTGGGGGCAGGGACTCATGCTTTACTGATCTTTGTAATTCCCAAGAACCTTTATCAGTGGTTTGAACACAGTAGAAGCATAATAAATGAGTGAATTGAATTGACTATCAACCCCCTTTTTTATTTACAGGGTAGCTTGCTAAATCATCTGTTAATCATACTGTGTTTGAAATCAGAGCCATATTGGTCAAGATTTGTGATTGTACAGTATGTTTTTATCTGTATGTTTGAGAACTTGTAGGCTCCCTAATGTACATTCATTCATTTTTTGATGGCAGCAGAGTGATAACAGTCTCTAAATATGGATACCAAGAAGTTGTGTTCTTTTAAATCTTTTGACAGAGAAACTGTCCATTAGTACTTGACAAGTAATGAAAAAGTATCTTTTATCAACTCTGACATTCCTAATCTTGTATATTTTTTATGGGTCTAACAATCTCCAGTTGGTTGTGATTGATGGGAACTATGATTTCAAGGGGGAAGATATTTCATGGAAAAATTCCCTTTCTCTAATGAGGATTTTTTTTTTTCAATTGAGAAGTTATCTTCTCACAGTTGTATTATGGCTCATACAGATAGTCACAATTGTTCATTTTTGAAGCCCTGTGTACATTTCCTTTTCAAATTAATTTCTTGATGTCTGTATTATATGTATAAGAGTTAATGATTTTACTCATGGATATAAAAATAGTTTCTTCCTGACAAAATTCGAGGTTGTGTTGGAATTATGCTCATTAATTTATCCTTGAATTTACCTACCTCTCTATGCTGTTTATTCCTGGTGAAAATCTAGTAAGGTTACAGTGTATTCTCTTGGTATCTGATAATAATTAATACTTCATGAACTATAAAGCCTGAAAGAGCTCTTAAGACATCTAGTTAATAACCCTGGTTTTAGATAAAATTTAATATGGTCTCTCTTAGAGTATTGGTTACTCCTTTAACATTTCTTCAGAAGAAGGCTCTTGACTCTCTTTGGTATGGTCATGAAGTTCTTCATTGTCTGATCCAAATGTAATCAGGGACAGTTTGACTTCTGCTTGTGTTTTGTCCTCAGATGAAGCAGAATAGCCATTCACCGTTAGCTTTAACAATAACTTCATGTGCTTGGAATGGCTTTTTTATGTCTTACCATCTTCATTTTCTCCAGGCTAAATAAAACTTACTCATCTAGCCTTTTTTTTTTTCAAAAAAGGAATAGAATTAATTCCCTGCCTATTAGTAATTATTTTTTAGCACTAGAAATTGTTTAGAATTTATGTCATTCCTTTAGCTGTGGCATCTCAGATTGGTTCAACTAGTGCTAACTACTGAAGGGGGATTAATGAATGATTCTGTTATGCTGTATTTCAGTCTTCATCTCAGTGTTACGCTCATTTTTTAATGTACAGCACTAGAGGTCTCCATCTTAGTACTGCTCCAGAAAACCAGTGGTGTCAAACTCAAGTAGAAATGGGCCTACTGTACCATCACAAGGATCCCTGGAGGCCTCATATTGACTTGAAAAACACATTAACATTTTCTATGTTGTGTTGTATTTTTATTTTGTTAACTGTTTCCCATTTCCACTTTAATCTGGTTCCAAATGCTGCAGCTGAGTGTTTGACAAGTCTGCCATGTAGACTGCTTAGATGAGATCACTAGATGTTTCCCATTTTTTGCACCAAGTCCGTCTTGCTGTCCGACTGTATTTGTATTGCTTATTTTTTCTCTTTTAAGTGAAGTGTCCTGTACTTCAAGTGTTTTCCATTTATTACTGCTTTCTTACTCCCAGTTTATAAATGCCACTGACCAATTGTAAATTCACCCTTGGGAGATTTGTTTTTATCATCATTTTTCTGTGGGTTAGGGGAAGTTTGTTTTTCTTTATGGCCATTTGGGAATAAGAAATCAAGAAGTACACCAACCAAACCATGTAAACTGGAATTTCACTATAATATAACCTGTTGCATGGAGATCAACATAACAAGCCTTCATGTAGGAATCCTTCACTGAAGTTCAGTTATCAGAATTGCTAAATAGATGTCATCATAACCTATTTGTCTCCATTTGCCGTAATTTCACTTGTTCCATGGTCTCTTGGGCCAGTGTAATAGTATCTTCAAAGTATTTAAATATATTCTAAATAGTTATTTGGCAGTAACTGACCTGATGATTATGACCTATGCTATAATTATTAGCCTGAACTACTCACTATATTAATGAGCTAGGATCATAAACTTTTGGCATTTTCTAGGTCAACCCCTACATTTTGCAGAGGAAGAAACTGAGCCCAATGGAAGGAAAGGGAATTGACCAAAGTCAAAGACTCTGGCAGTAAGTAGCAGTGGAATTTAAATGTGGGTCCTATCACTCTCATGCCAGATGCTGCTATCTACAGTTTAGTTACGGAATTGATTTGGCTCACTTGTAAAATGGAGTTGGCAACACTAAGTGATACAGTGGAAAGACTGAGAAGTGTCAAGTTATTTTACCTCTGGGCTTCTTTTTTATTTGTTTTTCAAAGAAGGTTAGACAAAATGATCTCTAAATTTTTTTTAAAAAGCATTTAATGCAATAGGTTTTGGGGAAAAAGTTTTACTTTGTTAATTTTGGACTCTCAGCATTTCAGTGCTAGTGTCTCAGTTAATCTATACTTTGCAAATATTTTTATACTATAGTCAGAAAATTGAGAATAATTTGGTAGGCTATTTACTTAAAATATGAATTTCATGCCTTTTTATCAGCTTTTGTGCTTCTGTATAATATCTAAATGTTATGCATAAATATCATTTAAAATTGGCTTTGGATAGATCTTTGACATATCAGCATGCAAAAAGTAAACAGACCAATATCTAATTCTGACCTTAAAAAAATTAAGTTTCACCCCAGATTTTTGTTTTTCCAAATTTTGTTAAAGTGTCTATTTAGACTAGAATATAAATATTATACCATTCTCCTCCATTTCTGCTCCTACCACTGTCAAAAAAAAGGGAGAGAGGGAAATACCTTTCAGTACTTTTGCCTTTCATTGTTGTAGTTACGCTTTGTCTGGGTTTTTTGTTTGTTTGTTTGTTTGTTTTTGAGGATTAGGATTTATTATTACCTACCCTACAGGTAGAGAATTGTGAGAAAAGTGCTTCATAAACTACTGGGTTCTGTAGAAATGTGAGCCTTTATTCTTTGTTTTAAATTACTGGGTGAAAGATTGAGAGAGAGAATGATTTGTAAGAATTTGGAGTATGGAAAATTAATTTCTGTGTTCACCATTATTTAATTCACAGAGACATAGGAAAAGACTCGCTGTCTGTCCATCTCCTAAGGTTTAGAAATTTCATTTAGACCACCCATGGAGGGTTTAGACATTCTGCTGAGAATAGAGGCCTAGACCAGATGATCTCTTTAATTCTCTAACAGGGCTATTATTTTTGTGTTTTGTAACAGTAGTAAACAGCTACTGAACACAGGGTCACTGCTGATTTGGTGGGTAGAGCATGTGCTTGGTGTTTTTCAGTGCTTCTTAAACTGTGGGTTGTGACCCCATAGCAACAGTAAAAAAGTTTCTGAACTCACAATGTCCAAAAATAAATTCAAAATCAAGTGTGTAATGAATCCGAGGTTTGAGGTTTAAGACAATGCTGTGCAGCCTCGGTTCTGAAGGAGAAGCATGCACACTTTGCGCTGCACATGCCCTCAGACCATGCAGCACAACAAATGCTGCCGAAATGCAAAAAGGAGTGGAAAAAGCTTAAGAAGCCCTGGCCTAGATAGACTATCTAGACCTATTCTCAGGGTAAGGCAAACAACCTTTCTCCTTTGAGGAATCCCAATAGGCCTTTTCATTGTGTTTTACATTTTACAGAATAGTACTTAACAGCCTTGTATACCAGAACATCAAAACAGCAGTCTTATTGTATTTAGATTTTAAAGAATGCTTATAAATTGTGCACTTTAGTAGAAGTCGAGGTATTTTAATGCCAAGCTTTATTAAGTAAATTTTTCTCAATAATACATAGTTTGCCTTTTCTGAAATAGTTATTAGACATACCTCACTTGGAATATGAGAGCTTGAGGAATTTTGCTTTC
Source organism: Vombatus ursinus (assembly GCF_900497805.2). Classification (NCBI taxonomy): domain Eukaryota; kingdom Metazoa; phylum Chordata; class Mammalia; order Diprotodontia; family Vombatidae; genus Vombatus; species Vombatus ursinus. The sequence goes on from NW_020954548.1 coordinate 14,678,205, forward strand.
TCCTCAAGAGCTGTTAATTCACTACTCCTCAGTAGTTATTAGTAAATTTTCTTATATTAATGGCAGATTATTTTAAACAGCAAAGTGTTCTAGAGGTGGAAGAACTAAAACCTTAGAATAGTTGGAAAATTAGGTATAAAGTTAGATAATTCAACATTTAGAGAAAGTTGTCCTTTGAAATGCAGGAAGTTCTGCCCAAATTGAACTTAATGAGATAGTCTACATTGGAAGTAATGCAGACATTATAGCTATAACTTTTTTTTTTTTTTTGGCTAGGCAATGGGATTAAGTGACTTGGCCAGGGTCACACAGCTAGTAAGTGTCAAGTGTCTGAGGCCGATTTGAACTCAGGTCCTCCTGACTTCAGGGCCAGTGCTCTATCCACTGTACCATCTTGCTGCCCCTATAGCTATAACTTAAAAAAAAAAAAACATCTTTAATGAAGCCAAATATCCAGGTGGCAGTGTTTGATTCAATAGATTTAGAAAAATGTATATTACAATATCATTTTTTCCTTAATGACATCCTCCATGGCTGTCAGATACTTTTTACTTATCAATGTGTTTCTTTTATAAGAAACTAGCTTGCATGAAAAGAGATTATAGCATATGTAATTTTTAAAAATTGTACAACTCTAAAAATTTAGAGGCTTCAGGGAGCTGTTCAGTCCTCTGTACAAAGAAAATTTGTAGAAGGAAGGTTCTTGTGAATGTTTCACTGATCTGTCCAGAAAAATCAGTTAACTTCTAACAGTATGCTGTATTCTTTCAATGTTTTAGGTGATATTTTTATATCTAGGTTTATTTTTTGTACCATTTTCCCCCTTTCATTGACAGATGGTGTCCCAGCACCTTAATGAATACCAAATGACTCACTTGTATGCCAGTGTTTTGAATCTTCATTTGCTAGTGCATGTCATAGAGCACTTTGAGACTTCTGGATGTAAATTGCTAGAGCCCACATAGAGGCAAAACACAAAACTTATAAGTGAAAAGTATTATTTTGTTAAGTGCAATTCATTTTTCAGAGTAAAAATTATTTTCTTGAGTTATTTTTGTAGTATTTTTACCTGGGAAACTGTTGACTTACTTTTTTAAAGTACATTTTTGATATTTCATGAGCTGGTTATTTGTTCTTGGTGGTGGTGTTTTGTTTTTTTTAAACCAGTGTTCTAACTTGAGGTTGAGAGCTTTTTGAGAGTTCTGTCAAGCCATGTATTTTTATCTTTCGCTGTTGCATTCTCTGAATGAACATACTAAAATATAAATCTAGACTGAGGAATAATAGGAGCCATGTGATACCGCATGGAGTTTATATAACGGGCTGCTGTATTAGCTTAGAATTCTTTGCTGATGAGTCATTAAAGTCACATGGATGCACTTTATAATGAAATGTTATGTTAGACAAATGTCAATATCTTATCCCTCCCACTCTCCTCCTCTTCTCTCTCCTGTTTCTCTGAACCCCAAAGATTACAGTTTTGCTGAGCAAAATAGATTAAGAAATTGAAGATGTTTTGAGTTCTTTGGAAGACAAATATGAGTATAAATGAGTAACATCTTTTATTGATGAAATAGGAGCGGAATCCAGTAACCAAAAAAAAAAATTACAGATTTAAAAATTTTCTATGATCCTTAATCCAAAAGAAAAAAGAAAAATATAAACCTCAGATATTTTTTAATAAAATTAATATATTTCCAATGACTATTCTATACTGTTTAAGCTTGTATTCTTCTCAGAGTATTTTGTGTTTCATGTTCTCTGTTATTTGTAAGCGGATACTTATATGGGCTCAGACCTTTAAGATGAAGACAACAGTTTTGATTTTTAACATTGAGATACTTAAAAACCATATCATGCAAAGCTGTATTTTTAAAGCATCTAATAAACCATCTCATCTCCAAAGATACAAACTTGCTTTTTACTTTTTATTTCTGTTTTTGTATTATGGGTTGAAATTTCTAGCAACCTATTCTGGTTTTCAGATTTTTTCATTTCCAGTCCCACAGGCCATTTAGCTGCATTTTGACATTTCATCAGGCACACCACAGGCATAGGGAATAGTAATTAGTGTGATGCATTGGAAAGAAAGCTGGATTTGGAGTGAACTGATCTGGGTTTAAATCTCAGTTCTGCTAGCTACTTCTTGTGGAACCTTAGGTAAGTCACAGAATCATTGATTTAGAGCTGGTAGGTATCTGGTAGGTCATTGATTCCAAAACCCTAATCTCTCTGGACCTTGGTTTCCTCATATGTAAAATGAGGGGTTTAGAGTTTATGACCTCCAGGGTGCCTTACAGTTCTATGTTATGTTCCTTTGATTTAAGTTCCTGTATAACTGATGATAAAAGGACTTACCATCTCCAAGCTTTTTGTCTTGGGACCCCTTTACACCCTTAAAAATTATTGAAGGGCCCCCAAAAAGTTTTTGTTATGTGAATTATGTCTACCTATATTTACCATATTAGAAATTAAAAGATTTAGAATTATTTTGAAAATGATTTTGAGCTCATGAACTCCCTGAAAGTGTCTTGGGGACTTGATCCTCTGTGATCTTCAGGTCATAGTTTGAGAACAGTTGGTCCAGGAGTAACATGAGCCAGTCAACAGTTGTGCTTTTTTGTGCTTTACTTGCTGCATGATAAGAGTTTGAAGTTCTGTTTCTAGATGAGATTTTCATCTTATTTTAACCCTCATTTCTCGGATATAAAACCCTACCCATTCAATAGGCTGTTTTCTGAAGAGGAACAGCTCTTTTGGGGTAGAGAAAAGATATATGTCCTAACAGTTTTTTTCTTTTTAATAATTAATATATCTTAAGAAACAGTGTACTTTTTGATTCATTTTGCCTATGTGGGCACACTTCTTAGCTTTCCTCTGTTTTGTTTTAAAAGCCCTTCGTAATCTATCTCCTTACCATTCCAGTCTTCTTACATATGCCACAATCCATTGACACTGGCTGTTCCTTGCACAGGACACTCCATCTCCCAATTCCAAGCATTTTTGCTGGCTATCCTCCATGCTTGGAACTCTGTCCTCATCTCTACCTCCTGGTTTCCCTAGCTTCAGAGTCTCAGCGAAAGTCCTGCTTCCTGCAAGAAGCTTTTCCCAGTCCTCCTCAGTCTTAATGTCTTCCCCTGAGAAGATCTCCACTTTATCCGATTTATCACAGCCTCATTAGGCTGCTTGAGGGCAAGAGCTGTTTGCTTTTTTCCCCTTTATTTGCATTCCCAGCACTTAGCACAGTGCCAGAGACATAGAAGGCCTTTCACAAATGCTTCTTGATTTCCTCATTTCCTCGTAGGATTTTATAACTATCAGGAGTCTTAGATATCGTCTAGTACAGTCTCCTCATTCTAAAGAGGAAACCTGAGCTACAGAGGTGAAGTAGATTGTACAACATCACCCCCTTGGTGAGAAGCAGAGCTGAGATTTGAACCCAATTCCACCGTTTTTTACCCCAATACACTGCAGTATTTCCAATCTGTTGGCCTGTTTCACATCTGTACAATAAATAGAACTGGAGGAAGTTTCCCTCCATGTGTGGCACCAACAAGGTTGTGCAACAGGTAATCTGGAAGAGCATTGGCCAGGAGGGGTTTCTTGTTAAAATCCCTAAGAATCACAACCCAGATTTGAAGCAAAGCAGAAATCTGGGAAAAAAAAATTTACAGCAAGTATCTCTAATAAAGGCTTCATTTCTTTTTTTTTAAAACCTCATTTCTCATATATATGGAGAACTGAGTCAAATTTATAATACAAGTCATTCCCCAATTGATAAATGGTCAGAGGCCGTGAATATGAAGTTTTCAGACAAAGAAATCAAAGCTATCTATGGACATGAAAAAATGCTCTAAATTACTGTTGATTACAGAAATACAAATTAAAACTTCTCTAAGGTACCACTTCAAACCTCTCAGATTGGTTAGTATGACAGAAAAGGAAAATGATAAATATTGGAGGGCATGTAGGAAAATTAGGACACTAATGCATTGTTAATGGGATTGTGAACCGATCCAACCATTCTGGAGAGGAATTTGGAACTGTGTCTAAAAGAGTATAAAACTGTATATACTCCTTGACCCAGTAATACCACTATTTGGGTCTGTATCCCAAAGAGATTAAAAAAAACAGCCTAGGAGGGGGGAGGGAGGAAGAACCTATCTGTACAAGGGTATTTATAGTAGCTCTTTTCCTGATGGCAAAGATGCCTATCAATTGGAGAGTAGCTGAACAAGTTGTGGTATATGATTGTAATGGAATACAATTGTGCTATAAAAAATGACGAGTACGATTATTTCAGAAAAACCTGGAAAGACATCAACTGATGCAGAGTGAAGTGAGCAGAATGAAGAAAACATTGTACAGAGTAACAGCAACATTGTATGATGAATTGTGAATGACTTAGATATTCTCAGCAATACAATGATCCAAGACAATCCCAAAGGACACGTGATGAAAAATGCTGTCCGTCTCCAGAGAAACACCTGATGGCATCTGAATGCAGAGCATGCTATTTTTCACTTTGTTTTTTTGTTTGAGTTTTCTTCCACAAAATTACTAATATGGAAATATGTTTTACATGATTGCCCATGTATAACCTATATCAGATTGTTTACCATCTCAGGGAGGGGGGATGGAAGGAATGGAGTAAGAGAATTTGGAACTCAAAACTTTAAAAAAATGTTTAGAATTATTTTTACATGTAACTGGGGAGAAAATAAAATACTATTTTTTAAAAAAGTCCCAAAGAATGAACCTGGGAGTCCATCCAGCTACGTGGTCACAGATTATGTCTTCAGTGAGAGGGGGCCAGGTAATTGAAAGTGAATGGCAAAATGAGATTAGCCCCAAGGGAAGGGATAAGAGTTTAGGGCATGATTGGAGTTAAGTGAAATGGAATATAGACAGAGAGACAAAAAGTGAAACAGGCTTTGCCTTTGAGGAATTTATAGTCTAGCAAGGTGTTCTGGGTATGCAGCGAGGTGGCAAAGTGTATAGACTGCCACACCTGGAATCAGGAAGACTCATCTTCCTGAGTTCAAATCTGGCCTCAGACATTTACTAGCTGCGTGACCCTGAGCAAGTCACGTAATGCTGTTTGCCTCAGTTTCCTCGTCTGTAAAATGAGCTGGAGAAAGAAATGGCAAACCACTCTGGTATCTCTGCCATGAAAACCCCAAATAGAGTAACAGAGAGTTGGACACTACTGAAAAATGACAACAATATAAACAGCATGTTCTGGGCTGGGCCCAAATCGGGCCAGTCCCCTGGTAGTTTAGGTTTAATACTGGAATAAAATGAGACACTTGTACTTGTGTAATGAGAAAGTGACATCAACAGTCTGAGCCCTTAGTAAGTCAACCACCTCTCAAGGAATGTCTCAATACCTCTTAAGGAAAAACTAGCCTAACCTGCAAGTAGGGGAAGGGTTGGGGTATTTCTTGTGTCACACAAGGAGTAGATATAGAAGAGTTGGTGAGGCTGGGTTTGAGGGAGACTTCTAAGAGCTAGGGGAATCATGCAAAGCTTCATATAGAGGGTAGTGCCTGAGCTGAGCCTTGAAGGAAACGAGGGATTCTAAGAGGCAGATTGGAGCTCAGCCAGTCAGAGGCAAAGAGAAAGGAGATGGGAAATGGAATGTCACGGGATGAACACCAAGAAGCTCCATCGTACTGGACCAGAACGGGGTGGGGTGGAGCCGGGCAGTAAGGTAGAGTAAGTTTAAAAAGATAGGTTGGGTCTAGGTTGTGAAGAGCTTAAAATGCTAAACAGAGGGTTATACATTGATTCTATCTAGAAGTAAGAAGAGGGCAGCTAAGTAGTGTAGGGGGCAGAGTGCTGGGCCTGGATCAGGAAAACTGATCTTCCTAAGTTCAAATCTGATTTTAGGTATTAGCTCTTGACCCTGGGCAAGTCACCTAACCCTGTTTGCCTCAGTTTCCTCATCTGTAAAACCAGCTGGAGGAGGAAATGACAAACCACTCCAGTATCTTTGCCAAGAAAGCCCCAAATGGGGTCATGAAGAGTTGGGCATGACTGAAATGCCAGAAGAACAAAAAGGTAAGAAAGATTCACGGGAGTGGGAATATGTATCCGGTCAAACATTTGTTTTTAGGAAAACTAGCTCCCTGGAGTATAGAAAAAACTGGAGAGAGATGTGGGGCATTTAGGAAACTGCTGCAATTGTTTAGGTGAGAGGTGATGAGGCCCTAAACTAGGGTGCTGACTCTGTGGGGTGGACAGGTGCAAGAGAGGTGTAGGTAAAAACGGCAAGATTTGGCAGCTTACTGAATGTATGGGTTTACGGCTTGTAGTGTCAAGGATGGCACCAAGGATGCAAACCTTGGGGGCTCTAGGGGTGATGGTACCTCCCTCAGAAATGGGCAAGTCCAGAAATAGTGGATTTTGGGAAAAAATAATAAACTATGTTCTGAATATGTTGAGTTTTAGATACCTGTGGGGACATAGAAATGTCCAATAGGTAGTTGTTGATATGAGACTGGAGCTCAAGAGACAGACCAGGTTGGAAATTCAGATTTTAGAGTCAACTGCACAGAGATATGCCCCCAGGAGGTAGGGGGAAGGCTGATACTGAAAAGGGGGGGTTGGATAATAGAAGTAGGGGGGAAGAAAAGAGTCCAGGACAAAACCTTCAAGTTCACCTCCGATTTGGAGGCATAATGTGGATACTAATCTAGAAAAAGAAACTGATGCAGTTTGGTCATATACGGGTGGGAATGAAGTAAAAGCAGTGTCACAGTAACCCAGAGAGGAAAGGACATCTTGAAGAGGGTCCTCAGCAGTGTCAAATTTGGCAGAGAGGTTGAAACGGATGATGACTGAGAAAAGACATCAGATTTGGCAGTTAAGAATCATTATAACTTTGGAGACAACATTTTCAGTTGATGGATGAGCTGGAAACAAGATTACAAAGGACTGAAAAAAGTGTGTGAAAGGAGAGGAAGCATCCAGTTATAATCCATATTGCTCCAGTTATATGAAAAACTCTTGAGATTAACTCCTCTTGTCTATAAAGCAGAGGTCCCTTATAGTAACCAAGAAACAGTTTCCATTGTAAGATTCCTCTATGACTCAGTTGTCAACAACTTGATAAAATCAGCTGTGAAGCAAATTCAAATTTAGGTGACATGAAAACCTTAGCCTCCAGGTCACTCCAGTTTTAATCTTTATTCCTACCCAAAGTTCTGCTAAAGAGGTGAGTAGGGTCATATACAGAATAATTCAGGAGTTTTAACTTTGGATTCATTTCAGTACCTTTACTATTAAGCCAGCTTTTATTCATAGAAATGGATGTTTTATGTAGTACCTGCAATGAACTTGAAAGTAATGTTACTAAGGTTTAATAATGACTCACATTTATATATCCTTTTAAGTTTTGCAAAGAGTTTTCTTTTCGTTAAGTATTTTATTTTTCCCCAGTTACAAGTAAAAACAATTTTTAACATTCATTTTTAAAACTTTTGAGTTCTAGATTCTCTCCCTCCCTCCCTCCTGAGGGCCCCCTTTCTCCCACCCCCCCAGCATTAAGAAGGCAAGCAATTCGATATAGGTTATACATGTGTAGTCATGCAAAAACATTTTCATAATAGTGATGTTGTGAAAGAAAACATAGACCAAAAAAAGCCTCAAGAAAAATAAAGAAAGCAAAAAAAGTATGTTTCAATCTGTGTTCAGACACCATCAGTTCTTTCTCTGGGGATGGATAGCAGTTTTCATCATAAGTCTTTCAGAGTTGTCTTGGATCATTGTATTGCTGAGAATAGCTAAGTCTTGCACAGATGATCATCTTACAATACTCTTGTTATTTTGTACACAGTACATTTCACTTTGCATCAGCTCATACAAGTCTCTCTAGGATTTTCGGAGAGCATCCCGCTCATCATTTCCCATAACAATAGTATTCCATCATAATCATATTCCACAACTTGTCCAGCCATTCCCCAATTGATGGACATCCCCTCAGTTTCCAGTTCTTTGCCACCAAAAAAAAAGCTGTTATAAATATTTTTGTACATATAAGTCCTTTTCCTTTTTGTTTTTTATCTTTTTTGGATACAGACCTAGTAGTGGTAATGCTAGGCCAAAGGGTATGCATGGTTTTATAGCCCTTTGGGCATGGGTCCAAATTGCTCTACAGAATGGTTGAATCAGTTCACAACTTTGCCAGCAGTGCATTAATGCCCTGTTTTTTTCCCACATCCCCTCCCCTTTTGTCATTTTCCTTTTCTGCCCTGTTAGCCAATCTAATAGGTATGAGGTAGTACCTCAGAATTGTTTTAATTTGCATTTCTCTGATCAATAGTGAGTTAGAACATTTTTTTCATATGGCTTTAGCTTTGGTTACTTCATCTGAAAATGTCATATCTTTTGATCTTTTATCACCTGGGGAATGGCTCTTATTTTTATAAATTTGACTCAGTTCTCTATATGTTTGAGAAATGAGGCCTTCCTCAGAGAAACTTGTTTTAAATTTTTTTTCATAGTTATTATTGCTAACTGTATTTCCCTTGCAAAGAGTTTTATATACATTGCCTCATTTGAGTCTTACAAACAGCACTGTGAGGGAGGTGCTATAGTCCCCATTTTGCAGATGAGGAAACCGAGCTTTCAATAGGTTGCTACTTGCCCAAGATCATACAGTGAGTGTCTGAGATGGGATTCAAATCTAAGTCTTTCTGACTCCACGTCCAGCACTCACATTGTCTATATGAATTATGTCCTCTTCCCTACCAAGGATTAGTTGAGTCTATTTGGGCTCAGATGGAAGGGAAAAAATTTACATAACTGCACTAAATATAACCTTAAGAATCAGGAGTTCAGATAAAACAATTAAGACCTTTGTAATCTGACTTTTCACAGGCTTCCAGAGATCTAAAAGAAGCTTATCATCATTTGGAATTTACAAAAGGAAAAAAAAAGGCTGAGCATCAAACCTCAAATTTTAATTAAGAAAATTTGACAATGTCAAACAAGAAGCAGCTGTGTGTGGGCAGATTTATGTGCATTTTTAGCCCCACTTTAAAAGCCTCAGATTGTCTCTGGAACAGAATGGAGCAAATTGTCACAAATTTTGTTTTCCAAGAAACCAGTTATGTCAACATTACACCATGCCACTGCTCCAGCAAGCATGCCAAAAATAACACTAAAAGGAATTAGTTCAAAAATCTATTTTCATTTAACTCAGTAATTATTGCATTTGCAATCATCTCCAAGGATTGTTTCTAGCAAAATAATCTACAGAAGAGAAGAAATTTCCCAGATAAAATGAGTACTATGCAGTCCATAAACTTTGCACTAAAGTAATTTAGACCCAGAAACTTTTCTCCTTTTGTTGACTTAAAACAATATTAATAAATTTTTAAAAATTTTGAAATTGATAGTTATTTTGAACAAGGATGATAAAACAATTGGGAATGTTTTTTTTTAAATTTATCTGACTAACAAATAGGAAGAGTGTTCTTCTACCTCTCCATCCCCAGATTTTAAGGGTTAAAAACATTGTTCATAGAAGTGGATGAAGAAATCAAGGATGATGATAACAGGAAAAGGAGGTGACCTGCTCATCTAGCAGACTAAGTGGGACAACAGTCAGATTCACAAAATGTTAACTGAACCAGAGCAGTATCTCTAGTGTTTTAGGTGGATGCTCTAGGGAGAACACAGGAAAGCTATGGTCAAGAATTGCACAAGATGGAAAGGTATGGATGAGCCACCATATGTACTGGTGGAGAGACGGATTACACAGAAGAATAAGATCATGCATCCTTGAAGTTAAAACATTGATTCATCACAGTGAGGTTTCTAGTAGTTCATTGTAAAGGTCTGTCCAGAGATTGTTTTGGCTTCTCTCCATTGACTTCCCTTCCCCTAAAAAAATAAGTAAAACCCCTAAAACCAAATTAGACATTCAGATCTCAGTTTGGGAGAGGGGGATCCAGAGAGCATGCAGTAAGTTTGGTAATAAAAATCGAAAAGGATACTCATCAAGGCAAGATAGGTGAGTTGATCAAATCTTATCCTTATTTTGTTCATAAAATAGCTTCTCTGGAAAGATACGTTAATGTCATTTGGAAATCTTCTGATGATCATGGTGTTAACATTCCTTTCTGCAAAGTAGTATTGATAAATCTTAATTGCCATTTGTCTCCACCCCCCAGAGAGAATTAGGTCATAAACACATAAAGAACATTTTTAATATGGACCCTGTGAAATTTAATGGGGTTACTCATTACTCTAAAAAGGAAGGCAGTTCATTCTGAAATGTGTGTGTCTGTAACACTTTTTATCCTTAAATTCCTATTAGATATCTAAGTAATTTTCATATTTTTTTCCCTAATTTAATGTCACTGCTATGATCTCTGTGAGGACAAATTTTGAGGTGTGAGAAGTGCTTTGCAGACATTATACTATTTCATTCTTGGTATGAGGTAAATATTACAGATTATTGTCCCCAGGGTAAGAGAGGTTAAGTGATTTGCCCATGATCACACAGTGTCAGAGGTAGTGGCATTTGAATCCAGGTCTCCCTGGATTCCCAGTCCACTGCTCTTTCCACGCCGCTCTCTATAGTAAAGACATCCGTGCACTTTAGAATTTTTTTGGAGGGGAAGAAAGTTATATTCTAGGATGTTACATTTTAGACATTTCATAACTTACATAGGACAGAAGACTAATTTTCATGACTATTAAAGATTCTCATTACATAATACAATTTCCTACCTACACATAGTTCAGGCTTTCAGTTAGGCAGTGTCCTGAGTAATGCAAGAGTGAAAAGCACTGAAAGACCTGTAAGAAGGCAGAAAAACACTTCAAATTACTTTTACTAATGGCCAAAACACATGAAATTTAGGACACCTAACATGTTTGAAGGGCAGCTAGGTGGTGCCGTGGTTAGAGTGCCAGGGCGGGAGTCAGGAATACTCATGTTCCTGAGTTCAAATGTGACCTCAGAGAAGTCCTAGCTGTGTGACCCTGGTCACTGAACCTTGTTTGTCTCAGTTTCCTCATCTATAAAATGAGCTGGGGAAGGACATGGCAAACCATTCCGGTATCTTTGCCGAAAAATCTCCAAATAGAGTCATGAAGAATTGTACATGACTGAAAACAACTGACTGAAAGATGTTTTGAATTTAAACTAACTAGATGAATCATATCTGTAGTTCTGGATATTAGTCACACAGCAGCTGGGATGCTTGCCCTTTTTATGAATAAATTTGTAATTTGTTCAAAATTTCCTTTATTCTGTGTCTAAGATATTCAGTAAATTGTAAAAAAAAATTAAAAAATACCCCAATAACATTCAAACCTCTTGTCTTCTTTTCTTTGAAGAATATATTATGTGTCCCACTTCCTTAATTAAACACTTAAGTTGGATCTGTGATCTTATTGATGTGGGTATGCAGATTGCAATCCATCCCTGCCTGCCCATCCTGTGTCCTTCTCATCTATGTACTACTGTAATTCATGACAGGTTCATAGAACTTTCTGGGGGTTTGTTTAAAAAAAGATATGGACGTTTTAGTGGATGTACTGCAAGCTTGATGTGTGTCAACAGTGTGGTATATGTGGTATATTAGCTAAGAAGGCTAATATGATTTCAGGCTGCATGAAGAAAGGCATGGAGTCCAGGAACGAGAGGGAAGATGATTCTGCTATGCTCTGTCCTAATCAGACCAGAGCTGGAGCATGGTGCACCACATTTTAGGAAATACATTGATAAGCTACAGAGCTTTCAGAGGCTGGCAGCCAGGATGATGACAAACCCGAAGAACAGAAGGATCAGTTGATGGAGCTGCTGGTGATGGTTGAAAGGTATTTCATGGAAGGCACATTATTATTCTGTTATTCTGCTTGGCTCCAGAGGGAAGATCTAGCACAAAAGGGTGGAAGTTATAAAAGGGTCAGATAAAGGTCGACAGGTAAGAAAAAACTTGCTTAATTAACAATGAGAATTATCTGAAAGTGAAAATGGCTTTTTTGAGGAGAGAGGATTCCACCTCTACACTGGAGATGTTCAGGCAAAGGTTGAATGACTGTGTGTTAAATATGTTGTTAGATGAGTTCCTTTTTAGGTATCAGTTGGCCTAGATGGATACTAAGGGCCCTTCCAATTGTATATTCTTTGATACATGACTAACTGCATTTTTTTCCTGGTCATGCATATCTTTGAGGGTGTTTTCGAAGTCACAATTGTATAGCTCATGTATTTTCCCATTACCCTCTGGTTCACCAATGATATGTTTTTATCTTTAATCATACTTCTTCTTTTAAATAAAACTTTGTTGATATGTTTTGCTTTGTGTCACTGACATTTCTCAGTGTAACCTTCCCCAACCTCCTCTCAGAGAGCCAGCCTTTATAACAAATAAAATAATTTAAAAAAATTTAAAAACAGTTTAGCGATGCTGAGTGAAGTGAGCAGAACCAAGAGAATGTTGTATACGATAACAGCCATGTTGTGCGATGACTAATATTGATAAACTTGACCCTTACCAGCAACACAAGGATCTAAGACATCTCCAAAGGCCTCGTGATGGAAAATGCTATCCACATCCAAAGAAAGAACTATGGAATTTGAATTGCTATTTTTTTTCTTCTGTTGAGTTTTGTTTCCTCTTTCTGATGGTTCATCCTATTGGTTCTAATTTTTACTTACAACATCACTAGTGTGAAAATATGTTTAATAGGAATGTGTATGTATGGACTATATCAGATTGTGCGCCGTCTTGTGGGGGGGAGGAAAGGGGAGAAAAAATTTAAACTCAAAAGCATACGGAAGTGATTGTTGATAAATCAAAATAAATTAATAAAAAATTAAAAAAAAACGGTTAAGCCAAACTAACCAACACACTGAAAAAGTCTACAGGGTTCTACATCCATAGTCCTTGAAATCTGAAAAGAAGGAAAGGAGGTCCATACTCTTCTTTGTAACCAATCTTGGTCATTAGAATTTTACAATATTTACTGTCAGTTGTTTTGTTGTTGTTCTTTCCATTTACATTATTATAGTCATTGTGTATATTGTCTTCCTGGTTCTGCTTACTTCACTTTGTATCAAGTCAACAAATTCTTATTATGAATATGGCACTGTAATCAGTATCAGTTTGTGTAAATCTTCTGATAATTATTAGTATTCATTATTTCTTACAGAACAGTGACCTTCCATTACATTAATGTACCACAACTTGTTTAGCTTTTCTTTAATCAATGGCCATCTACTTTGTTTCTAGCTCTTTGCTACCACAAAAAGTTCTGCTCTAAGTGTTTTAGTGTGCGTGGTGTCTTTCTTTTTTATCACAGATCACCTGCAATTTTTATTATTCTGAAATCAGTGAAATATAATTCCCCTTTGGAAAGGTACAAAGAAGTAGCCTATTTTATGGGACATTGATCAAAACACACAACACAACAAAACAAAACTGGGAATCAGCAACCCAGTTTCTCTCTGAAATAGCTGATATCAAATCTCATGCAGATACATCCTAGAGAGGTCCTTTATGGTAGAATGAACCTGATCTCATTGCACTGGGAAGGAACATTTATTTACAAAATGTAGTAAAGAAATCTGGTATTAGGGATTCAATGGCTCAGAATATAGTCTCAAAGAGAGAGAACTGGATTTGGAGACAGAAGACCTATGTTTGAATCCCAGCCCTGTTACTTGGGTAAGTCATTTCAGTTCTAAAGACCAAATCCTGTCATTTCCACCTTTATGACATCCCTTACCTATGTCCTCTCTTCTTCATTCACAGTCACCAACTCATACTTGGATTTTTGAAGTATCCTTATGAAGTATCCTTCCTTAATTGCTAGTCTAATCCATCCTCCACTCAACTATCAAAATGATTTTCCTAAAGCGTAGATCTGACCCTCTCTCAATAAACTGCAATGGGTACCTATTACCTCCAGGATGAAATATAAAGTCCTCTGTTTTTCATTAAAAGCCCATCTTGACCTTGCCCCTTCCTATCTTTCCTGGTCTTTTTACTACCTTCTGTGTACAACATGGTCCAGCAACACTGGCCTTCTCACATACAATACTCAATCATCAGACCAAATACCTTTCTATTGGCTATTCCCTATACCTGGAATGTCCTCCCTCCTCATCTCCATCTAGTGACTTCTCTGGCTTACTTGAAGACTGAGCCTGAATTCTTCCTCGAGGAGGAAGTCTTCTCCACTTCTGGTGCCTAACCTCTGGGATTTCTTTCCAGTTCACCATATATATCTGTTGTGTACAGTTTGTGCATATTGTCTTCTCCATTAGAATAAGAACTCCTTGAAGACAGGGACTGATTTTTGCATTTCTTTGTATCCCTGGAATTTAACACAGTTCCTGCACATAGTAAATCCTTAATAAATGCTTGTTGACTGACTGACCTCCATGTATGAAGTGCTTTCCCTTTTTGATCCACCTGGTCCCCTCTCTTATCTTTGGTATGGAAGAAACTAGTGAGACATGCTGATAGATGGAGAAAGATGTACATAGTAACAAGGGGCCATCATTTGAAGCAGAATGGAGAAAGAATTAGACTCCAAACCTAGGAAGTCGTTGTATTTCTGTAGTAGTCAAAAGAACATTTCCTTATTCTCCTGTCCATTGAATATAGTTCAAAGTTTCATGCATTTCTAGTTTCATATCTATGGAATTTCCTCTTATTTCAAAAAAGATTCTTATTTAAGAAGTCAGAGCTTCTCGATTCTATCATAGAAAGAGCCATGCCAAAGTGGCTTTACTGTTTTGGTAGTTCATTTGCCCTTCTCTTGTCTCTGTGTAAGGTTATTCCTTTGATACCTGACCTATACGTGTGCCTTTAAATTTTCCAGAGCACTTACGCATATTTTCCCTTTTGGCTTTACCAACCCTTTGAAGTAAGCAATACAGATATTACTATAACAATTCTAAGAATAAGGAAACTGAAACTTAGGAAAATTTTGATGTATCTATAGTCACAGAACTCTTTGATAGTCTGATCATAGATTTAGAGATGGAAGGGATCTATAGGTCATTTAGTCCAACTCTCTCATTTCTTACAGTTGAGGAAACTGAGGCCCAGAGAGGTCAGATGACTCAGAGGTAGTAGGTGAAAGAGCTAAGATTCAAATCCAGGTTCTCTGACTCCCAAGTTTCTTGGTCTTTCAATGCAAGAATATGCTTACCGACTAGTGTCAGAGGTGGGATTTGAACTCTGGTATCTCCTGGCTTCAAGTCCAGCACTTTCTTCATTGTACCCCTCTGTCTCTTAATGTGTTTGGGAAATAATCTGTTCTGTAAGGGAGGGGCAGTGTAGCTTGTTCCAAGACCCAAACTCTCCCACTCCAAGGCTGTTAACAGATTTCTTACTCCAGATGGCTTCTAGAGCCCAGCCAGCTACTAACTGTCACCTTATTGCTGCTTTGTGTTGGCTTCTCCTTGGATGCTGCTAACATTCCTAGACTCCCCGGCCTCTCTGTGCCTGGCCTCACGTCCCTTTGTATCTTAGAATGTGTCATTGCCAGAGGATCCGTGGCGAGGACCTGGAGACAAAGCTGAAGCTTGTTACAGTTTAGCATCTTCCTTTGGTACTCTGGCAGGACTAGTTACAGAATGAGATGGATAGGTCACAGCAAGCCTGAGTGAGCTGGCATTTGGCACGTGAGCCTGGGCTTCTGGACAATAATGTGGAACAGACACTGGAGTTGTTATTACTTGTGATGGTTGTTATTTAGGCATTTCATGAGAGCTGTGAAAATGGGAGCTTCCATTTGTTGTAGAGGGAATTCATGAACCAGGAAGGAGGTTGGACTAAATGAACTCGGGTCCCTTCCCATTCTGAGATTGGATGATTCAGATAAGGATAGTGTTACACATGGCCCTGGCCTCTGAAGAAATTAAAATCACAAAAAAGACATGGAGGGCAGGCATCAGTGAAAAAGAAAATAAAATCCAACACTCTTATCACCTTGTTAAAAATATTCCAACAAAAAGCCTGATATTTAAAGTATATAGGAAAGTGACACAAATAAAACAAGTGGTGAAAGGATATTAACACTTTAAAAAAAAGAATTAGACACCATCAACAATATGAAAACTCCAACTCATTAATAATAGAAATAAAAATTTAAGCAACCCTGAGGTTTCATTTCATGCTCATCAAACTGGCAAATGTTGAAAAGTGGAAACAGTCCTACAGGGGCTATAGAAAAACAGGCAAACAGTACAGTGTTGGTAGAGCTTTGGATTAATACTTCAACTATTCTGAAAAACAGTTTGCAAGAAAAGGTACTAAACTATTTACACGCTTTGACTTAGTGATTCCATTCCTTGTTAAGGGTCCCAAGGAAGTCAAAGACAGAAAGAAAGGTCTCCTAGGTACCAAAATATTTATAGCAGCACATATTATGAAGTACTTTATCTCCTTGCTAGCAAAGAGATACAGTAGGATAGTGGCAAAAACTTGGGTCAAAGTGGGTGCCCATCAGTTTGGAAGTGACCGAAAAAATTGTCACACATAAGCAGAAATTATTGTGTGATGTGACATGAGATGACTATGTGTGCAACCAAAAGAACTACAATACGACATATTTAAGCAAACTGTTGACACCAAAAAAGAGAATTGGATGGAGGCAACCAAAGAATGACATCTGGCATCTTCAAGATGTACAAAGCACTTTAAATACATGAGCTTTCGGCACTATTGAAGCCAGACGCAAAGGAATAAATTTTTATTTCTATTATTAATGAGTTGGAGTTTTCATATTGTTGACGGTGTCTAATTCTTTTTTTTTTAAAGTGTTAATATCCATTCACCACTTGTTTTATTTGCGTCAGTTTCCTATATACTTTAAATCCAGACCCTCTGCTTTGCTCCAGGTCTGACTAATCTGTAGATCCTGGCTATCTCTGTTTTGGCTATCCATGAGGAGCTAGTGGTACAACCATTTCACCTTTGCTTAGATTCTGTCTATGCTTCTGGCCTCTCCTTCCTCATAAGGAACTGCAATAGGCTTTGAAACCCACTAGATGTCACTCTTGTAGACATAGTGAAATTTCCTGAATTCCATCTGATTCTGATAGTAATATTTTTTTTTAAAATTTCATTTTTATTTATGAGCTTTACAATTATCAACAAGTACAAATACATCCATAAACAAAGAACAACAAATATGATTGTATTTATGGGGCAAGGGTGGGGGCTCTTGGGCCAGCCCAGGGAGAAACCCCAGGGCAGAGTCCAGGTGCGCCTGCCCTGAGCTAATGGGAAAAAAAATTCTGCTGTTAAACTTAGAAGAATGTGGCTTCCATGTGGCTGCCTCCTCACTACAAGGCCTGCACGAAGGACCCCCTCCAAACTGAGAGGGGAAGGGATGGCCTTTGTGTCCTACTTTTTGTTTAATATGTATATAGAAAATAAACTTTCTTCTTGCAGAATTGCAAAAAAAAAAGAAAAGAAAAAGAAATACTGGACGTTTCTTATATATACAGTTCTTTTAACTATAACACGTAATAAGATAGCAGCTATAGATATACTCATGTATTTGTTTGTGTGAGTATCAGAACCCCTGCTTTAAAGGGAAGTAGTTCGAGTTTTTTTTAATCTTCATTTTACAGAAGAAATTAAGGTTCAGAGATGATGCCTTACTCAAGGTCACATAGCTATTAAGTGTCAGAACCAAGACCATCCAGATCTTTCCAAGACCAGTGCTTTTTTAGCTACACCACACTCATATACGTGTAACTCTTTGTTGATTTATGACTCTTCCAAATAGGAACTCTGGAAGATACAATACTAGGATTATGGGATGGCTTTGGTTTGGGTGTGTTTGCAGGGAGGGGGTGATTATAGAGGGTCTGGAGGAAGGAATGAAATAGAGCTTTTGGCACTATTGAAGCCAGACGCAAAGGAAAATTAAATAAGTTCTTTGGATGAAAAGAAATTAAAACATGCCATACAAGACATATCAGGTAATAAAGCACCAGGACCAGATGGATACACAGCTGAATTTTACAGAACATTCAGTCATAAATTACTTCCAATTTTAGAAGAGGTTTATAAACATGCTCAGGAAGCAAAGAAGCTTCTCCTTATTTTAACTTCACTAGGCAGGAAAAACAATAAAGAAATATGTACTTCATATAGATTTTTTTCTTTAACCCCAATCACAGTGGCACCCAATTATGAGACTGGAGAACCTCTGAGGCCAGCTTTACTTGGATCAAACACATCTGGTGAGAGGAAGCCATTCCCAGGGCAGGATTAATTAATATTACCAGACACAGAACTGTACCAGCAGACTTTAAGTATAAATAAGGCCTTTATCTCATGAAATGGAGGATCTTGAGAGATAATGAAGATGCCCTCTATCATGAAGAAAGAGAAAAGGAAGGTCTGGGAAATAATGTAAAAATTGGACAGAATCCAATCAGAAACAAGGGTATTTCATTGCTGTTCCCTTAACCTGTAGGGGTAGACGAGCAACAAGACTGTCATTCTTAGAAGGCAACCAAAGAATGACGTCTGGCATCTTCAAGACGTACAAAGCACTTTAAATACATGATCTCATTTGATTTGCACAACAGCCCTTAGAAGAAGGACGAGCAAGACTTATTTTCTCTATTTTACAAATGAAGAAACTATCGTGTTCCATTCTTGTTCTCTCTTACATATCCCTGCATTTCCTCCTCCTGTCCCCTATGCCTGGAATGGTGGCCCCTTGCATGTCCATCCTTCCAAGTGCCTTTCTTCCACTCCATTACCATTCATTAAGCATCTTCCATGGGCAAGGCACTGTGCTAGGTGTTGTGGATACAAAAACAAAACAACCTTTGCCCAGAGGGAGTGTACGTTCTGCTGGGACAACATATGTACACGTGTAAGTAAATACGAAATAAGTACAACGTACCTATACCTAGCATTGATGTAGTTTTTTAAGGTTTGCAAAGCACTTTAAAAATATCTCATTTTATGCTCACAAAACCCCTCAGAAGTAGGTGTTATTATCTAAATACAGAGTGATTTGGGAGAAGGGTGAAAGGGAACCCTAATATCCTTAAAATGGGATCCCTGAACTTTCTTTTTCTTATGTTTTGATAAATGTCTCAGTCCTCTTTAATCTCAATGCCTTCTGCCCCCAACTTAATACAGACATGCATACATACATATCTGTCCATCCATCCATCCATCCATCCATCCATCCATCCATCCATCCATCC